>NC_067157.1:41840928-42159678 GCF_903995435.1 Acomys russatus | reverse complement strand
GGTAACCACAACTTCTGTGAGGTCCTCGGCCATGCACACTTTTGCTTCCTTGTCTAAATAAGACTTCTGCTGGCAGGCACCGTGTATCCACACAGATTGTTTATCATTAAGACCAAGATCTCTTGGAATCTCCCCCACAGACGGATGTTATCAAAGTAGAGCTCTGTATAACTCAATTATACTTTAAAAAGCCATTCCTAACAAACTTAGCCATCCAGGGGCTAAAAATTCAGCATTTCATTTAGGAGGAATATCAAACATTTAGTCTATAATACACATACATAAAAATATAAACAAAAATATTTGATAATAAATAAAATGCTGTAATCATGGTCTATAAGACGGCCCCTTTAACAGGTTGTGCGAGCCAGGCGCTGTGACACATACCAGTAATTTCAGCACTCAAGGAGGCAGAGGCAGATGGATCTCTGTGAGTTCGAGGCCAGGTTAGCCTACAAAGTGAGTCCAGGACAGCTGAGGCTATGCAGAGAAACCCTGTCTTGAAAAACAAAAACAAAACCAACCAACCAAGCAAACAAACAAAACACCCACCCCAGTTGCACACATGGCTTTGGCTTGAGTGTTCTTCAACCATTCTTCCCATTCAGCGTGGTTTTTAACCACATGCAACACGGATGCGGCATGAACAAGGGGAACTGGTGAGAGAATCGTGTACTTACGTTTCTGTTGGAATTGTAAATGGAGTCATTCTATAATTCAAAAATGGACTTGAAATCTCAAGGAACTGCTCAGGCTTCTTCGGTGCAGCATCTGAAAAGTCGGGAAGTGTGATGCACACTTCCAGAATCCTTCAGATTCTAAGGCAGTGCCGGTTAGAGGACATGTTTTACCCAGGGATTTCAATAGAGACAAGCAGGAATGAACAGAGACATTTCAGTTAGTTGACGCAGTTTAAGGGGTTTGCCAATATTAGCTTTGTCCTTAGCCACTTTTTCTTAAGCCTGTGCGTGGAACAATGATCCCAAATGGTGAGGTTTGACAAACCTTTGCATTTGCTGCTGCTTTAAGGATGACTTTCCATAGACGTCTTTAAAGAAAAACAGTATCCGTCAGGTAACCTCTCAGCACAACCGTTTAGGACATGCAAAGGAGTATGAGCTGGTTCACAGAGACCAGAGTGGGAGAAGAAACGGGGAGGAAAGAAACAATGGGCTGAGCGGGGACTGTGGGTATGCAGGAGCACTAAACTGGTTTAGAAGTAAGAAATTCCCAGGGAGAAATTCACACATTGCCACGATGAAGCCTGAGGTGGAACTGGAAAAGAGACAGGGCTGAGACAGGACAGCAAAGCTCCTCTGCTCATTCGGCACTGTCCGTCAGAGTGCAGTTCCTGTTTCTTGTTTCTGTTCCTGTTTGTACCTTACATATTAAGCCCAATAAAAAGAAGAGAACTAGAGAACTGCATGATGGGCTCAACCCACCAGTCCGAGGTACAGTGTGCATGTTTGATTTTTTTTTTTAACTACATAATTTGGATGTAGGAGTCGAGCAGCTTTAGGTACAGGTCTGCGTGGTTCGCCTCAGCACATTCGCCTCAGCACATTCGCCTCAGCACATACCATTTTCCGTGGAAGAGCCTGGCCAGCCCCGAGAGAAGTGTGTGAATTAGACTGTAAGGCAACAGGACGCGTACCTTGAGCTTCATCTGTTATGACCGTTTCCTTTTTTTGGCGAATGAGTTTCCAGGGAGGTAAGGGAGGAGATGTGGGGGGTGGCACAAGGGGACATGACCTACTTCTGGTCACCAGCACAGGATGGCTACAGAGGTGAGAAAGCCCGTATTCCCTAAGTTTCTCTGCAGAATTTGCCTAAGAGATGAAGAGAGGGATCAAAATGAATCTTCATTGCCTCATGTGTTTAAAACAACACTTTTGCCAATAGAGAAAAAAGAGGAGGCCTTATGTTTCTAACCCTTTAACAGAAATGATACTACTATTTATATTTCTTTGCATCTTTGAGTTTTCCTGAGACCATGTTTGCTTATTGAAAAAGAAGAAATTAGGTCATTCTCAAGTTTAAGTTCCAATGAGAATATAAAAGTTTGTAGGCAGCAGTTTTCTATGTTGAAGATGTAAAACCAATTCTTAGTATTTAAAAAATAAAAAAAAACTCCAGCAATTGGTACTTAAGATTTTTAAAAATGTTTTAAATGTATTTAAGTTTTGTATGGTGACAAGAGATGGCCTTATCTATGATAGATTGTAACCTTTCAATAGTGGGTTTTTCCTCAGGAAGTCCCCATCATTGGAGACAATGGAGGCATTGACAGTGGGGCTAGAAGCTGCCCTGGGAAGTAGTCCTTTTGTTAAGTCGTTTGAAATAAGCCAGACTATTATTTCTAACTGCTGCTGGAAATATATTTTAGAAAAAGAAAGAGAAGAGAGAGAGAGAGTGAGAGAGAGAGAGAGAGAGAGAGAGAGAGAGAGCGCTAAATTGATCCACAGGTTGCTTTACATTTAAGAAATGAATTTAATAAACAATTTTAATGATAATATCATAATGACATAATTTTAATAATGGTTAATTTAATAACTAGCATTTATTTAGCTAAGTAATACCAACTACATTGAAGTTAGTCCCTCCAGGACCTACATAATTGGTTTCTATAATAATGATATAATAATAATCTAAAAATAAAAGAAAAGTGATACTCTGGTTTTAAAAAGTAGCCTTAGAGAGAAACTGTTTTTTACTTTTTTCCTTGCAGACTCTTACCAATTTACTAAAAAGCATTCAGAAATTTCTGTAATTCATAGAGTAGCTTTAAAAAAACACATCCCTAGAACATCTAGAAAGTAAGTTTTTCTCTATAACCTTTATTTTATTAGGTGTTTAAGCCATGATGAAATCAGGTCACCTCTTGAGAGTAATCAGCTGGAAATTCAGGGGACAATTTAAGGCTAATAAGAGGATGCCTCAAAATAACATGTCTTAAAGGACCATTGCTGCTAGGGTTACACATTAGTATTATCTAAAATAATACCTTTTAAGCAGGATAAATTCTAGACATTTTACAAAGGATAATCTTGAGACACAATCTGTCTGTCTCTGTTTGTCTTCTCTCTCTCTCTCTCTCTCTCTCTCTCTCTCTCTCTCTCTCTCTCTCTGTCTGTCTCTCTCTCTCAGCAATGCTTTAATCAAAAAATAGCTTCTTTTGGAACTGTATAACATTACAAAATAAAACAAAGTATTGTGAAAATATAGAGTGTTGGTTGAAAAACACAGTATTAATTCTGTGCCATAGTGACTAATCTATCAAAGAGCTGGCCTGATTTAGCATGATAAATTCTAAAATGAAAAAGTTCTCAGACTTTATTTTCAATGTATTATGTAATGCTTGTGAATTAAATAAGTAATATCACAAATTATGGTTAAAATGTTATTGTTAAAAAAAACTCTCCCGAAGTGTCTCAGACATCCTTAAACAAGAATTAAAGGTAAAGATAGATTTAGAGTAACATCTGCAAGATTAAATCCATACTTAATAATGTCTGTTGAATGGTTCATGCAAAAAACTTATGCTAGAAATCTTGTTTTCCAAGACCCCTTTACTCCTTCCCCGATTCTATTTCAAATTCTCTACAAGAATGGGCCAGAGTTGGCAGGTGGGAGAAGCTTAGTTATCTAAAACCCAAAGTGTACTGGAGGAGGGTTACTAGATCGCAGACATTTTCTTCTATTTTTATGTAGTCTCCATTGCTACTTTACTAAATGCAAGCTGTCATGATGTGCTGATTTTAACCCTCTCTGGGCTGTAGCTTTAGTGATATACTTCTGCAGAAGGAATCTCTTGTGTATTTATGTACAATGCCTGGCCGAGGCAGGAAAGATGTGGGACATCCAGCAAGTAGAAGGGATACTCTATCTTTTCTTTTGCATATAATAAAAAATATTTTAAAATAAAATGTGATTATATTTTACCTTATATACCTAGATAGTACTATGAACAACTGAGATAATTTTGCATGTTGCAGCTCCTTAGTTTAGGTCAAGTAACATGTACATCCCCGCCCCCGCGCCCCCGCCCTCACCCCCACCCCCGCCCCACCCCACCCCCACCACCACAGATAAGGATATTGTATCTCTTGGTTTGGAATTCTTACCATCTTCTCTAATGTAAAGATCTTGTTTTCAAACAAATAGAGTGGTGTAAAGGTGGCATATACAACCATGTGAGGGGACTGTGTTGCCGAGGAACCTGGAAAACAAACACATTGGACCATGAGCATTCTCGTCAATGTGAAATCAGACAGTTTTACCTTCTCACTGTGGACTACTTATGGGAGGTATGAAAACAAAGGGGGAGGTAAGCACAAGGGAAGGAGAAAGAGACATAAATAATAAAGAAAACAAGAAAATGTAGACTATATCTGGCATCTTTTCCTCTTTTTATAATGATTTAACCTGAACTATCACCCTAAAAAAATCTTCAAAAACACAGTAGAGGTTAGGGCTTCAAAATCTCAATTAAGAGAGAAACAATCGGGGCTGAAGAGATGGGTCAGAGGTTAAGAGCACTGGCTGCTCTTCCAAAGGTCCTGAGTTCAATTCTCAGCAAACACATGGTGGCTCACAAACATCTATAGTGAGATTTGGTGCCCTCTTCTGGTCTGAAGATACAGAATAAATAATAAATAAATGAATAAAGCTTGGGAGAGAGGAGAGAGAGAGAGAGAGAGAGAGAGAGAGAGAGAGAGAGAGAGAGAGAGAGAGAGAGAGAGAGAGAGAGAGAGAATCTCTTCCAAGAAGTTCTGCTCCTCCATAAACTATATCATCTACATACCCAGTTTCCTCTTGGCCCAGGATAACAGCACCAAGAGCATTAAGTGAGTTAGCATGAATCCCAAGTGCAAAGTTTCATTGAAATACCTAGTTCACCTCCACAGAGACTTAACACACATGACTTGCCGAAGGCAAACCTTTTCTTATGTTTGTCTCTTAACATGGACACAATGAACATTTATTCAGCTATAAAGAGAAATGAAGATTTCTCCTAAAGTCCTTATATAGCTATGAGCCTGTGACACTGGACAAGAAATGTGACTCCAAAATAGAATGGAGAGATGAGCATAGGACAGGGTAGGCACCCCTGTCGTCACAAAAGCTTAGCAAAGTCAATTCCACTGAATCTTAGGCTTGGGAATACTTCTTTCTTGGGCTGGATTCTCAGCCACTGTTCTCTGCCATCCTTCAGTGGCAGTCCTACTATATTGACTTTGGCCAGAGAACCTGTGAGAACATTTTGTTGTTGTTTGGTTGGTTTTATTTTGCTTTGGATTTTGGTTTTTAGAGACAGGGTTTCTCTGTGTAGCCTTGGCTATCCTGGACTCACTTTGTAGACCAGGCTTGCCTCAAACTCACAGAGATCCACCTGCCTCTGATTCCCTGAGTGCTGGGATTACAGGTGTGTGCCACGGTTCCTGACTGTGAGAAGATTTTCTGATGGCTTCCCTTAATAAAGAGCCCTTGCAAAGAGGCCCATCTGGCCCTTTGCATGAGTCATATGAGTTACTAAAAGCAGGGAGCAGAGCCTACCATCTACAAATCAGTTGAAAACAGCCTTGCTTCTCGGGGGGTCAGATGCGCTGCAGTTCTGATCGCCTCTGGATTGCCTTGGGGACTTACCTGCATATTCACACGCACAGACAAGCAGCTCTATGGTCCTATCTTGTGGAGTTACAGACCAACAGCCTTCCTTCATCCTATCTGTATTCGCTCTAAAATGGCCTCTGTATGGCTAACACTGTTCCTCTCCCTAGTCTTTGTGAACTTGACTGATTAGCTCCATGGTGGGTGATTTCCTGATGAGTGCTTTCAACCACACCCTTGACACTCACTTACAAGCTTTCTTGTTTTAAGATAAGGTTAGTCTGAAAGTGTCTGTAATCTTCAAGGTTTTGTTGTTTTCTGGCTTACAATTCCTTCCATTCACCTCTCTTCTCTCATATTTTAATACTCACAGTAAGGAAGTTAGCTGGCATGCCCTATACTGTGATGAGAAACCACCTCAGGTAAATACCCAGTGTTACTACTGCTCACAGGTTTTTGTTTCTACAAAACAGTAGAACAGTCTGGCTACCTCCTTCCCAATTGACAACAAGGACTGCCTTTCCTCCAATTTCCAATCAACCCTTCCTTGTATCCAGCTACAATGGCTATCCGTGGCCTCTCATATATGTAATTCTTACCAACCAGCCATTCAGAGACATTCAGGCTTTGGCAAGTGTGTATCTCAAACTCTTCCAAGCACCTATGCCATCGCTCAGTTCCAAATCCATCCCCCTATCTTTCGGTGTGTGTTATACCAGCACATTGTACCATCATAGCAACACCTAGATCGATCCTGTCCCACTCGAGAAACAGAACCAAGATGGAACTGGACTGAAAGTGAGGAGTTGTTCCATGTAATTATCACCCAGTCTGAAGGTAAGTCAGTCAGCTGGGCAAGGTGAATAGACTCCAGTCTCAAGGAAGGTCAGTGTCTTGGTCTGAGTCTATAAGCGCTCAGATGAGAGAAGGGTGGGCCTTTTCATATCCAGTGTTTACCTGTTTGCATGGAGTCTGTTCACAGGAGACCGTCTGAGCTGCTTCACTCTGCCTACTGATCTGAATATTAATATCATCCAGAAGGCATCTTCACCCAATGTTTGCCCAGTTTTCTGAGTACTACATGACCCAGTGGAGACAGAAAATCAACCATTCTATTAACTTCCTCCTAAGTTTTGATGTTAACGTCTTTATATATAAAAGTATTAGGGCCTAAATTATGCCCCATCACTTCTGTAGTCCTTCCTGAAACTTTCTTTCTTTTCTTTTCTTTCTTTTCTTTCTTTCTTTCTTTCTTTTTATGTTTTGTGACAGGAGAAGCTGAGGCTGGCCTGAAACCTGCTGTGTATCCTGAGATGACCCTGACCTCTCCATGTTCTTCCTATCACAGACTAAGTGTCTGAGAAAAGAGAGGAAGTTAATAATTTTCCAAAAAATCTGAAAGTTCTTGTTATCTACAAACAGTAAGAATTATTTATAATGAGGCTCAGATACTCAATAGGCAGCCATTATCTTTGTTAGTATGCTATTTTATTTTACTAAGTTAGAACACTGCACTGCCTTCTTGTTTCTTTAGATATAAACCCAAGAACCTTTGGAATATCCTGAAGGAGACATTTGACTCCAGGGATCCTATAATATCATCTATTCACAACTCATAACAGAAACTATGATTTCAGTATCTAACTTTCCAGATGTTGAAACAGCCCTACATTCCAGCATGTTTAATAATTGGCTAATATAAGAGGGTGGGGAAGAGACTCACTTTCATATGAAGAGATGACATTCAAAATCCTAACTTCTAAAATGGGCTTAAAATATTTCTGAGTATTTATTGTGAGTCTCCTCCTTGATAAAACTGCCATCTTAATTGTAAGTGTCTTCTTCCTAGAGGCTTTAGCCATGTTGTTATGAGTTAGATGTTTCATTTCACATAAAATGAAGCTCTTTGTGCTTTCTATAAGCACATACCAGAAAGCTCTGCCATAAAGTATGTACAATTACTTAAACATCCCTTTTGTCATTGGTTCATCCTCTGTTAAACTGTACTGTCTTAATATAGAACCAGGTCAGCCTGAAACGTTGATTTACAGTAGATGAACACCCAATTGTTATAAAATGACTAGAAAGCCCTGGAATGTTGTTAAAGGATATAAATCTGTCCTCAGTTGTGATATTCAGTTTGTTGGAGAGGCTAATTCCATTAACTGTTTCCTATGTGTTAAGAGCTGCCTTAAGTGTATTACATGAGTCAATTCTCATACAAGTCTGTGAAATAAAGTGTATGGCACCATTTTTTTTTCAGATAAGAAAACTAAATTTAAGTTAGGTTAATAAATGTATCTAAGATGCATTGTTGAGTGGTGTAAAATGTGAGAAGTGAGTGTGAAAGGATGCTTTTAACTTTTTATTATCTATTATTCTCTGTAGCAATAGCTGAAGAGCAGGTTGACCAGAAGGCTTTTCAGGTCACTTTTCACCAGAAGTTATTTGTAATTCCAGAATATGATGCAAAGTTTAACAACAGAAGAATTTTTCTAGTAGGCTTATAATTTCTTAGCTTGATATTTTACATGTGTGTAGATATGTGTGTGTGTGCATGTGTCATGAAATTAGAAAAGGGGATTATGATAAAGGAGAAAGGGACATATTAAGAGATGAGTTCAAAAGAAGATAATGGAACATACGTGACATGAAAGGAAAAGGGGGATTGTTTGGACAAAGGATAGGAACCAGCTGGAGGGAGGCAAGGGGTAGTCAGTGAGATGGAGAATGAATGACACATGTATACGAATGACACATGCATATGAAAATCATGGGCATCCTAAAGTGTTAGGTCAAATTATTTGTGGTCAAGAATTAGTCTTCTTCAATGCTCGTCCTCGTTAGTCATCAGAGAAATGCAAATCAAAACGACACTGAGATTCCATCTTATACCCATCAGAACTCAAATGACACCACATGTTGGCGAGGATGTGGAGAGAGAGGAACACTCCTTCATTGCTGGTGGGAATGCAACCTAGTACAACCACTTTGGAAATCTATCTGGCGCTTTCTCAGAAAACTGGGAATAGGGCTTCCTCAAGACCCAGCTATTCCACTTCTTGGAATATACCCAGAAGATGCACTACCACACAACAGGGACATATGCTCAACCATGTTCATAGCTGCTTTATACATAATAGCCAGAACATGGAAACAGCCTAAGTGTCCCTCAGTAGAAGAATGGACTAAGAAACTGTGGTACATTTACACTATGGAATACTACTCAGCTATTAAAAACAAGGAATTCCCGAAATTTGTGGACAAATGGATTGATCTAGAAATTATCATAATGAGTGAGTTCACCCAGAAGCAAAAAGAGACAAACGGTATATACTCACTTATATCAAAACACTAGTCCAAGGGATACGTACCATGAAAAACTTTACTTACCAAGAAAGTGGGTCAGAGGAGAGGACATCCTATTGAGACTTTAGGTGAGAATAGCATGGAAGGATAGGGAAATAGGAGGACCCACAGGGTTCTGAAAACCTACAAGAAGAACTTTATGACAGGCAGATCTGGGTCCTGGTGTCCTCCTCAAACTAAGACACCAGCCAAGGAGAATATAGGCATTAAACTTCGAACCCCTACCAAGACCTAGCTGATGAACAGGATATTCTCCACCGTTGAGTGAAGAGTGAGATCTGACTCTCACACGAACTCTGGTGCCCCTTTTCTGACCACGTCCCCTGGATGGGGAGGCCTGGTGGCACTCAGAGGAAGGATAGCAAGTTACCAAGAAGAGACTCGATATTCTAAGAGCATATATAGGGGAAGGAGCTCTCCCTCAATCACAGACATAGGGGAGGGGAGAAGGGGGGAAGTGGGAGGGAGGGAAGAATGGGAGGAAACAGGGGAAGGGCTAACAATCGAGATGTAATATGAATAAATTAATAAAGTAGTCTTCTTCTTAATCTTATAGTTCTTTGATCTCTGACATTTCTCTGCATTTTTGTTTGTTTGTTTGTTTAAAGTATTTTGGAATATAGATCATTCTTGCCAGGCTTATCTTTTATTGGCAGTACCTTGTTAAGAGTAAGTATTATAAATGAACACTGTGCACATTACTAGGCATTCTACCATGTATTTCTGAAGTCCAAAATTACCAACTGCACAATCACTTTCAAATGTGTAACCGCTTCCAGCTTTGCAGTGATAAATGTCTAGATCTTGGTGGAGGTCAAGCTTGAGATACTTCCGTCTGTATTGCTAGCCACCCTACTGCTAATCAGAGCCCACATATCTTCACCTTGAAACTGGCACTCTAACCTTGGCAACATTGTGTGTATTAGTAAGTGAGTCCAGCTGCTATAATAATCACTAATTATTATACAAGTTTAGAAATGTTGTTAGTTTCCTTTTGTTTACATATAGTATGAAGCTGACATTACAGACCCACAAGCAAATCTCCCTGTAGGTTTTCATTGCTTCTGACTCTGTCCACCTACCACTATGCTCTCAACAGTGCCAGATAGCAAAGGAAGAATTGTGTATGTGAGCAACCCATTATCAAGCCGGAAGTGGGGCATTTCATTCCTGCTCATGTTTCATGGGCTACAGCACCAGCACAGGCTAATCTAACTTTCATAGAATCTGAGATGCACAGAATAACTGTTCTTAATCAGTGAAAGGAAATTACAGAGGTTGATAGTCTCTCTCATAATCAGAAATGTGCCCACGAAACTATATCCTAGTCCTACTGAGTATTGCTCCTTTGCCATACATTTTAAACCTGTTGATAAGTTATGAAATCTAAGTTACCCCAGAGGTAATAATTTTGTGTCAAAATTCAAATACATATTTATGGTAACTCTTTGTCATATAGTAGAAATGTCTGATGCACTCATACATTAAAACCTGCGTGCTTTTTATTAACGTCACAATGTGAACTCAAGCGTCTTTTAAAACTACACTTTAAGTTTAGTTGGTCAGGAAATTGTTCAATGTTTAAAGATTGTACTATCACCAGATATTGAGGGAAAGGATAATACAATGGTTAATGGGATAGACTCTGAAGGTCATCGTCCTAGACTTGCAAACCCACTTCCGACTCCTGTGGAGTTGTGCCAAAATACCACAGCCAGGGCCAATGAATTTCCCATATAGGGGGCAAAGGTCGACACAGGGCTTTCTCAGAAGAAGTTTATAGTTGGTATAGGCCAATGACTACAATTCACCCTTTTGTTTCCTTTTATGAATGGGAACTCATATTACAGAGTTCCCATTAAACTCTGTCTTTAACAATATATAAGGGATGAGGTGTGGGTGTATGTCTGTGTGAGCAAGCGCATGTTCTAAATTTCCATGAACCTGAACTAGAGGCAATTACTGCATAATTTGGGCCATGTTTTTGCAAAGTACTGAATACACATTTATTGAAAGGAGGAATGGGGATCCAGCATTCAAGGAAGTAAAATTTGACAAAGGTTAGCTACTGTCCACCAGAGGGAGCCCTCTTTCCCTAAAACACGTAGGCAAGCTGTCTCTCTCCAGCTCCCTGAAGTATGGGCAACTGCAATTATAGTGGTATGTAAAAACAGAAGTGACTGACTACAGATGAGTTTGACCCGGAAAGATCTTAACTGTAACCATCCCACCTACTTCCCCATATCTGTTGTTAAAAAAAAAAAACTTTAGGATCTACATGGCTAATGGTGTCAGAACTCTAGGATAGTAATACATTTATGTTAAATATTGTTTAGAAGAATTCATGATAGTCAGAAATAGTCTTAATTTCATGTCATTGGAAAAATGAAATGTATTATTTGAAATATTTTTAAGTTACATTCGTGAAATACATTTATTTTTATAATAACAAACTGGGGGGAAACCTTTGAATGTCACATAGTTATTAGCACATAATAGATTATAGTATGTATTATAGAAATGTAAGCACACACATGAAAAAGCATGCATAAATATCTATTTATTTTTTGTTTTTTCCAAGACAGGGTTTCTCTGTGTAGCCTTGGCTGTCCTGGACTCACTTTGTAGACCAGGCTGGCTTCGAACTCACGGAGATCCGCCTGCCTCTGCCTCCCGAGTGCTGGGATTAAAGGCGTGTGCCACCACCACCTGCCTTTTTTTTTTTTAACTTATTTATTATTTATTTTTTAAATGCTAATTAAGTATAGAGTGCTTTGCCTGCATGTACAGGTGCAGGCCAGAAGAAGGCATTAGATCACATCATAGATAGTTGTGAGCTACCATGCGGTTGCTGGGATTTGAACTCAGGACCTCTGGAAGAGCAGTCAGTGCTCTTAACCTCTAAGCTATCAGTCTAGCCCATAAATATCTATAAAACACATGTTACCTCACTTTATCATATTTAAAAGTATGAGTGGCTTTTATTTTAATTACTGCTATGATAAACATATTACTTTCAGAAAATTAATAAAACATACGTCTTTTACATTAAATTTCCCATGCTTCCTTAGAGCTAGCTCACGCATATTATGTTTCTATCATCAAGTTGAATATAAATAATATAAAAATGAAGCCATTCTTTCTCCTAGGAATTGGGTCTATAAGTCAGCTAGCTATCTTTTGAATACTCAGGGTCCATCTAGGTATAACCTGCTATAAATAAAACTAAAGCAGCTGATGGAGAGAAATGCACCCTCAAAGCGTGACATACCGACAGACAAATGGTTTGGACTTTAATTTTTAATTCTGAGAACCCTCTTAGATGCTCCTGTGGTGGTGCTCAGAGATGGAAGCTGGCTTCAAAGGGGGCTAATTCACTATTCTCCTACCCATACACCCAGTGTTGAAGGAGAGATCTGACTTTAGGCAGAGCCCACAGTCCAAAGCTGAGTCATATCCTGTTTATTCATAAATTCCTTGTTTTTTAAATCGGATTTGATTCTTTTGTTTTAGTTTTTGAGATGGGGGTTTCACTGTGTAGCCCTGGAAGGCATGGAATTCACTATGTAGATCAAGGTAACCTCAAACACAGGGATCCACCTGTCTCTGCCTTCAGAGTACTGGGATTAAAGGCATGCACCACTACACCCAGTTTAACCATGAGTTCTAATGTGGGGGAGGGTATATGTAATAGCTTTTCCTTTCACAAAGAAAAGGGGGAGGCAGTGTTTAGTCCTGTTTAAAAGATGAGGCACCGTCAAGGGCAATTTTCCTTTTGTTTTCATCTCAACAAACCAACCCATCAATTACACAAAGGATCCAAGGTTTGAGGGAAAATTTGAACCTTACTTAGTTACTTCAAAAGAGACAATGTAATTCTACCTCCCCCCAGTTTCTATCACTTTAGGCAGCAACTACACCAGTTACTGTAAGAGACTGAGAGCTTACAATCTGACAAGGACTGCACAGAGTACTGAACATCAGATGAGGGTCTCGAACCATGAAGTGAAAATTTGAATCTTTCCTTCTCCTTCTCTCCATCCTTATTCTTCTTCTTCCCAAGGTCTTTTGCATCTGCTTTCTCTAACACATTAAAAAAACATGGTAAATCTTTTGCCTAGAAGACCTCAGAGTGTGCTACATATTCAGCCAGTGTCTTCTAAAGAAAGCCAAAACACCAACACTCAAATGTAAAACTACAACCTTGATTTCTTCTACAGTGTAGCCCCTTCTGATTAGAAATAGCATAATAAAGCTAGAGGAAATCCTAAAAAAAAAAAAAAAAAAAATAGCATGGGCTGTGAATTAGTAGTATATGCATAGTAATGAAATTATTATACCAAGTTTTATGTTGTACGCAAATAGTGATTGAATGTGTGCATGTGTGCATGGGGACCTGTGGTGCATATGCACATACACAGAGAGGCACAAGAGGATGCTAGGAGCCATCCTCTCACTTTCTCCCCTGTGCCCTTGAGTCATGGTCTCTCTCTCTCACTGAGCCTGGAGCCCCTTGTTTTGGCTGACTCTTTGGCTAGTAAACTCCATAGATCTTCCTGTCTCCGCCCCCCACAGTGCTGGGGTTTCAGAGGCAGCCCCATGCTTTCTATGCTGGTGCTGGGAAACCAGATTCAGATTCTCGTGCTTTGTAGAAAGTTCTCAACCAGGAGGCCACGCCTCCAGCCCCCGGATATATTCTATTTGTATATAGTCGTGTCTGACTAATTTCCTCTTTTCAAAAATAAAAACAATCAAAACCAGCAAAGCATGCTTTGAACATTTAGACCTATCTATCTAAGGCCTTCTCAATCTTCTATACTTGGGGCCTTAAGTTCTAGAAAATACCATTTTCTTTCCATAAAACATCCTTTTGTGGGGTAGCAATCCAACCACACCCATAAACCAACTGCCTGTTTTCAGTATGGCTTGTGCAATAAACCATTTACCGAGCTGTCACTGCCACGTGAATCCTCTCTCAGGAGCACTCTATGAAAGATTGTCTATTTTAATTTTAAAAAGTCAAGATTCTTTTCTTTCGTTAATGAATCCATTCAATTCAGAATATGGGTTCAGATTCTCTGTATCAACTGCTAAATTTATAAAACCTCGTTGGTCTCCTGTCCACTTTTTTCTTTTCTTTTCTTTCTCTCTTTCCTTTCTTTTTGAGTCAGGGTTTCTCTGTGTTACCCTGACTATCCTGGACTCACTTTGTAGACCAGGCTGGCCTTGAACTCACAGAGATCCATCTGCCTCTGCCTCTCAATTGCTAGGATTAAAGGAATGAGCTACCATTGCACAGCTTCCTTTTCACTTTTTAAAAAATGTGTATAATTATTAAAATTATTACCTAAATTAATTATAGTATCCCTTTGCATTGAAAGTAAACCTAACCTGTCTCATAGTGTTTGAAGTAGATTTTAAATATATGTTAAACATAAAAGCAAATATGAGTATAACTTCAAATATAGGCTGAGATGTTTAATTGAGAAATTTAAGTATTAAAAGTTAGATTAGCAAAACTTTATTTTACATAATTATCAACTTAACTTAAGCTAATTTTATGTAGCAGTATATGATTTCATTTATAATTTTAAAACTTTACTTTCAAAGTTCTATTTAGAATTCGATTTATAATATATCCCATAAAATATATATAAATAGAAAAACAATTAGGCTATTAGTTGAGTTTACGACTTGATTAAGGTGTTATTTGTCCTCTAATTACATGATTTTGGCAAACCCCGCTATAAACAACTCGAGAACTGAGTGCTACTAGACACTATTCTTCCTAGCTAGTCCTACAAACCTTGCTGATCGCTCTTAAATTTCCACCAAGTCCCTAACTTCCATCTCAACCTCACTTTCAGCTCAGGGTTAGGCTTCCTAGAAACAGAAAATATTCAAATCTCTTGTCAGCAATCCTCAACCTCTTCTGAACCAAGCTTGTCTATTCGCCTAGCCTACATCCATTCACCCCATGGACCCAGGACCTGTACTTGCCCCTTAGATCGGAGGAGCCATTGTCCCTCAGGACTATGGAAAACTCAACAGTTCTACCCAATGACTGCAAAGATCCATCTTAAAGAATAGCAGTGGTGTCCATTTCCCTAGAAGGGAGAAAGAACTGGACCCACAATGCCCTGTAGCACTGTTGCACTCTTCCTCATTAGGGTAACAAATACATATTCTAGATATCACACATTAATTACCACCAACTTTTGTTTTATTACTCTATTGCTCTTCAAGGCCAAATTTCTCATAGAGTTGTCTGTGTATTATATTTCTTCCTGTCCCCCTAACTCTCTCTCATGGCTAACTATATGCATCATGGCCAGTGACTACTGACTTTTACAGCAAACAACCTGATGGAGAAACTGAAGCCTGCGTCACAGTTCATCTCTCTACAATATTTTATATATCCTTCCTTATTCTTGGAGGAACTTTGCCCCTCTTTTTTCTACCTCATCAATCAGTCATTGGTGCCAGTTCTCAGCTATTTACACTCTCCAGGTTCAGCTTCTACCTTCTTAGTTCACCATGTACCTGTGAATGCCTCCTGGATGACCACTGCCAGTTTGAGACTAAAAAAAATCCAGGTGATTATTTTCAAAGCATTTCAGATTAAATATGACCAAAATCATTCTGTGGTGCCTCCTGGTAGGCTTCCAGTTTTACAATTCAGAATTTCATAAATTACCTAAACTAAGTTTTGGTATTTTCTAATTACCTTTCTTTCTTTTCTTCCTTCTTTCCTTCCTTTCTTCCTCCCTCCCTTCCTTCTTTTTTCCTTGAATCAGTCATCTTATTGGGCCTCTCCACTTTCCCTATTCCAAGATGTCACTTTACCTAACATGAGCTGATCCAACAGTTTCCAAGCTGGCTCTTTTTCTACTTCCATCCACAATTTCCTCTCTGATCCTCTCTCAAACCTCACAAAATATTCTTGTCATTGGTGGCCAAAAATATCTTCTATAAAAGCAAATTGGATTTTGATTCCCTTCAAAACTGGTCACTGCCTGTCAGTAATGCTTACAGTGAAGACCAGGATTCCTAACATGATTGAGAACAAGCCATCAGATCACTCCTGCTTAAACCCAGTTCTTCTTAAACCAATAAGCCTTCCACTCTGCTTCATCTAAACACTCTATACACCGTGCCCTCTGATGCTCAGCTGTCCTCCCCGTGTTTCCCAGTATTTGTGTCTGCCTTCTCCTCCATTACCAGCATTCTGAGCACTGCCATCTTTTTCCTCTAGGTTACTCCCACTCATTGCTGCAGGCTATAACAGACCCCTGTTACCAACCCTCAGAGCTTCCTGTCTTGCCCTTCAAAGCTCACATTTGGTTAGCATAGCTTCCTTTTAATTAGTCAGCAGTTCCCAGGAGAGTATCAGGTTCAGAAGGTGGGTTGTTCCACATCTGTTTGCCAAGATGGTCACCAATTCCTAGAAAATGTCCTGTACCTTCGTCAGTTGTGACCCTCCTGTCTCTCCCTCCCAGGTTAGAAACAATCTTCATAAAGAGCATTTCTGTAAAATGTTAATACTTTATAAAACATAAATGTTTAAAAGAACATTTTAGGTAATACCAAATATACAGAAAAGCCTGAGTCCTCCCTAGGAGATTTAATTGTTTTTCATCAGAAGTTTCTCCAGAACTAGTTATAAAATAGTTCAATGGACACAATATATAATTATTTAAGCATCTTTTTATCTTGAAAACAGTAATAACTGTAAAATTTGTAAAAAAAATAATTTGAAATTGTTTTTCTTTAGATTTGAAACTTTTTTTCTTTTATTAATTTACACATACATTTATATTACACACACACACACACACACACACACACACACACACACACACTAAATTACCTACAGCAAGAAGAATCACAAAACAATTAGGAATTATATAAATGTTACATTCATAGTGTTCTGTCTATTTGTATTTCGCAGCCTTGAGGAAAACATCTTTCCTATCTAAAACTCTGAATATAAATCGATATCTATCATGTCTCATCTTTATCAACTTAAAACATCTATCTAGATCTAAAAACATCTTAATCCCTAAACAACTAAGGCTAATTATAAAACTAACCTCCCTGGTCTTAGTACCCTATGTTTATATCACATTTCCTTAAAACAACAAAGGAAGTTTTTTACTTTGCTGTGTAGGTTCATCCCACTCTGTGCATAAATATGAGAAAGATATTCTAGTGGATATTTAGAGTTCATATCTTGGCTCCCAATATAGTAGCAATTTAATATTAGCAAAATTGAGACTTGCCTTTTATATTTTTGAAAGAGTTGTATGAGGTGATAACTACCTACAGTTCGCACCACTGAGAGTTCTAAAATAAAAGGGAAAGCTAAAACATGGTCGCAGTATAAAAAAGCATCATTAGCCCCAACAGGGGCATATAGCATCTCTATGCGGTGCCCTGTGGGATGACTTTTGGTGACTTACCCTTGACAGTTCTGTCGCCTTTCTCTGGAGGTTTCAGCGTTGTAACGGAAGTTTCTGGTTTGAAATCCTTGCCATCCTTCACTTCCTTGCCATCCTTCACTTCCTTGCCGTCCTTGGTCTCTTTCACAGGTTCCTTCAGTTTGTTGTCTATCACTGTGATTTTGTTTTCATAACTATGCTCTTCTGTGAGTTTAAACTCAGGCAATATTTCCTTCAAGAGCTCCCAAACTCTGTCCGCATACCCTGGACTTAGAGGAAATACATTTGTGTTAGTTCCCAGATGATGGCTTTCTACCTGACATCACGAAGTCATTGACAGACTAATTAACTTCATAGATCATAAGACTAATCTCAATTGTTCCCTCAATTTTTGGTTATAAATATTCACTGACCATGCGTTTTATTGCATTCCTACTATGTGTCATGCTTTGATGATATGGAGACCAAATCTAGTAGATAAGTCAAGCTGGCAGGGATGACAGGCATGCTAAAACACATACATGTGTGGATATGCTATATGTGATTACATGATATACATGCATAGATACTGTAAATGCTGTATGTGAATACGTTATACATGTATAAGTGCCATATGTGTACAAAGGCATCCTTTTGAGTAGAATTTTCCAACGATATACTCACCCTATGAAGATGGTGGGAGAGTTTTTAACATGGTAGCAAAGGCCTTTAGCTTATGAAGCCCCTCTCTAGCCCCTCTCCTATTGGTGCTCTAGAATTCACTGGCATATGGCACACTTTTCTGGGATTATACTTTGTCTATGCCACTTCCTTGTTACTCTGTCTGTTCTGAGTTGATTTTCTCATACTCATCAGCTACATTAATTTCAACTGCTCCTTTGAAGTCAGTGCAAGCATCAATTTCAGGGATGGAGGCAAGTAAGCTACATGTGTTTGCTTTAAAAGCCTGAAAATTGTTACACATATTTAAGGAGCCTTTGAAAATACTTTACAAATTACTAACTCTGCTCATGTGTACTGATTGAGGGCACACTCTATGACAGGTATTTGGAATTACTGTGCTAAGCACAGCGGGTAAAGAATGACCACTAAAGATAACTGAAGTGAATGCGGCTCCAGACCATATCAGAATGACCTACAGATCAAAGCTGTATTAATCTGTCCTCTTATGAAATCTACTTGCCTTCCCAAGATTGCCGCCTGCAGCAATTCAGTGTCTTTCTCCTTTGTCTGGCCTCTTCCCTAATGATACACTGTTCTTTTCTGAAGATGCTATACAAGCTTAGGTTCAGAGCTATTGTTTTAAGGACTTACATCTGAAATATACCTGTCAAAAACCAAAAGAGGAGGGGCTGAGCTTTGAGCACAGGACTGACAGGGTCTGCTGAGGCATGAGCATGGGCTCAATGGAGGATGGAGCTCCTGTGACACATTGCAGGAAGGAATGCGATCAGGCTGTGAGACCCATGTGAGGGTGCTCTCACGGAGCAGTACTGTACAGTCATCACGCACTTCCCACTCCAGCATCTAGGACTCAGGCACTTTTAGTTGCTTTGCAGGGAGCAGACATGGCAGACTTGCCTTCTGAGTGCTGGGTGAATCTTGGAGGTAGGCAAACACAAACAGATTTTGCTTGACTGCTTGTTTTATGATTAGTCTGTCCTTGATTCAACAAGGAATATCATGGGTATAGGGAAGAATAATTGACCCTCAAACTCCCAAGAAAATTTAAACAATACTACAAAATGATTTGCTTCCAAGCATTTTGTAAAACATGACCATTCTTGAAATGATCTTAAAGAATATCTTAAATAAATGCTGGAAAGAAAGAAAAAATAATATGAGCAACTTAGTCTTCAACTCTACTGAAGAGAGGCTGGTGAATAGCTCAGTGGGTAAAAGGTACCTGTCTCTATGCCTGATGACCTGAATTTGATCCCTAGAACATGACTTCTTTTCTGATTTTCACGTGTATACCTTGGCATACCATTCCCTACCCACAATAGAGATAGATAGACAGATAGATAGATGACAGATAGATGATAGACTGATAGATATAGATGATAGATAAATAGATGATAGATAGGTAGATAGATGGCAGATGACAGATAGATGGATGGATGGATAGATAATAAATAATACACAATAAATGTTTCTTTTAAAAACCTACTGAAGAGGAATGACTTCAGGTAACCATCCAGTAAGCGCATGGATCACTGTGAATTCTCCTAGCTCTCTCCTCTGTGCTATGTGGATGCTGAGGAGAAAAAGCATGGTGCTGTAGTTACCAACATTTGGAAACACATACCAATGAATAAAGACTAGGAAACACTCAACACAGCAGCATAATAATCAAAGCAGGGAATCATACCAGCTGCATGTCACAGGGAAAAGGATGTTCTCTCACAAGCTAGATGCTTTAATTTGTAAAAAATAAAAAAACAAACAAACAAAAAAACCCAACACAACTTGAGTTAGATAGAATATGAAACTTCAACTGTATTTTGAAAGCATGAACTATGACTTTTGTTGGTTTCTTTTGACAAGGGGTTCACATTTTAAGAAACTATTTCTTTAAAAGCTCTAATATTTCCATTACTTTCCTAAATATAAAACATTCATATTTTATATTATAAAATGTTAACTTGTTTATATAGTCCATGTGACTCTGTTCTTTTCATGGTAGAGCAGGCTCTCCATTCTAGTTGTAGAGGCTGTGCTGAGATACCCACAAGGCCATGGATTGTCTCTTACATGGCAACTCGAGACAAGTATGAGGGATCCTGAGTGAAACTTGCAGAACTATCTTTTCCATCCTGTAAAAGAGTAGAGCTGGCAGTGTGACGCAGAGTCAGGTTGTCATTATCAAGATGCCATGCCCTGCATTGGTCTTTCTGCCTATGTGTGCTTTCCTTGGCTGGTTGGTGTGTTCACATGCACTTTAATTAGTCTACATAGAGAAATATGATGGCCCTTTCCACCCCAGAGTGGTAGCATGCTATACCTTGTGCCGGGTACAATGCAAACACTGCTGACTGACCAACACACTTCCACTTCCTGGGAAACAAGTCATAGCATATCAGTGATGTAGCCCTCTGTTACTGTGGTTGCACTGATTTATTTAATAGATTATGAATTCTGATGCCTGTACATTTCCCAAAGACAACATTAATCTGGTGTGTGGTTCATTGTATCCTCTAAATGCCTCTGGTAATTTCATTTTATGAGTGACATTGCAGGCCTTATGGAAATTATGCTCTTTTCTCTTCATATTCCACATGGGTATGTAAATCACCACAATGTATTAGGCTTGTCTATAGAATGCTACACCTCACATATAAAATTAAATATGAGATGAATTTATAAAAAAATTTAAAGGATGTCATGTAAAGCAGGTTTCACTAGGAATCTTTTAAAAACTACTATACTTTATTTAGTCTTTTAGTTTCAAGCTGGTTTTGTTTATTTATTTTAAAAGAATAACTCTATTAGTTGTGTTCTTAATGAATTGCACTGAACCACGCACGGCTTTACAACAAATGAAATGCTGCTGCAGCTATTCAGGTCAACTATTTAATCCTTTGCCAGCCTGGTAGCTCTGATTCTTAGGAACACTAAGGACATTATAGATATTTTTCCCGAACAAACAGACACAACTGCCACTAGTGGAAATATGTAATAATATTTATCTACTTAAAAGAAAAAAACTAGACAAACTTTTTTTTTTTTTACAGAAACCATTGAAATAAAGGACTGAAAGCTGAGCAAAACAAATTATCAGTAGAAATTAAGGATTAGCTGACAGGAGGAAGTTGGCAGTAGTGGTGGCTGTTTTGTTCTGTAGCCTTGAGAGACTGAAAAGGAAGCAGACTCAAGAGACTACACAGACAATGCAGCCTTAGCATGGTGTGCAAATGCCTCTTAGAGCAGGGGAGGGGGTCAGCTTGGAGCAGAGGGCTGACAGGGCCTGCTGGACCCAGGGTGAGCTCGGTGGAGGATAGCGTTGCTATGGCATGCTGCAGGAGGTTATGGGATTGGGCTGTGTGTGAGGATGCGCAGTTGCCATGCTCGGCTAACGCCAGTATTTGAGCCTTCTTCTCGCCGTGTGTTGATTCTAAAAGGACCAAAATGGAAGAAAGGCTTGTCTGGAGCCATGGCAGACTTGTGCCGTGGGTGTAAGAATATAGGCAGATTTTGCAAACATACTAAAAAAAAATGAAGAGTTTTCATTATGACAATATCAGGTGGCCAGTGGGAGCAAACTCCTCAAGAGCTCTCGGGTCTTTTCAAGGTTTATACATTATGGCTGCAAACACAGATTGTAAAACACTAGCTGGATCTTAATACATATCATTCAGTACTTAAATGACTTAATGTTTTCTCCCTAAGAAACAATTTCTCTCTTTTACATGAAACACACTCCCTGATACACTTTCCACTCCTGGTAAGAAAGCATGGTGTGCAGGACTTTTGAGTGTTCTTTTTTGGGGTGGTTTTGTCTCTTACTCAGTTAAGACAATACGTCCATAGTCACGTTGACTTTTATACTTGAAAGTGTACATTGTTTAGAAATGATTTCCTTGAATTAGTTTGTTAAAGGCTTTCAGCATAGAGGTGGTTGTCCTGTTATTTTCATACAAATAAGTGATAATGTCTCTTTACGTACTCAACATTTGCCAGCTTAATGATAGCTTTAGACAGTAGCAATGGCCAGAGTTCAAACTCATAGGATGTAGCTGGAAGCAATAGATTGTTATCCTCATCAAATGGCAGAAAGTCATCAATAGTTATCTTTCTCCAGCAACCCTAAAGATGAGAAGAAAACAGTGTAATGTCATCAGTGACAGATGATGGTGTATGGTGTTCTCTTTCTCACACATATTTCTGCTTACTTTTATTTTTCATTAAAAAAATATGAAGTTAACATCTTGTGTTAGAAAACTGAGATAGAGGGTTCAGAACTAATCTGATTGTTTTAGCTTCTCAAATATATTATCATAGCATATCTATAGTGATACGAATATTGATTTTTCTTTTGGAGGTCCTATGAGCATATAACAAAATAAATATATTTTAAATAGCAGAATGAAAACATGATTCAACCAAAAATAAGATTGAACATAATATACTTTGCATACTCACACTAAAAATTCTTTAAATAAAACTTTAATTATTACGCAGCAGTAATTAGTAAGCAGACATATGCTTACTAATCTTATACTTCCAATCCCCGCATTTTAAGTACTCCTAGTTAATCATCCAATTTTCAATATTAAATAAAGTAATATTTTCTTTAGCCAAACCATTATGTTTAACTAAAAGCTCCTCATTTCATAATTAAAAGCATGAAGCAAATGATCTCAAATTATATTTTTTTGTTTTCGCTTACATGCCTAAATTTCTTGTTAATTCATTCTTGTGTTAAAATTCTCAGTAGTAAAATCAAGCAAGATTGCCCCATAATATTCATGATCCATGGCTAATGTTAGCATACTGCCCACAGACTGCCTAGCAATCTATGACCATCACTACTTTCTTGCCACTAGGTGTGCCCTGCCCAGGATTTAAAAAGGACAAACCCATCATTCCCCACCCCTCTCTCTCATGCCCCTCACACTTCCATGCTCTCCTATGATCATATAATAAATTTCTCCATATCATATCTCTTGCCTGGTATTTTTATTTTTTAATCATTACAATGTGCTGTAACTCACTTCCTCCTCCCCTGCAGATCCCCAAGGTGCATGCTCTCCCTTCCCTTTCCTATAGTAAGTATGCCTGTGGGAGACACAAATAAACCGATGCATGCAACATTCCCAAAGGCTGGGATAGCCAGGGGCGGGGTCACTTGCTACCATCTCTCCCAGTCCCATTTCCACTGTGAACCACTTGGGTACGGCTGGAACAACTGCCACCCCACCCTGTCCTCAGTGCTTGCTGAATCCTGGGCTGAGGAAGCCACATATGCCACGCTCTCTGCTAAAAACCTGGCCTCATTTCTTTAAGGTTGTACTTTCCAACTCTTAAAAGTAAAAATCATCTCTGACATATATATTTGCTCTAAAAAAATCGTAAGATTACATTGTAAACTCTTATCTAAAGATTTATAATTTGTTCATTGTGTGTGATGTTTAGAATCTGAATTCAAATTCTCATTTAGAGTATATGATACAAATCAACCTTTATAAAACTTCTTAATCATAATTAACTCTCTGTTGGTCTCCTTTTAGACTAAGAAACTAACAAGTCTCATTTTATTCTACCCTGTTCAAAATGTTTTCTATTTCAAGGTTATAAAGGTCTATTCAAATTAACAAGATGAATGCTGTTTCTCCCACCAGGGGTGCCTGCAGGCTTCCTGGTCAATGTATTTGATATAATGTCCTGCTGTATTACTACATCAAAATATATTAATTCTAGAGATATTCTTTCATTTACAATGTTAAAACTACTATGCCCTACTTACATTCTCGAAAACTTAAAAATCACTGCCTTATAAACATGTTTAGCTTTGTTTTCTAAATATAATGTTATAAATAATACAGGAAACTGTTATGTTCTCTGTTTATGGACTATGTTTATGATTTTTAAGACCTCAACTTAACAGGGATAAAACCTAAAGTCCTAGTCTTTAATTATTAAGATCTTATAAATAACCAAATCCTTTAACATATTCAAGAATATATCTTTAGCCATGCTAAGAACTAATATGATTAATTATATTTTTAAGGTCAAACATAGGATAAGATCATAACATTATAATTTACATTTCCAAAGTACAGTTTAGAGCAGATAACTAGATACAGACAGAGGTTGCTTAACTCAAATATTCTAACCCTCAAACTTGTCAGAGATTTGCTGATTATGGCATTTAACATGTCATGTGTAAGTTTATTGTGACAGAGAGAGAGAGAGAGAGAGAGAGAGAGAGAGAGAGAGAGAGAGAAGGATTAAGATTCCTAGATCATAATGACAGTCCCCAAGGTCTCAGAAGATTTGGGCACAATGGTAGATGACTTCAAGCCTGGATTGTGGTATGCTGACCACTAGACAAGACTGCCCCAGGCATCTTGCTCTCTTGCTAGGGCCCAACATGAACTGTAGACAAACTGGACACCTGGAGAGTCATTGTCTCACTTTGCTAAAAACAAGGTGAAGTCAGTCTCTCCCACATTCTCCTTCCACAAAAATAGCTCTTGTCCTCTGTGCCTGATGCCAGACTGTCTCTGCCCATGGTGCCATGTTGCCACTGGAGATAATTGTCTAGATACTGGCATATGACTAACTAGATATCTCTGTCATTTTTATTAATACATAGATTCATTTAGATTACAATTTATCCTTCTCAGGTCTCTGATCACATTGAGGGCTAAGTTGATGTTAGCTTGATAGCTAGAAAAAGACAATTAGGTCCTTAGCTCAAAGTCATTTGCCCTGTTAGTTCATTGGTCAATTTATTAGCTAGTTAAAACTACTAGATACTAAATCTCTTATTTAAAAGGACAAACAGGTTTGCCTTTCTCACAGACCTCAGGTTAAAGATAAACAGGCTTCAGATACCTTCCCACTCTTCTTCATATTCAAGAAGCTTTAAATCTCACTCCCAGAGCTACTGTAAGGTCTAGATACAATCTACCTGCCACTTCACCTATATCTTAAAGCTTCCAAGTAGATGTTTCATGAATGCTAAAAGGTCTAAGAAGATGCTTTAAGGTTGGTAAAGGCAAGTTATGAATGTTAGAAGGTCTATGAAGGTGTTTTAAAATTGACAAATTCAAGTTATGAAGGACAGAGGATATAAAAGGATATTTTATTTCTTCCTGTAGCTATGCTATTTTATATGAACTGTTCAGCGTGTTGACACTAATCAATGAAGCTCTGATTTATTAATCTAACTATGGTAAAATATTCCACTATATGATGCTCTATCATAGCTCCAAACTCAACATTTTAAATTTCCCTTGGTTTGTCTTGTAAGTATAAACTAAAATGTTTCCCACTGTGCTTGAGTTATATATCATCCAGTCTTCTGGACAGACCTCTTTCCTGGTGTGTACTGATGCTAAAAATTAAGTGGGCTTTTGCCTCTCTGCTTTACAGGAGGCTTATGTCCTCCCTGTGTTACTGTTCCATATATGTCAGAAAGATCTGTAAGACTTCTGCCTTTCCTAAGCTCACCTCAAAGAGTATTCATGCTTTTAACTCAGTCGCCTCCCTCTGCCCCTCCGCAAGCCTCTGCTATGCTATGGCCCAAAAATATGTCTATTGCCTTTTTCTACAATATTAATTTCACTGAAGATTGCAAACAATGATGATGTCCACTTGTCTAAAATTTATCTCCTTTTGAAAACTTAAAAGGATTCTTGTGAGCTACAGAAAATCCACCTCTCAGGTCAAATGAAATACAGACAAGTAGTGCCAATTAACAGCCTAAGTTTCCCACCTATAGCCTATCTCAGAGGGTGGGATTCCACTCCCTTTCTCTGAGTTTTGGACTCCCCTGCCTACTTGATTGCTACATTCTTGTACCCTACATAGGCTGATTGCTGAGTCTTCCCTTTTGGTTGCCATAAACTCTACCTGCTGTTCTTGCCAACCGACATCCAAACTCTTCATCCAATCCCTTCCCACCATTCTTGCCAACCTACATTCAAACCCTACATCCAAACCCTTCTCAGCTTGTGTGAGATTTCCTTCTATTAGTATGGCTCCATCTCCCTCCCTTCTCATTTGTTTGAAACCCTAGAACTAGGTAACTGTGTCTACTCTCAGGACATGCCCTTGGTCTCTGACCAGCATCTGATGAGCTGCTGAAACAGTTGTACCAACCTTGTCCAGTTAAATCTTCCTCAGGGGATGCCCTGAGAGTTACTGACTTCTACTTTTCCCATAAGAACAGTCCCTTTGCTGTCCTTTCAGGTGCCCCTCTGGGGTGCCTTTTAGAGAATTTCCAATCCCTGTGCTCACATAAAGGGCTGCTAAGCTTACACTCCTCTGCAGCTGAACCTAGACAGATCCAAAATGAAGCCTTTTAATTACTGGCTGCAATCAGGAAAAATGGAAGGAAGTTCCCTGTGTTCAAACCTTTTCTCTTTTTTGCTCTCCCAAAAGTTTCAAATAAACACCCAAGGTAAAATGAAAGGAAAACCCCCAGACTCAATTTTTCTCTTCTTCCCTCCAAAACTTCCATCGCTGCTCGCTCTCCCAAAGGTTTCAAATGTACACCAAAAGAGAATTTTCTCCCTAACCTACTAACTTTGTCTTCTGCTTGCATATATGTTCCAGTTTCCTGTCAAGATTTCCTACATCCAGGACAGCGTCAAAGCAGCTACCCACAGGTGCTCCATTTCAACCTCACAGATCATGTCAGCTGGACCTGGATTTTCCTTCCTAGCTGCAAGTGTTCCCAGACCCTGTACAGCAAATACAAGAGCCTGCTCTTCCCAGACTTGGCCAACATTTCAGCCTTTTGATTCCCTGTCACCACCCCACTGTCAGCAGGAAGCAGTCAAAAATGATTGATTCTTATCCATGTATTATCAACAAAAGATTGAAGTGGTGTACTTCAGACCTGGGGCACACAGTTCCAGGTTATCCCAGCACTCCTCAATCCCTATCTGCTGCAGGACATGGCAGATGTACCTTGACTTCTGCCCTGAACTTTCCAGGACAGAGCTTTCTCTTCCCCTTCACCATATAATCTGGACATTTTGTTGCTCTTGCTTTTCACTCTCTTTCTTTCCCCCCTTACATGACAGCCAAGAGCTGCTTCCAATGAACCTATATTTATATAATTTAACTTACCTTGCATGAAAAGCAATCCAATGTCCTCATTTTTAATTATAGCAGAAGGGAGGTATGCTAGCATACTTCCCCCAGTCTGCCTAGCAACCTATGAAGTCATTACCTACCTGCCACTAGGTGTGCCCCTGCCCAGGATATAAAAAGGACAAATACACTTTCCTTTCTCCTCTCTCTCTCTCTCTCTCTCTCTCTCTCTCTCTCTCTCTCTCTCTCTCTCTCTCTCTCTCCCCTCCCACTTCCATGCTCTGCCATGCTCATATAATAAACTTCTCTATCTACAATATCTGTTGCCTGGCATTCTTATTTTTTAATAATTACAGCTAAGGCTTTTGTTATTAAGTATTTATGACCCAGTGGGCAAAGGCACATATATAAATAATATAAAACTAGTATGTTAAAATCACCCCAGGCCAGAAGAATAAGGTAACTCATTTTGCCAGAGGGAAGTTACAAGAAAATGACATTTGAAGTATTTTCCTTCTATGGTACTTGTAACCCTGAATTCAATATTACCTTATTTAGTACCTTGTATATGTCTCTTTCTTTCTCAATAGATGCTACAGGGCAAGATAGAGTTAAAGCTACAGGGTAAAGGCACCCCCTTCCTTGTAACTTTACATGTAACTTTAACAACAATACACCAACACAGAAATAAGGGAGATACAAGAAAAGAGGTGCTTTGCCCACTAATGTATCTTTAAAAAAGGCAGACTCACTGGGATGGTTAATTTTAACTGTCAATTTGACACAACCTAGAATTACTGGGAGGAGGGTCTCCATGAGGGAGCGTCTAGATCAGGCTGGCATCTGAGAAACTTTGACTTTCGGGTTGATTGAGGTGGAGATACCCAGTTTGAAAGTGGGCAGTACCACTCCCTGGCCTGGGCCCTGGACTGTGAATACAGAAACCTCACGGAGCGTGAAGCCGGCCTGCTTTTCTTCCCTTCAGCTCTGGACTATGGATGTGATGAGCTTTGAGAACCTACCCTGGGTCTCCTACAGTGACAAACTATGATCTATAATAACTGTAAGGCAAAGAAACCCTTTCTCCTCTCTGTTGGTTTTTGCCAGGATAATTTATTATAACAACAGAAATGAAATTAGGACACTCATATAGAGAGAAAGTGGTCACCAAGGGGCACAGTGGGAAACAATGGGAAGCCAGTATTTACTGAATACAAAGTCTCTCCCCTTCTTGTGATGGAAAATTCAGGAAATAATAGTGACAGTTTCACAAACTGTGAAAACACTTAAAGCAATTGAATTCTACTATTAAATGGTTAAAATGGTGTGTTAAAGTTGGCATATTGTGCTACAATAAAAAATAGCCACTGGAAGGTCTACTCTCACATTTTGATTGCAACCCATGTTTCAAAGTGGTCAACTGGATCCCATGAAAGAAGAATCTGAAACTATCTTCAATAATTAATTATATTAAAGCAATTCAACAGCTACTCTCTCTTGCCAGATGTTTGAAGATGTTTTTAACTAAGAATGCTTTTATTATTAAACTGTGCACCTTACATTGTATGCAATTATATTTCAAAAAGTCTATTACATAAAAATCTATTATAACACAGGGGTGAACATTCAGTATTGCATACATTTCTAAAGTATAAATTGAGTAGATTTCTAACTGTCCTTCTAAGAATATATCTGATTCATTAATATTATAGTTTGGCTGATTCCACCCTTAAAATTTACACATTAAACATTTCATGCATTTATGTCTATATACATAATTTCTATAGACTGCCATTTGCCCTCAAAAGCAATGTTGAAATTTTAATAGCTATGTTGGTACTGGGAGGTGAGGCCTTTTGAAGGTAATTATATCACAAAGCTAGAAACTGTGTGAAATTATTTGTGTCCCTATAAATGGCTGAAGATTTGAGTTCTCTTATGTCATATTAGGTTATAGTGAGATGAACTAGGAAGCAAGCTTTCACTGGACATCTGGTTACTTGGACTTCAGCAATTTCTATCATTTGTAACTTACCCAGTATATAGTATTTATTTATAGCAGCTTAAATTAATTTATGTATATGTGTATGAGGTTTATACCCCCATTGCTGAACACCAAAGGATTCTTAGATTTGATATTTTACTTTTTTAATGTAGAGCATATATTGGATGTTTGAAAATGTTTATTGTGTTAGCACCATATCTTTTTTTAAATCTCAATTTTTCTTTTCTTTGTTTGTTTGTTTGTTTGTTTTTTTCAGTTTTAAGGATGCTTCTAAAGTGGTATCCCTCTGTAATGGTTAACCATTATGGTCAATACATATAGCTTTAGAATCACCTAGGAGATTAGTCAGGCACACCTGTGACTGTGTTAAGAGGATGTTTCCAAAGAAGATTAATGATGAGACCCACCCTCAGCAATGTTACCACCTGGGTAGCATCAAAGAGGGGAGAATGAGAAGGCAGCCAAAGGCAGTGGCTCCTTTCTCCATTTACTGGCCAATCATGACATGATCTGCTTGGCTCTACCACACCCTCCTGCCAGTGTGCTGAGCCCTAGGAAACAGTGATCTAAAGTAAATAATTCTTTTTGTAATCATTTCTGTCAGGTATTTCTCTTACTATGATGCAAACATTAAGCAATATAGACTTACAAATTACTGGGACAAACAAAATTATAAATGTAAATTATAAAATATTTTCATACATTATCATATTCAAATTCTCATAGTTCCCACAATTAGGTTCTAGCTAAGTGACTATACATTTATGCTGCTTCCTTCTGTAAGCATGGTGAAAGCATAATCCATTATTTAACTAATAGTGTGAATTACAATTAGAAAAATCAAGAAGTAAGGAATCATTGTAAAGACATTTCACCAGTTAAGTGAAATGTCAATCAAGGCTGGAATCTGTCTTGCCCTCAACTGTAGTAATAAAATGACTTTTCTCCTGGGAAGAGCCTGAGATGTCAATATTTGTCAGTACATGCACACGCATGTGCGTGCACACAGACACACACAGACACACACACACACACACACACACACACACACACACACACACACACAAAGCACTACCCATTGGGGAGAAGGTGACATCATTAAAGAAGAAACTAAAGCAACAACACTAATAATACTCCAATAAGTAACGGAGAAAACTCTTAAATGAAAATCTTAACAAAAATGTAGAAAGTATAAAATACAATACTAAAATAATTAAAATTAAAACTTCTTCCCTATTGAGAACAATTAAGTATAGATGGCATAGAAATTAGCAAAGTGAACATTAAAGTTGTAGAAATTAACAGGAAAAAAAGAGACCAAGAATGGCATAAGGCTTAGACATGAGGAGTGACACAGAATTGGTCAATATCCATGTTTTGAAGTCAACAAAAAAGAGGAAAAAGAATGTGGACATAAAAATACATTTTAAGATGTTGCAGGTAAAACTTTCAAATTTTCTCTCAAGATAAAAACCTGTAAATGAAAGAATTCCAGATTAAACCAAACTGGGTTAATACAAAGAAATCCACAGCCAGCGATACCGAACTTTTGAAAAGTGAAAACGGGGACTAAAATCTCAGAAGCCAAAAGCAGGAACAGACACAGTCTCTGCTGGTTAAGGCAGAGTATTCTGTGGGAAGCATGCGGATCATTATTGGGGAGTACTATCAGGGAGTATGTTTTTTCAAATGCTGAAGGAAAAGAGCTGTCGACTTAAGCTCTGGTACTAGGGTAAATATCCTTCAGGAATGAGGATGAAATAAGTATTCTAGAAAGAGGGAAAACAAGGCAATGTGCTACCAAGGGACTGACTTAGAAACAGTTTAAGGGGAGGATTCTCCAGGAAGGATTAAAAAAAAAATGGAATGAAAGGAAATAGCACATGAAGCACAAAGTAAGAGATAAGGGAAAAGAAACAACATCTCATCAGTATGAGAGCATTGTCCTCAGGGTCTCTTAAATCTGTATGTGAATAATAAAGCAAACTTATAATGAGGTGGTGGAGAGAGAGAGAGAGAGAGAGAGAGAGAGAGAGAGAGAGAGAGAGAGGGAGAGAGTGAGGGTAAATCCCTTGCTACTTAATCATGAAGACTAGATTGAGTTCTGTCCTTTGCACCTATACCAGGCAACTCACAACAACCTGTACCTCCAGCTCCAGAAAAATCTTATGCCCTCTCCTGGCCTCCATTGGTACCTACAAGCACATGCACAGACACACAGAGAGAGGCACACATAACTAAAAATAAAATGATTTTTAAGAAATTTATGATGAAGTTCTGAAGATATTCAGAAAATGTTTAAGAAAAATATCTCCAAAAAGGGAAAGAGTGAAGGTTTCTTACTAAGGGCTATGTAGAGCTTTGCATGTATATTTTACTTCTTGGAAAAATAAATATATATAGTATGCTCACAAACACAAACAGAAAAAACTGAAACAGAATCCCAAAAGAACACTCAAAAGTCATACACGTAGTCAGGATAGATAAACAAATTTCAAAATAAGAATGATAACAAGGAAAACAAGGAATAAAATGGCAAAAGTAACTTGTGATTCTACTTAAATACAAATTAAAATGAGCAATTTGAATGTTTATCAAATTAAACATTTTCATATTCATAATGGTGCACTTTTCACACGCAACATATTAAAGAGAAAACTCCATCCTTTTTGGCAAGACATACATATAAAGATACTGACATGTAGCCTTGTTTGTATAGGTAAAACACTGGTCATAGCCTAAGGGTTTATTAATGGAAGTTTAGTATAAATGAGCATGCATTTGTTTATATGTCCACAGAACAGTACACAGAACACACAAGAAGATATGAACATAGAAAATGCTCATGATTAAGGGAGTGGGCAATTGTAGAACTGTATTATTTGGATATTCTCATATACAGTAAAAGAAATGCACATGACTCATTGACTGTGATTGTCTAAATATACTAACTTACAAAGAACTCTGATTTTCTACCTTGATTGTGTTAACAGCATTTGAATTTGTCTGATAAAAGATATATAATAATAATAATAATAATAATAATAATAATAATAATAATAATAATTTAAACATAGCATTTCTTTGGGGGTAATACAGTAACTGAGTAATAGAAAAAGAATTTGTCATTGCCATTATTTCATATATTGAAAACATTGTGCACTAAATTTAATTAACAGAGATATCATTGAGAATTGATTCAAATAGCAGGATTGGTAAGTATTGCTCAGTGGCTGATGTCAGCTATCTGAACAGATGGGAGTTTGTAAGAACAGGACACTCCAAGGCCATATGACATTGTGAGTTCAAGGCCAGACAGTACAATTGAGACCCAGTCTCAAAAACAACACTGCAGAAGCAAAACAACATTGTAGCCTCTGCTCCCAGATAGATTAAGGAGGTCAAGGAAATGGGAGCGGGGACATGAGAAACAGGGATTTGTAGTCTCCCCCACATGTTCCTGCTGGTGTTTTGCTATACTCCCCATAGTTCAAGAAGCTCTAGATTGGGTAATAATAGTGTGAATGAAAATATAAAGCTCAGTGAGGAATAAAAACAAGAGCATTTTTCACATAAATACACTAATAGCAATGAGGGGGGAATTACTGGTCTCTGTGTACATGCTATCTTTTTATTACAAGCAGATGAAAGCACAAAAACACAGAGAGGCTGCCACGGCATTCTGTATTTCAAGTGGGGAACAATAGCTAAACTGCTTCTTTCTCTCCTCTTGGGAGTGAAAGCAATGTGGAAATTGGGAAGTGCTTGGAAAGGCCCTGTGTGTCCCTGCATCCTGTCATTACAGCCAGATGGAATGGGAAGCCAGTGTCTGTCCTATGTGCTGTTCCCAGTGAGACACAATGCCTTGTCTATCTAGCTGATGTCAAAGGACCGTGAACAACTAGCTGAGAATCCACACTGAACATAACGTGATCACTTTTCTGAGAAATAATATTCTGGTATAACAACTACAATTAATTCTTCACTTAATGTCACGGTACTGGGGACAATTAGACAAGCACTCTACCATTTAGCCCGAATGCTTAACTGTAGTTTTGTTGTCGTTTGTCTTAACTTTTTATTTTGAGAAGGGCTTTCACTAAACAACCCACACTAGCCTTGATCCTAATCCATAACCTAGAAAGGCCTTGAACTTCAGGACCTCCTGCTTAAGCCTCTTGAGTTTTGGAAATTTGAGGCCTGCATCTCTTAAGACAGTTTTTAAAAACCAGAATTTTAAATAGTAGAGGACCCGAGGAAATGGGTTACCCTCTAAGAGGTCATGAAGAAAAAGGCTCTGAGGTTCCCATGAAAAGAAGAAGGAAGAGCATCTCTTTAATAAGAGAGGAAAATGAAATCACTCTAGAGTCATAAGAAAACATTAGGGCAGAGAAGAGGGAGCCAGGAAGGGAGCAGCAACCGAGGGCAAATGCGTGTGCAGCAGACCACACACACTGAGCGAGCGAGAAGGGAGCCAAGAGTTTTCTTAGGAACATGTTTCTAAATCTTTGCAGGGCAAAGCAAATGATAGACAAAATGAGTACTGTGCGAGAACTGGAAAAGAATTTTCAAAATCAAAGCCTGAAAGGTTTGTGTCTGGAAATGGAGATAATGAGAGGGTGGGCCAAGCATATCTTGCCAGAAAGAGCGACTTAAGTCCTTCAGTAATGGTGATGCACACTGGTGTGGATGGAGCCCTCCTAGTTGGGGCTTGCTTAGAAAGAGGTAGAAGTTCTTCCCCTAGGTGAGAGACTGTAGATTTCTATCAGTTGAAAAATCCATCACGTGTTGGCAAAAAGAACCCATACGGGAATGTTGTGGATTAGCGCTTGCCTGCTGCCGAGCAGCACTCCTGCAAGGGGTTCCTTGGATGGGAATAAAGAACCACTGGAAATCATTGAGCTCCACAATCTGGCTGCTCAGCCACATTCCCGGCAGTCTCCCAGAGAATGGTTAACTAACCCTCCTAGAGAAAATCTGACTTTGCCCAAGCAGACGAAAGACTGTGGGTTTTTTGTTTGTGTTTTGTTTTGTGTTTGGTGCTTTTGGTTTTTGGGTTTTGGTTTTTTAATTCTGGTTGATTATTTTAATAGGAAGGATAAATGACCCTGAATGCACAAGGCTTTGAATGACTTACCATCCAGAAAAGCTTCACTACGTACTTCCCGTAACTGTTAAACAAAGGCATGTGGCCTTTCACCGCCTTGCAGAGGGAGTATATGTGCTCCCAGGGTTTCCAGAGCAGAGTAGGCAGCTCCCCCGAGTTCCCTTTGTAGTAATTGCTCAGAATCCCTCCGTTGAAGATCTTCCACACGGCATAGATTTCACTGATGATCCATCTCATCAGCTGGACACAAAACAACAGGAGCCACTAATAGGTTATGTTAGAATGACATTGCAGTTTTATGTGAAATATGGTAAAAATCCATTTCTAACAGTAATAATAAATTTTACATATAGTATATTCATCATTTTAATTTCAGCATTATGGAAATAAATCATAGGTCTTATTTTCATGATATAGAATAAGAATATAAATTAAATAGACCTAAAAAAGTTGATTTGACATTGACTTTGAGTTAGCAGAGAGAGAGTGTGTGTGTGTATACACACACACACACACACACACACATATATACATACATGCACATACACAGCACTCACACACATATGAGGTGATGTGCAACTCAGAACTTCACAAAACAGTCAGAATTTTAAAAACTAAGTAAGCTAAAATGGTTGATTTTAAGTGCTCTCACCACACAAGCAAGTATGCTTAATTTGATGAATGGTCCATTGTGTGTGTGTGTGTGTGTGTGTGTATGTGTGTGTGTGTATGTGTGTGTGTAGTGTGTGTGTATGTGTGTGTGTGTATGTGTGTGTGTGTGTGGTGTGTGTGTGTATGTGTGTGTGTATGTGTGTGTATGTGTGTGTGTGTGTGTGTAGTGTGTGTGTGTGTATGTGTGTGTGTGTGTGGTATGTGTGTGGTGTGTTTGTGTGTGTGTGATATGTGTGTATGTGTTTGTGTGTGTGGTATGTGTATGTGTGTGTGAAATGTGGTGTGTGTGTGCATGTATATTACTAAAATTATATACCATAAATACATAAATAAATACAATTTTTAATTGACAGCTATACTTCAAGGAAACTGGGGGGAGAAAAAAATCCCATTCAACCATACCATGACTTAACGGTGAGCAAAGGTGAGTGCCAATGGCTGACCAGGAGCTGTTTATGTAGACAGGCCTAGAGCCATTCCTCAGTTGGGAATGGACCCTGTGGCCCTACCTACCTCACTGCAGAGTAAGTGCTCATTTGGTGAAAACAAGTCAAACATGATTTCATTTTTCACAACTACGGGAGGCTGAAATTTAAAAAAAAGTAGACACATATTTATTTGTTTAAAAAAAAAATAAAAGAAATCTAGCTTATTGAAGGACAGTTTTGTGGGAGAAGTAGTCTTCTCCAGGGGAGAGCATACCAATTGGTTATACCAAAATTCGTGAATGTTACAGATCACCGCGCTGCATTAAGCCAATGAAGAATAGAGTAAGTCCTCTAGCAGGCACACCAAGAGCAGGCTAGTGCCTGGGAACACCTTCGGCAAAGCCTGATAAGGGCTTTCAAAATCAAAGGCTGAGATTACATCACACCAGCTGCCCAGCTTTTACAATGTAACCTCTGATGTTGGAAACCATCACACAAGCCCATTCCTTCAGAGGAACCAAACAATTTGCACACATCAGGACTCCTTTTTGGTGGTGTAAAAAAAAATAAACCCTGCTATCAAAAGTAGGGAGCAGCCATTTGTTTACAGGCAAATGTGGCTCTGAAGGGGAGGAGGGGAGGCCAGGGTCACCTGAGCTTTCTTAAACTACGTCACTGGAAAGCATACATAGGAGTACAGTATATAGAGACTCAGCAAGTTATATTTAGGAATACACATGTGTATACACAAATGCATGTAACAGCAATTAATGAAAAGAAGGGTAGGTGGAAGTGTTTGGAGAGAGTAGAGGGAATAGTGAAGAGTTTCAATAAAAAAAAAAAAAAAAGATTAGGTTCATGAGACAGTTGGAGGAAAGGAAGGTGTCATAGACCAAATCTCATATGAAGTCATTATTTTATGAGACCTTTTTGTCATGGTTTTAACCGTACTTGCAAGTATGCTTAATGATTCTTATTGTGATGCTATTCGTCAAATCTTGAAGCCTTCTAGAGATTTCCTTAGTTAGACTTTCAGTTCTAGATGTTCTGTGTTACCTTATTCTGGATGATCCATCTAGAGAGGAACCTATATGGAGGACCAGTAGTGCTGTGCAGGCTGATGAGGCCTCTTAGGATGTGTGGCTGAACCTGTGTGGAGGACCAGCAGTGGCGTGCAGGCTCATGGCCTCTTACGATGCATGGGCGTGAAGAGTCTATTTAAAAGACTGAATTTAATTTTAATACAAATGTAACTCAAGGTCTAATAAAAAGTAGAGTTCGCAAAAATAATTTAATTTATAAAATGAATCAATGGTGAATTTATAGATTAAGAGTTATTAAAAGCTTATTGTTAGGTGCATTATGTGGACAGTGGAAAATTAATATTCATGTGCATTTTGTCTGATATTAAAATTGATTCAGAAGCATGATTTGTGCATAATGGACTTATCTGAAATGGCTAACAAAGAAACATTATTCAAAATACACCATTGTTTCAGCAAATCATTTTGAATGTAGATACAGCAGTTTTTCAATTAGTAAGGGGACTGAATTTCATTTTCCTGCATTGGTACCAACTCTAATGGAGGCTAACATTTTGAAGAATAAAAACTACTTCATGTGGAAACAGCAACTCAATAGACTACAAACGCACACAAGAATCAGCTCCGTTACAACTATTTGACTGGTACTAATTAATTTACCCTACTGGTGTTCTAGGCATTCACTGAAAACAGTCAGAAATTCAGCAAGGGAAAAGGCATTAGTGATAATTAAAACCCCAGAGACAAGAAATACACTCAAATTAATGTGGCTATTAAGATGTTAGGCTGGAGCATCTAAAGTTCTGAAGTATGTGAGAGCTATTTAGAACGAAGGCGTCTCCACAAACGTATGATTCAATTGGCTGAGCGCGGAGTCTAGAAACCAAGATGAGTTTTGGAAGGTGCTTGGAGGAGCCCTGGAAGACGGGAACCCATGTGCAAATCTCCTGGACTAGAAAATTAGTTCTAATAAACACTAGAGGAAACAGACCTTCAGGCCTTGTGATTGCCTGCTGAGATGCAGAATCTGACAGTCAGAAATAATGAATAACTTTGTGTAACATGTTTGGCTATAATTTGGCATTTTGGGTAGAAGTAGAAAAACCAAGGCTGTCAACAAAAATACAATGATCTCTTTGACATCTATACAAAACTTGTTATTATGCTATACCTCTGTGTGTATGCATGTATGTGTGCTAGGACACATGGGGGCATATGTGGAGGTGAGGCCAGAGGGCAACCTTGTGTCTCTTCCTCAGTCACTCCCACTCTGGATTTACAGTGATGGTTTTACTTTCACCTGGCTGGTGAGGCCCGGAGAGTAGCCTGTGTGTCCCTTTCCAGTGCTGTGTTTGCAAGTATATGCTGCCACAGCTGGCTTTTTAAAAGGGTTCTGGGGAATGAACTCATGTCCTCATCCTTGACCAGAAAACACCAGATCAGCTGTGCCATCTCCATAGCTCCATCAATAAAGGAATTATTATAATACACTTCTAAATATTAACTTCTGAGTTAGAAGCCAAAAGAACAATTGTTTTTTGCTATAAATCACAAGAAAAACATATAAATTATTTGAGGACTGCATGCTTTGGTCAATAAGACAGTTTATCCTTGTAGGTAATAAGTAGTTCATTCAATAGTGAAAATAATTCTTACTCGGCTAAGTATAAAATCTTGTGGACGTTTCCAAGAAAAGATTTTCAATGATGGTGGCAATTCAATCTTTCCTTCAGGGTCTTCAAAAAAGTGCTAGGTAAAAATAAGTAAATAAATTGAACTTGTTATACAGATTTATTACAATAAAAATCCAATCTTAAATTAAAAAAAAAACAACTGATACAAATGTTAGATCAATATAGTATCATTTGTGGATGGTGTGTGTGTGTGTGTGTGTGTGTGTGTGTGTGTGTGTGTGTGTTCAGAAGTACTTTGTGAAATACTTGAATACTGAAATTCACAATGGTCAGGGAAGTCACTAAATCGTCACCTCTCAGTCCTCCAAATCCAACCCACAGCTCTCATGCCTGCTTTGTAGTGCCACTTGCTTTGGACTCTGCTCCCTCTCTGGCCCCATTCCAAGGGAACTAAGCAGATCCTGGTGAAACAACCTGTTTTCCTCCTTCCTGTGAATTGCTCATCCCCTCCCTCTAGCCCCTCCCCATCCCTGAGTGGCAGTTCCCAATACCTAGAAATACATTTTATCCCCAGTAGTCATACCTATCAGAATCCCAGAAGAATTTCTTACCAGGCAACACCCACCACCCACCATACTCTTCTAAGAACCAGAAAGGGCAACAGAAACTAAGGAACAACATACCTACCCAACAAAGAAAAGACTAAATATCTGCATCGAGAATTACAATCTTCCCAAACCCAGATGCCTATACACCAGCATAAAAATGTAATCCATAACAGCCAGAACAATATGTCTCCACTAGAGAGCCCAGCAGCCCTATGACAGCGGGCCCTGAGAGCCCGGCAGCTCTATGACAGCGGGCCCTGAGAACCATATGACAGCAGGCCCTGAGAGCCCAGCAGTCCTATGACAGTGGGCCCTGAGAGCCCAGCAGCCCTATGACAGCAGGCTCTGAAAGCCCAGCAACCCTATGACAGCAGGCCCTGAGAGGCCAGGAGCCCTATGACAGCAGGCCCTGAGAGGCCAGGAGCCCTATGACAGCAGGCTCTGAGAGGACAGCAGCCCTATGACAGCAGGCTCTGAGAGGCCAGGAGCCCTATGACAGCAGGCCCTGACAGGCCAGGGGCCTTGTGACAGCAGGCCCTGAGAGGCCAGGGGCCCTATGACAGCGGGCCCTGAGTGCTGCAACATAGCTGAAGCACATAACAAAGACCTTAAAATAGACTTTGTAAATATGATAAAGATCCTTAAATAGGAAATGAAAAAATTTCTTAAAGAAATCTAAGAACACACAAACAAATAGTAGAAGGAAATGAATAAGACAGTTTAAGACCCAAAAGTGGAAATAGAATTAATAAGGAAAACCCAAACTAGGGATATCTGAAAATAGAAAAAAAATTAGGGATGCAAACAGGAACCTCAGAGGCAAGCCTAACCAATAGAACACAAGCGATGAAAGAGATAACCTCAGACATTGGAGGCATTATAGAAGAAATGGATATCATGGTCAAAGAAAATGTTAAATCTAAAAAATCCTGACATCCAAGAAATCTGGGACATAATAAAAAGATCAAGTCCAAGGATATTATGAATAAGAGAAGGAGAATCCAGATCAAAGGTACAGAAAATATTTTCAACAAAATTATAGAAGATAATTCCCCTGGAATAAAATGAAGATGCATAAAAGGTACAAAAAGCATACAGAACACCAAACAGAATGGACCAGAAAAGAATAATAACCAAATATAACCATAATAACCAAAATACTAAATGTACAAAACAAAGAAAGAATATTAAAAGCTGCAAGGGAATAAAACCAAGTAACTTATAAAGGCAGTCCTATTAAAATTACACCTGACTTCTCAATAGATAGTCTAAAAGCCAGAAGGGCCTGGATAGATATTCTACTGATGCTAAAAGACCACAGATGCCAGCCTAGACTAATAAACCGAGCAAAACTTTGAGTTCCAATAGATGGAAAAATAAAACATTGCATGATAAAACCTAATTTAACCAATATCTATCTATAAAGCTAGTCGTACAGAAGGTGCTAGAAGGTAAACTTCAACCTAAAGGAGTTAGACACATCCAAGAAAACACGAAGGAAGGAATAATCACAGACCAGCAAATCGAAAGAGAGGAAACATACCGACAAACACAGCAGCAAAATTACACTACTCATTGATATCTCTCAACACCGAAGATTACAGCTCCCTAATAAAGAGACACAGACTAACAATGAGGATGTGTAAATAGCATACATCCTTCTTCTCTATCCAATAAATACATCTTCACATCAAGGATACACATCACCTCAGGATAAAAGGATGGAAAAAGATATTCCAAACGAATGGACCTAAAAAGCCAGCTAGTGTAGCCATTTTAATATGACAAACTAGACTTCAAACCAAAACTAATCAAAAGAGACAGGGAAGGACAATATGTGTTCATCAAAGAAAAATCCACCAAGAGGACATCAAAATTCTTAGTATTTATGCACCAAACACAAGGACATCTAAGGTCATAAGGGAAACACTGCTACTAGTACAATAACATATTGACCCTCACACTGAAAGTGAGAGACTACAAAATCCAGCTCTCACAAAGAGACTGGTCCCCCAGACAAGAACTAAATGGAGAAATGCTGGAGCTAACTGACATTATAAATTAAATGGACCTAACAAATATGTACAGACATTTTTACCCAAATAGAAAAGAATATGCCTTCTTCTCATTACCTCATGAAACTGTCTCCAAAGCTGACTATGAACTTTGACACAAATCAAGTCTCAACAGATATGAGAAAACTGAAATAACACCTGCATCCTATATGGCCACCACAGATTAAAGCTGGATAGCAACAGCAACAGAAACAATAAGAAACCTATACCCTCATGGAAACTCAACAACTCCCTACTGAATGAAAACTGGGTCAAGACAGAAGTTAAAAAAAGAAATTAAAGACTTTATAGAATTGAATAAAAATCATTACAAAAATGTTCAAACTTAAGGGACATAATTAAGGTAGTTCAAACAGGCAATTTTATAGCACTAAGTGCCTACATAAAAATTCTTGGAGAGAACTCATATTAGTAGGGCAGTTGAAGTCTCTAGATAAGCAGAGGCACACATAATCTGATAGAAAAGAAACTTAGGGAGTAGCATTGCACTCGCTGGCACAGGAAAAATTCTTTCTGGACCAAACACTGTTAGCACAGACACTAGATAAATAATTAGTAGATGAGACTTCACGAAACCAAGAAGCTTCTGCACGGCAAAAAACTTTATCATTCAAAGTGGCAGCCTACAGAATGGGAAAAGATTTTTTTAAACCAATTATACATCTGAGAAAGGGCTAATATCCAAAATATGTAAAGAACTAAAAAAAAAAAAAAAAAACCTATATATCAAGGAAACAATCCCACTTTAAAATGGAGTAAAGATATAAACAGTTAATTCTCAGAAGAGGAAACTCAAGTGGCTGAGAAACTCTTAAACTCTTAAAGAAATGTTCAACATCCTTAGCCACCAGGGAAATACATGGCAAAGCTACTTAGAGATTTTATCTTACACCCTCAAGAATGGCTAAACTTGCCAGTGCCTTTGATACAGGAAGGTACTGCCCATACAGCCAAACACCAACTCAGTCACAAACCCTTTAATATTTACCATAGTGATTTGCATGAACGTCCTACCATAAGCTAGGCAATGATGGCACAGAGCATGTGGGAGCGATACACCAATATCTGATTTGACTTAGGATCACTCCCCAATATGGAACCCATACCAGGCACTGCTTGTGTGATCAACAACCTCAGACTCGATCGTCCCAGTACCTAGTGTAAAACAAATACTATTGTTCTAAAAGAAAGGAAGGAACAAGAAATAAAAACAGTGAAATGACTCCTAATAACATTCTGCTATACCTATAGATCAGTGTCTACCTCAGCCATCATCAGAGGAACTTTATCCTGCAGCATATGGAAACAAATACAGAGATCCACAACCAGTCATTATGCAGAGAGTGAGAGACTTGGAACACCTAGCCCCAAACCAGTTGTCTCTATCCAATCTCTCCCCTCAGATCTCAGGGAACCCTGAGGAAGAGGAGGCACTAAGAAATTAAGATCCAGAAGGGATGGAAGAAAGCAAGAAAGCAAGGCCTTCTAAATCAACGTGATCAAAGCTCACATGAGCTCACAGAGACTGAGGCGACGTGCACAGGGCATGTCAGGGTCAGCACCAAGTGGAGTCCTAGAGCTAAAAGGAGAAGTGAATACACACATAGATGCCTAGCCCAGAAACAATCTCCAACTGATAACTACCTGCAAATGAGAGTCTAGATTTCTCAAGGAGACTCTCACGGGGGAGACAAACTAATGGTACTCTGCCGCATACTCGGCACTAGGTGGCCAAAAGGAAAGGAATTTAGGGGCATCTGTGGAGTTTCCTTGTCTTAAATGCCCTGGGAGGGCTTTTTCTCCTGTGCTTTTCTTCCTTTCTTAACTTTATCTTATTATTTTTTGTTATACATATATTATGCTTACATAATATACTCTATATAAATTATATATAGATATACTTCTCTTTTTAAAATCATATAGGTCCTTTGCATATATATTATGGCTTCCAGTTTAGTGGTTTTATGGGATTCCTGGGTTGTGCAGACAAGTGGGTCTGTGTCTTGTGCCTTTCATGAGGCACAAGGCACCTTCACTTTGGTTTGTCTAATTTAGATGTGCTAGTTTTTGTTTTATCTTATTACACTATATGACATTTTATTTTAATATTACCACTTAGAAGCATGCTTGTTTTCTAATATAAGACAGAACATGGATGGATCCAGATGGGAAGTGGGAAAGAATTGGGATGTGTAGGGTGAGAAAAAAACAGAAGCAGAATACATTATGTTAGAGAGAAAAAAATCTGTTTTCAATAAAGAAAAAAATATAAAAGAATTTTTATAAGATTGCATGTGCCCTTGGCAGAAGCTTGATTCTTGAGTAAAATTTAACTGTGGACCATTGATAACATTCACCTCCAAATACTCGTGTCACAATTTTTTGAAATACATGCAAGGTAACCAGAATGGTTAGATTGGCCTATGGTGTCTTTATTTATACAGAACATTCTAAAATGATAGATATTAATGTTTAAATTCTGTTAACACAATACAGATTCTCAGTGACTGGGTTCTTAGCACCTAAATGTCCAAATTAGCAACGTGTTAGCACAATGCATTCTTTGCTCCCTACCTAAAATGACTGGATCTTTCCGGCTCAAGGGGCCTGTGAACTCTGTGAGTTCAAGTGAAGATATTATAGTGCTTTGCAGCAATTAAAGCTTGTGTTTGGATGTGCATCTCTGCCAGGGTGTGCGTCTCTCAGATTTTACAGCAGTGGGCTGGATTGGGCAAGTCTATCTTTAAGCAACGGAGCTGTGAAGCAACCAGATGAATCAACCCAGAGTGTGGGGAAACCTTTAGGAGGGAAGGGCAAAAGGGCTTGAAACCTCTCACAGGGACCGTAAAACAGCCTTTTAGGAACTCAGAGTAACAGTGAAAACTATCTTGCTGATCAGATTCTAGGATGTATCTGTGTTACTAAGACACACGTCTGTCTAGAAGGTAGGAGGAAAACAGAGAATGAACAGCGGCCAACTGCCTCCTTGTTTCCTTTTGTAGCCTCTCAGGCCAGTCAAAGGCTGAACATCATATGCCAAAGCAGATACCGCACGGCTTTTGTTAATGAGTCAAATACAGGTTCTCTGTTGTCCAAACCAGTTGCCAAAGCAGCTAGCTCACTTATCTCTCATTTTTCCGCGTATTTCACAAGGACGCGGTCATATTTGTTCCTAACCATTGTCCCAGGATAACAAAGCTTGGGGAAATGAAGAGGGGGTGCAGAGGGGAGGGGATCAAGGGGAAAAGAGAAGCTCTGCTTTTGGAATGGAGATTGGAGAGAGGGAGGAGTGCAAACTCAGGTTAACAAATGTATCTCACTATTAACAAGCCAGGGGTGCAACTCAGGGGCAGAACTTGTCTAGCATGTGTGAGACCCTGGCTTACCTCTCTAGGGCTGCAAAACACACAACATGGCGTCAGCAGCCTAGGCCACGCCTACTTACGAAGATGGGGCTCTTGCCAGTCTTGTCCTTCTCCTTCGCGCCTTTGCCTGCGTCCCACTTTTCAGCATTTATGTCTGCCTCGCTCCACTCCGGCCAGATCGGGAACTTCCCCTTCTTCTGTTCAACCGAACCCGGTGGTACAGTGCTGCTAAAGGGATAGAACCTTGAGAGACAGAAGGCTCAAGAGTCTCAATTACAATTTATGAGATAAAATTGTGAGCTAATTGCATAGCATAAACCGAATGATCTTGCCAATAGAGTTTATCGGGTACGCTTGTCAGCCAAACATCAACAAGTGCCAATTCTAGGGAAAGAGGGGACTGCAAAGAGTAACATTTGTCCCTACTGACTAAGGCAGGACACTCAAAAGTTGGTGTGAATAGGGTACTAGCTAGTTTCATATGAACATAATATAATTTAACTATAATTCATGCTCAAGAAAATTTTCTTACAAGAATAGTAGATTTTGGAATATTCCCACATATATGATTTTGGTTTCTCTATATGTAAAAGTACTAAGTCATTATTATTTTGATTCTTAAAAAACTGTTAACCAAAAAGGATTTCCCTTAAGTACCACATAGTTTATCACAATCAGATCAATGTGAAAATTTTAGTTTTTGATTAAAAAAATAAAATTACTATTATATTTCCCATCTTTTTTATGTATGTCCTGTGTACATAAGTACTTATCTATTATTTTAATGGTTGCATAATAATAATATCCATCTTCTATTATACATTTCATTTAACTAAACATCCATAATTTGGAATTTCAAATTTGTGGATTTCATTTTTAAAGCTTTTCATTTGTATAAACAAGATTACAGTAGGTTTTATTGTTGCTATAAATCTTGTACACACATTTCTCTCTCTCTCTCTCTCTCTCTCTCTCTCTCTCTCTCTCTCTCTCTCTCTCTCTCTCTCTCTCTCTCTCTCTCTCTCTCTCTCTCTCTCTCTCTCTCTCTCTCCTAATTGTCAAGACCTTTTTCCTTTCTAGGTCCCTCTCTCCACCCACCAACCACCCGTGGAGGACCCAAGGGAAAGGGAGGCAACCGGGAGTCAGGATCTCACTTGCACCTGTAGAGAGGCTCAATGGACTAGTTCCCAGACACTTTAGCTTTAGCCTGTGAGCTAACTAGCAAGGTCTTTCCTAGGCTCTGCCTCTCAGTAGTACCCCTGATGCTCCCTGAGGTGGTCTAGGCCTCATTTTAGCGACTTGGGCACTCCGGCCCTGGCCCTCTGTTAGTACTTCCTGTGTGCAGCTCTGTCTTTGTATTCCTTCCCACTGGCAGACGGTGCTTGTGCCAAAGTTCACCCTCTTCAAGAGAATGAGGAACCTGCGTTGGCCTCTGCCAAGGACATTTCAACAAAGGATTGTAGAGATGTGCTTTCACTCAAACCCTGTGAAAAGCAAGAACAGTCTAGATTCAAGCTGGGTCCTTGCTTTTGTTGGGGGAAGTAGAGGAAATGTTTGGCAAATATTATGGTCTGGGGATAGCCACATTCTGTCTGTGTGATGATAGAGACCCAGTGTGTGACCTGAACTTCATGCAGAAATTCCCATTCCAGTGCTAGAGGCTTAGGGTGCATTTCTTCATCCCTCTCTGGAACCACAGCAGGTCACACTTCCTTCCAGTTGAAGAGCTTGCATGTTTGCTGTGCTGTGTCCCGGCACTCGCTCTCTCCCAGCTGCTCTTGGAGGAGGCAGCTACAAGGCTGCCAGAAGAGGTTGAATCCCATGCTCATTTCCTCATTTGTGCTCAGGACTTTCCTCCATTTGCTTTAAAGCAAAAGATCCCGTGACACTGCCCAGCCTCTTCAGAAGACATTGTCAACTTCAATTCTTCCTCATTTTGGGGTCCAGAGTTTCCCATTTTTTAATACGGGCTTTCCAGTTTTGTTTTTGTTTTAAATCTCAGTCTGCTGCTTGGTTAGGAAATAAAGTCTGAGAATATATCCCTAATCAGAATGTCAGAATATATAAGAGATAAGGAGGCAAAGAATAAGTTTTCAGGAAAAATAGAAAATTCCATACTATTAATAGAGAAACCTAGGCAAAGGACAAGTCTTTACAACATGATGTTCTTTGGAATGCTGCTGCAGCCTACAGGTAAAAAGAAATGATGACTTTGTATTAAAAACAAAATGGAGCTAAGGTTACACCACTTTAAAAATGAACAGTTTTTGTTAGTTTTGGGGGTACATGGTTTCTCTATGTAATCTTGACTGTCCTCAGAACTCCCTATGTGAGTATAACAGGCTGACCTTGATCTTACAGAGAGAGAGAGAGCCTACCTGCCTCTGCCTCTCAGGTGCTGGGATTAAAGGTGTGAGCCACTCATCACACCTGGTTTTAGAAAGTTGACAGTCTTAAAAACTATTTTTAAAAGATTTCATTTTTATTTCTTTCTTTTTTTTTTTTTTTTTTTTTTTTTTTTTTTTTTTTAGGAAATAAGGGTTCTTCAAATATTTGTTTCCCTCTTCAGTCTGCCACACATCAGTCAATGGTTCCTCTTCAAGCTCTTAAGCTTTGTAACTAATTGGCTGCCTTTCCTTGGAACCCGTCAGACGTATTACAATTATATTGAATATTACATAAAAAGATTGCAGTCAATGGTGTCAAAGCGGTCTGGAGAACCACTGGTCATGTTAGGTAAACATGATAAACAAGGTTCAAGTACAGCCCAAGGTCAAATATACTGAGGACTTCAAATACCCTCGAAAAATGCTGCTCATTAAATTCTCAACACAGTGTATAGGCCTTTGAAGTTGGCTCGCAGGACCTAGCAACTGTTCTCGCATAGTTGAGGGCCTTTTACATCTTCAAGGCGCCCTGTGCCTGCTCTCATCAATTCTGAGAACAAGGTGATTTTTTAATGTCTTTTATATTTTTAAATTTTTATGTGTATGAGTGTTTTATCCAAATGAACGTAGGTGTACCACATGCCTGGTGCCTGTGGAAGTCAGAAGAGGCTGTTGGATCTCCTGGAACTGGAATTATAGCTGTTTATGAGCTACCATGAGATCACAACCCTGGGCCTCTGTAGAAAGCAGCACATGCTCTTAACCACTGTACAGTAAAGGAAGATTTGGGAAGTTGCAGTAGTAGAAACATACATGTTGTCAAGCTTTGGAAAAATCACACCAGCAATATCAAAACCCGAGAGCTGGTCACAGTTAATTGATGTAACAATATATATAGACTCGAGTTCTAGTAGATGACATCATATCATTAAAAGCACAGGCTGTATCAAGAATTCAAATATAGATACATTTGATAGAAACAACTTTTAAAGGCTTATTACCAGTTAATGGAGAAGATTTATGAGGTAAAATCTGGATATTTCAAATGTTCAGAATGGGATATTAAAAAAAAATCACAAAACAAACAAGCAAGTAAACAAACAGAACAACAGCAACAATAAACCCAGCAGTGTGGAGCAAGGAAACACTACAGATAACTGTGAAAAGTTGGCTCCCATAGGAAAAATACTAAGCCGTGGAAGGTCCACCTGGAGAAGAGAGAGCAAGCATCATGGGGAAGCAGTGCTGGGTGACAGGTGATGATCCATCCGTGTGCTGATTACAGAAAGAATTTGCTGTGGTGTATTTTGCAATGAAATGGTGCAGTGCACAATGGCTCACTAGGACATGGATTCTAACAGTAGACCTTGAAGATCTCAAAGTCTAGCTGCCCCATAAATGGCGGGACATGAGAAGGAAGTATCAAGATGGAACAAGGGGTCAGAGCCATTTCTAAGCTCTTAGCCTTGATAAGTATGGTACTGCAGCCCTGCAGTTTATGGTTTGACAAGCTGGGCAGTTTGAATGGAGACAGACTTCCGCTACGAGTATGGCATCAGGGGTGCTATTTCCCATATGACAAAGAACTCAAGATTCTAGCATTAAGATTTGGGAGGCAGTGGCTCTGTGGTAAAACTTTAAAACATGGTAAATGTTCTTTTGTTGGACCCGGGTGCTCCAGGCCTCTGCTGGTCCACTGGCTATGTTGTAGCTCAGTTGTAGCTCACGTTTGACTTTCTGGGGAGAGACTAGGGCTCAAGAGAAGAGGAACACTCTTCAGGCAGCTCCCCAAACAGCTATTTGCCAGCTGACTGGGTGTTATTCCAGCTACTGTGCCCCCTCAGGAGTGTGACTTAAGGGTCTGTTCACCCAGGAGAGCTATAGCAACTCCAGGGCAGGAATAAGGTGCCAGACTTCATTATATTTACAAGAGATGAACTGCAAACTACAGAGCAAAACACAAAATGGAATGCCAGGAGCAGTGAGCATCTCAATAGAAAAGAATCAAACCCAAGGAAGAGAAAAGTGATAAATGTAAAAGCCTTTCAAATGAGTGCAATTAGAATTTGCAAAAAAAGGATGAAGGAGGGGCAGTTTCTACCCGGGGCTGAGACTAGGTAGGCATTAAACAAAAACCTAGATGTGAACAAAGCCCTTTAAAAAAATTAGTAGTAAAAATTTAAGAATTTAAAGTAATTATTATAAAATAGCATAAAGAATAGACAGCCTGCTGCTGGGGTGGAGCATAGAGATTAGACAGTCAGCTGCTGCTGGGGGTGGGGAGGCTGTTGGAAGGTAGAAGTTTAAAAGCTGGTATTTACATGCAAAGAAAGAAACAGAAAATGTGAAGGAGACATATGAATTGACTTAAAAATGCAGCACAGACATACTAGGATTTCCAGAAAGATGAAGTGGGTAGAATGTTGGAATGGGGATAAAAAAGACTAGAATGTTAAAAAGATGACTATGAAAAGTATGCAGAACTGACAAAAATATGTTTTCAGATTCAAGGTTAGCCACTTTTAAAAGGTGAATAGGAAATAAGGAGGCAGTAATCTGAACCTAGGTGTATCAAATGAAAAATGCAGGTCAATCATATATTCATATATATTACACCTGTATAATGTGTACTTACTTACATGACAGAAGGTTGAATCACCTAAAGTGAAGAGCTATCTCAAATTCCTAGTACTAGTAGGTACCAGAGAACAATAAAGTGCAATTTTCAAAAGCAAAGTAAATAGATTGCCAGGGATAAAGCATCCAAACAAACTCTATACGTACAAAAGAGAAAAATGTTCATCTTAAATGAGATATAAACATTTTAACATTGACTGTACCATAACAAGTTCGTCACAAGATAGACAAGGAGCCTAAAGGACTTACCTCCAGAAAACAGAAAATGAACATAACCCAGGGGTGAGCCTCAAACAACAACAGTAAGTAAATAATATAATGTATTAGTAAAAATTTTTAAATCTGTCCTACAGACATACAATAATAATAGCTTTGTGCTTTCAAAAGATATGCTTAAATTACAAAAAAATAAAATAAAATAAGATAGAGTCGATGACAAAAGGAATTCCGAGGGAAACAATTATTCTTGTGTCAAAGAGACAATGCTGAATAAGTACAGACCTTGGTGGAAAGTACTTGAGATAAACCCATATGCAATTAAAAAAAATTAAGGATACTCTGAGAAATTCGATATAAAACAGAGAGAGCAGAAAGGATTGATCTGTGTTAGTTAAGAATTAATTGGAAACTACTATAGGAAAAGAAGAAACTGAGAATGCAGAATTATTTTAACTGAGGTAGAATAACAGATATAGTTGTAATGAAAACATTTTAGAAAAATATAAAATTTCAGACTGGTTAAGGGAAACCCTCACTTAAACCATGTCTCACTTATTTCTATATAGTACTAAACACTACGTGCCCTGGGGTGAGTATAGAGCAAGTAAATGAAATACTTTGCCTGATTTGGAATTGAAACAAGGTCAAAATTGTCTTTTTATATGATTATATCAGTCCATAACTTAAAATATTTTCATATGACTATTACTAATATAATAACTTCAGGAGCCATCAAAGCACTACTAACTCTTATTTTGCAAAGACAGTAAGATGATTTTTAAGTTACTATAGCACGTATCATTACGTAGAGTCAGGTCTTTCACTATAATGTCACCGTGAATGCACATGATATGCTCTGATTATACTCTCATCCATTGCTAGTCTTCCTTGTGTCCTCGCCCCCCATAGCATGGTGCAGCGTACCTGTTATCTCAATGCTGAGTAAGCAAAATCAAGACCCAGAATTTGAGGACCGCCTGGGACCTTATCTCTAAATAATAAAAATCAACAAATTAGATAAACATAAGTAAATCTTAAGCCTATAAACAAGATGCTAGCACAATATGAAATATACAAGAGCTAAAAAAAAAAAAAAAAAAAAAAAGAGTTCTTCAAACAAAACAATCAGTTCACAGATATGAAGCCTTTGGAGGCTTTCTCCAGACACAGACACAGTTGTGCGTCTCTGCTTTAATGAAATTATTTTATGGAAGCTGGTCACTGTAGGGATATTAAAGTGTCAATAAAGTGAGGGCCTGGAATGTTGCCTTTGTTTTCTCAGAGCATGCTGTTCAGTGTTGGGGCATGACTTGACTCCTGCTGGGAGGCAGCTTATTTATGCAAAATGCAATCAGCATGCATTCTTCAGCAGTGTCAGCTAATGTGCACAAGGAAACTGAAGAGGAATAGAACTGCACAATAGACTTAATTTGCTTTAGGGGCATTCTGAGTCACACTTCAGAAAATCAAATTCCTAAGAGAAAAAAGTTACAAAGAACAATAGGTTTTCTAATAGAAATATAGTTAAAATCATGTTGTTATGCTGACCTTTAATCCCCTAAGGTTTACCAAAATTATTTAAATAGATTGATTTTAACAGGTCAACACTTGTCCATTTTTGAAAATGCAGTGTGTGTGAGTGAATAGAAAGATTAACAAGATTCAGTTTCTAGTCTCAAATTAGCCAGGATAAATGCACATGATAACTAGAACCTAAAGAGCGGAGAAAGGCACGAGGAAGCCGAGACAGAGAACCTCACCCACACAAAAGACGGCAAAATTATGTTGGACCGAAGAGGTCATTTTTGGCCTCACGGAAAAGACCTTCAGTTAACGATGGATGGGTTGGATAGAGTAATGCTATCAGAAATGTAGAATGAAGGGCAGGAGGGGGTGCACAAAGGCAGAAGATTGGCATAAGTGGGAACTGGTGTGCTAGGGTTCAGCTGATGCAGAGACCAGAAAGAACTGTTAGTCATGTGCGGTACTGGTGGGTCCCCTATTCCCTCCCCAGTTCTATCTCTCTCTCCACCTTCTCCCTCTCCTCCTCTCTACTCTCCTTTATCACTTTTTCTTTCTTGCCCTCCTTTCTCCCTTTCATCATTCAACCTAACTTTTTAATCAGAAACATCTTATCTGAAATGCAGTGTGGATAATGCCTCACTAACAGTATTACATATTATATAAAATAGATAAGCAATTCCTTGGTTAAGAGCAAAAGGACAAGGTTATTTTCCTAGCAATTATACCCTAGGGCTGATAAGAGACTCAAGTACAAACTACAACGCTACAGGGAAGAGAACAAAATGGGGCTGAAATATAAAATTGAGGTATGGGGAGAAAACCAACTGGATACTCCGGGGAAAGGACACTGAGAGTCTACAACAATTGACAAGAAGATGCCAATAGCATCCATTGAATGGGTAAAGGGAAATGCACAGATTGGGGAGAGAAAAGATGACCCCACATTGGACAGATTTCCTCTGAAGTAGGGCACATCCTGCTAGATTTGTCTACTTGTATTAGTTAACTAAAAGAGAAGGCCTGGAGATGTTAATAAAGTTGCATTTAATTGATGACCATTCATTTAGATGATCAATATGAAGGAAAATGAGAGTTCAACTTAAATCATTGCAGAGTGATAAAACTGGAAGGTAGAAGGAAGAAAATAAGGTAGAAGGCAGATGGACAGATGGACTCCAGAAATGAAGAGGGAAGGAGAAATTAAGGCTGAGTACTGGTAAATAGCTTACCCGTTCCAGCAGGTTTGGAAGACACCAGGTATCTTAGGGTTTTATTGCTATGAAAAGACACCATGACCACAGGAACTCTTACAAAGGAAAACATTTCATTGGGGCTGGTTTACATGGCGGGAAGCATGGCAGTGTGCAGGCAGACATGGTGCTGGAAGAGTCTAGAGTTCTACAACTTGATTTTCAGGCAGCAGTAGGAGACTGTGTGCCATACTGGGGACAGCTTCAGCACAGGAGACTTCAAAGCCCACCCTCACAGTGGCACACTGCCTCCAACAAGGCCATACCTACTCCAACAAGGGCATACTTCTAACAGTGCCCTACCTTTTCAAACCACCACATTATGCTCGGTCAACATGCTGCAAAACAAAGGAAAGAAACATCAGGGCATTGATCACTGGTCAAGATCTGGCCTTGGAATGAGATTTGGTAACCCAAGGTGCCTAAAAGGCCATCCATATGTATATAAAAATCATTCCAGGGGTCTTAAGCCTTAGGAGTCCTAGATAGCAAGAAGCTTCTTGAGAAAGAAAAGACATCTCAATGTTCTTCACTTTAAGAGACAAACTAAGCAGGACACCAATCACAATCACATCAATAGGACCATATCCCAGCAAAAGCTTGCTTCTAGAGATTTTTTTGCCCCCTCTCAGTGCTAGAAGTATAAACTAGATCCTCACTTATGCTAGGCAAGCTCTCTATCACTGAGGTATAACTTCAGCCCTTGTTCTAGGTATTTCACAAAATAATATATAGCCAGTCTAAAACGCATGTGTGAACAGTAGTCTCCTTGGCCACTGTTGCCACTCACTAGAGAAAAAGCCCTACCCTGCTCTGTCAGAAGCCCTGCCTGACATTCACACTGTATGCTTCCTATCCCAACTGAGTCTTCATTTTTTTAAAGCTATATTTTAAAAAAAAATGTACATGGATGTCTCGCCTATGTGTATGTTTGTGCACTACTTGAGAGTGTCTGATGCCTTAGGACTACAGTTGTAAATGGCTGTGAGCTGCCATATAGATGATGGGAAATGAGCCTTGGTCCTCTGAAAAAGGAGTAAATGCTCTTAACTGTAAAGCCATCTCTCCAGTCACTCATCTGAATTCTTTTGATGAATATCACAAAGTCTGAGAAACCAAAGAGAATCCAGAAAGACGTCTTCAATGATGATTTAAAAAAAAAAAAAAAACAAACAGAAAAAACAAACAGCTCTCACCTCAAAATGGATAACAGATGTCTATTCTGGAGCCTAATGTAACAGATCCTGGCCTAGGAACTCAGGTGACAAATGCAGTTGTGAGTATATCTGGGAAGCAGGTCATAACAAAGTGGGGAAATCTTGGATCTAATGCCTCAAATGCTCGCTGATAGCATGCTTACATTTTAAGCTGGTAAAAGATAGTGGTCTGTTAAAACGTTTCACATGGTAGTCACAAGAATGTTAGACGAGACACAGATGTAAGCAATGAATCGATATTAAGAAGGCAAAGATAGCCCAGATACATCTGCGATATTCCACCCTCTCCAGTCAACTGAAGTTCTTAGTAATTAACCAACATTTATAGTGTCTAATGTTGGTATGGCATCTTTCCAGGAACCTTAGTTCGCATCAGTATAGTGCCATGAGTTCCCTACTCCTTTGGGGATGGGGAGGGATCAGGTAAGCCATCTGAGAGGCAGGTTGCTGCTGCTCTGACCACACATCAAGTACATAGGCTACTTTAATCACTACCATCTGCCACTTCCAGGATGGGCCACCCCCTACTTGCTACAGCAACACTCATGTGTATTTCTTAAGATGAAACATAACAGTAGATAGTGTACCTAATGATTTAACCCCAAATCCAGGAAAGAAACAAGCCCACTATACTGAAAGGCTCCTACATGCATAGGCTAAAACTAAGCCCATTAACACAACTCCAACTATTTAGTCCATGATTTTGTTCTTTGTGTGTGTTACAAACTGACCCATATTTTCCCTAGACCTGGATCCAGTAAGGAGTGAACACATGGTGTCATGGTGTTGCAAACTACTGTTCAATTCCTTTACAGTTTTCATTGCAATAGTTTGTAGGAGAGTTTCTGATGCCCGATATGCTCTTAGCCTTATCTTCACTTAGTTATGTTTATGAAACATATTTCTAGTTCTGCCTAAACAATGTCATAGTTCTTTCTACTTTCTCTTCTTTTGCCTCTGCATCCACAAAATGTTGATGGCCCAGAGCCGCTGTTGTTAACAATTGGCCTAGATGCCTGCTCCTCACCAGACTCAGTCCACAGCTCCCCTTCAGACTCTTTACCACCCAACAAAGTGGTTCTTTGCCACAATCTCACTTACAAACATATTCAACACATACCTCTGTGTTGACCTTCATCTCTCAGTCTACAAAGAGTCTATAGGTGGAATCTGGTGCCCTGGGCTAGAGACAAAGGGCTGAAGAAATGGGAGCAGAAAAGACATACTAATCTTTGAGGAATGAACTATAGCATAGCAATAAGTGAAGTTCTGATATTCATCAACTCAAAGGAACAGGAGAAAAAGAATTACTAAATGTTTAGACTGCAGTACTCATTGTGATGCCACTAAAATAATGTCAACATTTGTTTAATTAAAAAGGCACCGGGTGTTAACTTAACCACACAAATTAGCATGGCTGCAGCCTCAGATTCTGAAATTATCTTGGACCCACCCTGAGCAGGGCTACACATACACACAGCCTCGGGTGCCTGAGAGGGAACACTCACAATAAAAATTGAAAGCACCTTCTTGGGTGCTTCTTTACCTTGTGGACTCCCCCAGGGGTGAAAATAAGCAAGATTAGTCACCCTTCTACTTAATCATCCGTGCTATACAAAGATGTATTTTAATCTCCCCTGGATATGGTCTTGAATCATTTTACCTCACATTACATGGCAGAATAAGTATACAGACCATTTAAATTGATTCCTTTATTTAAATAATCCCTGACCTAGAAATGTCAAAGTAATATGAAAGTCAATGAAATGTTTTTAAAATTACTTTTGATGAAGCCTCACTGGAAGGCTTACCAACAATGCCATAGTGTCAGAGCATAAACTTGATCATATTTTAGGCAACAGGAGAAGCAGATCCTATGGGCATCTACTTTCAAGTCTTTTGCTCTAATAGTCTTTTACTGCTTTATCATTCAACAGAATAGCTTGTATCTATTTCTTTCATAAAGTTAAACATGTCAAAAATTAGATAGCTAATTTGAAGGTTGATTACTATTGCCCATTACCAAATAAATAGCCTTGCCTCAATAGGGGACCAGAAAGCCTTAGTGGGAAATGTATGTCTTGGAGGATCATAAAAGATGCTAGCAGATTATGAAGAGTGGGGTGGAGCTCTCTGTGTCCTGTGGGAAAGCCCAATAAAGCTGAGTGCCTTTCTATACCCATGCACACACACACACACACACACACACACACACACACACACACACACAATTAGATAGCTATAAGGCGGAGACATGGCTCAGTGGGTAAAAAGTTTGCCGTGAAGGAAAGAATCCTTACTATCCACAAGAAGCCAGCTGCAACACACATCTGTAATTCGAGAGACAGTACAGTCAGAGTGGGATGCAGAGACAAGGTAATCCCTGGAATCTCGTGGGCCAACTGCCCCACCTCCTTTGTTAAACAAAGACTGTCATATAAAAAAAAAAGTGGAAATTGAGTGCAGACACCCAAAGTTGTCCTCTGACCTTCACAAGCACACAATGGCACAAGCATGTCTGCACACACACACACACGCACGCGCGCGCGCGCACACACACACGTGAGCACACACGCACACACATACACACACACTACAATTTTTTTTAATGAATTATTTCAACAACAAGTCAAGTCCCTGCCACAAATAATTCTTGAGCCACACCAAATTTGAGTGAATTAATATCCTGAGTCTTCAAAGTGAAGATTGCAGAAGGAGAGCTAAACGCAGAGCATGCTCTGGTTGGAAGGCATCTTAGCTCCATTAAGCAGAGCTATTTGCCTGAACAAGGCTTTATATTTTAAACTATGCAGTGGCCACTTACATAATGCCATCATCTCTGCCAAGTGTTACCCAGGGCCAGGGATTCTTGTCCCCTGAGGTGAACCTCTGCCCTCTGGCTCTCCTCACCATTTCTGATTCAGAGGGTTTTATGACCCAGCTTCCAAGTTTGTTTCCACTTAACTCAAATTACACATTCATTTATTACTACACACTGTGCCAGTCCCCAGGGAAAATATGGCCTAAACGTGGCATTATCCTAGACCTTTCACTCACTAACCCTTTCCTTTTTAGACACCACACTATCAGGGGCTGGCAACCATCATGCTTGGAGCAATGCAAACACAGCTTCTGTAGATTTTTCCATGGTTACCACTCAGATCTGCTCTGCAACCCAGTGCCCAGCATTCCTCATAGTCAGAAAGGAGGCATCCTGCAAGCTCACACCACTGCCGGTTTTGTTCTCGCTTGGTGTGACATGCAGTATAAGTTCTATGTTACTGTCAGGTATGTAAAATCATGTTCCTTACACAGCTTTACAGCTCTAACTCGCTTTCTTATCCATCCCATTCTACTACACTCACCCAGGTGCATCATGAGCTAGTACCTGCATCAAGACCCAAAGACCCGCTGCACAAGCAGTCCAGACCCTTCTGGTGCCCCAAACACTCCCCTCCCCAACACTAGCTGTCTTAGGAGTGACTGTTAAGGGAAATGATGAAAGACACCCTCCAGTGAGAGGCAACTTCCTCTCAAACACACACAGCCTCAGTCTAGGAGTCTCATGAATGTGCTAATCTGACCTCAAGCTGACACATGACTTCTTTGCTGTCCAACAAATCCCCAGGGAAATTCAAACATGACTATAGATCTCCTAGTGGCTTCTGTTATGATTCATATCCCCACCCGCCCTACACCATAACTTCTTTGATGAAAATTACCATGTCCCACGCTTCTTTTTTTTTCTTCTTTCTTTCTTTCTAGTGGCTTTCCACTGGCTTTCCAGTGACTTGAGTGTAAAACATGCTCATGAAATAGTTAGAAATATCATGAAGAATTAGGATTTCCCTGGAGCATGTTTCTATCAACAAAACTAGCTTTTTAAAGTGTTCTTGGTTGTTGAGGTCTTCAAAGGTCAACTAGGGAGCCCCCTGCAGTACTTTCTGTGTTCCTTCATCTTTGCTCCTCTGGCCTCTGCCTTTCCTGTGGACTGGGAGGATGGAGCTACCTACCAGGAGGCAGAAAGGGGCCGCTTCCTGTCCCTTACTCTGTAGTGGGTGAGGCTTTTCTGATATCGCTAAGCAGGGCAACAAAGTACTTACAAACCACAGCTGTATAGAATCATCTCTCTCGCTTTCTCTCTCGCTTTCTCTCTCGCTTTCTCTCTCTCTCTCTCTGATAACCAAGAACTCAATTTAATACTCCGCAACAAATTTATCATTCTATTTTATATTGCTTTCATAATACCATTGAAATTAATTGTTAAATAATCCTAGTTTGTTCCACATTTTCATATGGTCAGCTATATTTGACCTTTTCTGAAATTTCTATGTGTGTTGTGGTTTTAAGGATAATATTAACATGGAGATGAGTCATGTGTTTCTCAATTTGAGGGAGGTTTGATGCTGTTATCCCAGTTACAAATCTAGAAGGTGGCACATTTCTTGTTAGTTGATTAAATTTCTTGTAGCATTTTAAGTCATGCTTTGAATATGTTGTTGGAGGTAGAAGAAATTTTTGTGACTACTAGTAGCAAATTGTACCCCATCATGGCCTACTGCTTGAAGTCCCAATTAGTTCTGCATCTCAAAATGTATATTAACAATTCTAATGGCTTTCAGGATGGGGGTGGGGGTTGGGGTGGAGTGGTACATGTTCACAGGAGGAGGGCAGAGGAGGACATCAGGGATCTTGCTCTGTCACTCCCTGCTGCGAGAAGCAACTACTGATAGTTACAGTATCCAGACTATGCATTCTATTAGATTTCTTAGAATTGCCTAAGGTCCTGAAATTAAGAATAATAGTGCCTGCCAGTCAATGCTAATTTTTTATTATGTTAAATGGTAACAAAAGAGTCAATTAAGTTAATATTTTAAATATTTTACTATACTAATATCCCCACACTTATTTTGGAGTTTAAAAATATCTAATAAAACAAGAGAAGGAAAAACAAAGCAGGGCTACAAGGGCACAGAGAGTGTTAGGGAAAAGTAATCATACATGGATGCTCCTTTAAAAATCGACATTTGAATACCAAATATCATAAATGGTTTGGTGCCAGAGTGAATCCTAAAAAGATTTCATATGGGCCTAGAGAGAAAGAGCGCACATGACAGACACACTAATGGAATGTAAAAACTGGCAGCTTAGTCGTATCTACTTGGGAATATTTTTATCATGGCTATGTCAATTGTGATACCTCAACTTTGAATGGTGCCAATAGAATATAAAGGAGAGAATGGAGAGAGGTAGGTTTTAATCAAGTCTAGATGAACTGAAAATCAAGGTAGGGAAACAAACTAAGTGCTTATTTACCAAGCACACAATAAGAGCTCATCAGGTGTTGGTGACCCTAGTAAGCAAAAGCCAGACATGGCCCCTTCTGCAGATTGACACATAATTTTAGGGCAAAAGAGATACTACCAATGATGGCTCTTGGTGGATAGCATGGCTGCTTTCAAGCTTCTGGAAACGTGTTCTCTTATGTCCTGATCCTGGATCATTGGAGGGAGGGTTGATTGATTTTATTGGCTGTATTGACCACCTGAGTGGTAAAATGAGGTCAAATTCTCTAAATTTCTCCCATGGGCATTGTGAAAGACAATCACACCTGGTTCTAGCTGGAATTGCATCCTTGTGTGACTGTGTGGCACTTTGTTGGGTATTTGTGAACCAGCCTAGTGTTTGCCACTGGTTCTTTGGTAAAACCTCAGAGGAAGGAGTTGACTTATCTTCTGCTTCAAATTCTCTCACTTAATGCTATATCAAAATAATGATTTGATATCTAATGCTTAATCAATAGTAGCAAAACCTAGCTTTAAAACATTATGTTGTTGAAGTACTTGCCGTTTCCCTTCTGTCTTTATAAACCAAAGATACATTTTTATCAGCAGAATTTAATTCAAAATTTTTGTATGTGTGTACAAGAAGGAAGCACATTTAAAATACATCATCTTTTAAAAAAGAAATCAGCAGTCCAGGCAAAGAAAGAAGCAGGGCCTTACCCATGGAACGGTGACTATCACAGGACCCTGCCAGGTCATGTTTTGTATACGACCCAGACACTGATAAAAACTGGTTGCCTTACAGAGTTAGAAGTCCTCATCTCTTCCAGGATGTAATGCACCACGTAATGTTTGGGACTTTCCCCCAAGCTCCTAAATAGGTTTGAGCCTTCGATGTGTATTACTTATAACCAGTCATTATTATTTGGGGAAAGGGACTTAAAAATCTTCCTCAAGCCTGGTAAAAATCTCTTCCTCAACCATTGTTACTTATTGATTTGGCCCATTAAGTACTTTTACCAAATAGCACTGTTTTCTGCTTCCATGAGACAGTGACATCTGCCAGTGGCATCTCAATTCGGGACTGGGCCCAGCAGATGACTTTACAAGGAAAAGATAACAGATGAGTTTAGTAGGAAAACACTAGGCGCCAAGGAGGAGAAGCCACAGGAGGGATTTCTTTAGGTAGGGAAAGAGATGAAGAGGCAAGAGAGGATGTAAGACTCATCAGTTAAACATCTTGTACTGCCCATCCCCCACAGGTACTGCAGGAGCTGTTCAGGATACGAGTATAGCAGACCTTATGTATCCAAAGGGAAGAGAATATCAAAAGAAAATACTGTGAATAAAGTTGAAGAAATAACAGCAGCCCAGAACAGAAAGACACTAAAAAGATTCCACGAACCAGGCTGCCTCCTCGGAGCAGGCATTACTAACATAGACCTCAAGCTATAAACTTTACCCTTTTGGTTTTCTGAAATCATTTCATGTCTGATCTCATCTGATTAAAAGTCTGGAATTCTGGGCTGCTGAAAACACACACACACACACACACACACACACACACACACACACACACACACACACACACACACACACACACAAAACCACAAACTCCCCTTCTGTCTGTCTTGTCTCCAGCCTGCCAGTTCCTTCCAGGGCACAGGTGAAAGTGAGATGGTCTTTAGCTGAAGTCTTCCCAGGAAAGCAGCCTTTTAAAGGGAACTCCACCTTTTGAACTTCTGAGAGGCCTTTGCCACTCAGGAAGAGTGGGGGAGAGTTCACAGGTGTGAATATCCGAGCAGGAAAGCAACTTTTCTGCAAAGGAAGTAACTCTAGACTGAGGAGGTTAAAAGAGGGGCCCATCCCCGGGACGGGTTACCGGGAAGACAGACACAGACCAAGCCAATCAACTCCTGGTCTGGTAGTTTGTTCAAGGACCATTTCCAGCCCTGGGTGGAAGGCCCAGGGGCAGGGGAAGGGAAAACACGGGATGTTAGAGGTCCCCTTACTCTTTAGATTTATCAGATCCGTGGGCAGAATTGATCCGATGCACTTCTTTCCTTTTAGCTTGTTTGGAAGCCATGCCTGCCGCCTGCTCCCGCAGCCTCCAGCAGGGCCCACTGAGAGCGCGCCGCCAGGCCCGGGAGGCTTCTCGCGTCTACTGTTGCCTGGAGACAGTGAGCCAGTTCTGAGAACCAACCGGAAGGCTCCTCCAGCCCTTCCAGCAGGTGGGAGGGCGGGACTCTGAATGCCAGCACAGGTGAAGACCTAGAAGTTGGTTCCTGGGGGAGGAACTGTGACCAGCGCAAGCATGGACAGGGTTAAATGGATGCTGACGGGGCTTCTGCAGCATGCTATGCCTGGGTCTGCGACTATGAACCTTAGACACAGACTCTCTTCTTCAGCTAGGAGAATACTGATATTATTGGTGTCACCCGGCATACCCAGGTGCTCTCTTAGCTGAACAGAAGAGTTCCTTCATTAAATACTACTGGGTTTGCCAAAGGCTTAAAAAACGGTGGATCCAGAAAGGAATTCATTTGTCTAGACGTTGAAATAAACAAGTAGTATGTCATGCCTGGCTAGGTGAAAGGATTAATCCAGTCATAGAATGGAGGGGCTCTGAAAACGCTGGGCAGGAGGGAATCGAAGTAAACTCAAAGTCTATTAAAGCTCAGGATTGGTGCTCAGGCACTCTGTGCAGTTGTCCTGACTTGGGGCTGGTTCTCTTTGAGCCTCCTTTTGCTATTTGTTAGCAGGTGATGATGATACTTTGAGGATAAAATGGACATAAAGTGTTCAGCGCAACATGCAAGGCTCCTTATGTACCCTCTGGGAGCACGCAGATAACGAGAAAGATTGGCCAACCAGCTAAATACGAAGCTGTGGATACTATGCTCAACTAAGAAGTGCTTACACTGGGAAATCACCACTCACAAAGACAAAACAAAAACAAACAAACAAAAACAAAAAAAGATTTTTTTTTCCCCCAAGACATTTGACCAATGATCCTGAGATTTAGAACATACAGGTGACCCCACCCATAAACCTGGAAGTACTAAGCACTTTTAATTAAAATAATTCCCTCTGCTCTCTGGAGTAAGAACCTGCTGAGACCACCATCCAATTGAAAAGAAGCTTCCTCAAATCAAATCTTTCAACTCAGACAAATGACTGCCCCCCTTCCATTCGGCGGAGTGTGGGTGACTATTGCAATACTCTTGAGAGTTATATAGATAACAACTTCATCATATTTTATACATAAAATAAATTTAAAGCTGGAAGTGTTAAATTTATGGCTACAGAAGTGCGCCCCCCCCCCCAGTCCTTCCTTTAAAATGAATCTACAGACAATGCAAGGCCCTGCTTTGTTTACCAAAGTTCTAGAATTTTCATAGAATTCTTCTAAATGAAAGAGTAAAGGGTGACAAAACAATAGTAGTTTTAATGAAGCAGTAAGGTGTGTTGTCATAAGTTGATACAAATGGCTCATGTGTAAACATAGCACAGCGTTAAGTAGCCAACCACACAGAAGAGTAAATTTCATTCTGAGCCAGGGATGTCCTTGGCATGGCTGTCTATGACTGCAAATACCAAAACCTTGAGAGAAGAAAAGCCTACAAATCAAAACAACCACATTTTACATATAAAGAACCTCAGACCTAGAGGAGAAACATGTCTTGCCAGAAAACACAGCACTGTGCACTGATGGAGTGTGGATGATAAGCGTTAAGTCACAAGTGCTATTTCACTCAGAAACTGCTTTCTAAACATCTGTTGTTAGGATAAAAACAGAGGGATGTCAGGGCTGGAGATATGGCTCATTGGTTAAGAGCACTGTCTGCTCTTCCAGAGGTCATGAGTTCAATGCCCAGCAACCACATGGTGGCTCACAACCATTTATAATGTGATCCAATGCCCTCTTTTGGAATGCAGGTTTACATACAAGCACAACATTATATGTATAATAAATAAATAAATTTTTTTTAAAAAAGAGGGGTATCACTAGAATGGAATGAAAGGATCACAAAACAATTTTAAGAAGTATGCTGTTCTAAGAAATTCCTGGTCTGGTGTTCCTTCTCCTGCAGTTATCCCATTGAGAACGCAGCACAGGCAGGTGCTACCTCTCTTCTTTATGGAGTCAAAACATTGAGGAAGCCACACAAGTAACACGTGTGTTCCTCCAACCTTACAATGACTTGGCCTTATAGACCTGCCTTTAAAGTAAACCCCTATGTTTGTAATGATGACAGATGTCCTTTTGGAGTAATAGTTAAAATAGCAGCATGACCTGCTGCATGTCCACTACATTCCAGATGTGGGAAAAGGATGCTGGACCCTTTACAGACAACCCTGAATGCTGGCTCTTGTTCACAGAATGCTCTTGGGACAGATATCTACCTTCCATTCTCTTTATTAGTAAAATACCACACATGTATTACACATGTCATAATGTAAGACTGAGACCTTTAGAGAGATCTCTAGTCTATTCCTGAAGTCCCCAAAAGAGACGGAGTCCATTGTCGACGCAAACGCATAGAAATTTATTGAGCCGACGCGACAGGGTCTGCCCAGGTCTTTCAAGCTGCAGACCTCAAGAAGCAGAGGCACGGGCCTTTTATAGGTTTTAGACAAAGAAATAAGTTTTACAGTATGTGATTGGTTGGCATTTGGGCAGAAAAGCTGCAAGCAAAAAGTTACAAGTCTTGGTGTTTTGTGGTTGGAGGGCAAGTTAACCTATGGAAAAGATCGGTTGAAGCAGTCACAGGGGGCGTTTAGGAACTTTTTTAGTTGGGGAGGGGTAGTGGAAATTTTAAACACAGCTGGTTGTCCTTGAGTCCAGCTGGACCCTGAGCACAGACTGAGGCCTTGAATCAAGTTGGACTCTTCAAGATTTTCTGTCCCTGCCACACACACACAGTGATCTGATCTCTGTCCTTGGTTCAAGCTGCACCCTCTAGAAATTTACATGCTTTGGCCTTAATGGGGGTCCTTAAGGGGGCTGGTTCCTTCAATAAGCACTCAAGAGGGTGATATTATCACCTCACAGGTAAAGAAACTGTATTGCAGAGGGGAAATGGACCAGGCACAGCCTGAGCTGTCACTCCCTCAGGCTACCCACTGGTCATATTTTATCATCCAGGCAGTTGCCTTGGGTTTCATTTTAGGGAATTCCAAATCTGGTTTCTATCTGACATCTTTAAAAATTATTTATTTATTTATTTTTATGTATATAGTGCTCTGCCTTCATGCGCACAGGTGGGCCAGAAGAGGCATCTGATCACATTATAGATGGTTGTGAGCCACTATGTAGGTTCTGGGAATTGAACTCAGGACCTCTGGAAGAACACTCTGTGCTCTTAGTCAATGAGCCATCTCTCCAATCCCCCTCTAGCTAACATCTTTCAGAGACTGGGAAAGAAGAGAATGTTGTTATTATTATTACTGCTGCTGCTGTTGTTTTAATAATAATAATTTTTATTAATTTTTCTTATTAACCATGTAGCCACTCCCCCAATTAGACTAGCTCTAGAGGGAAGAGAAATTTGACTTATGGCAGCAGTAGCCCAGCCTCATAAGGAAGTGGGTAGAAGGGCACATTTCCTTATATATATCTGCAGAAACAGAGCAAGCCTCTGGGTATCTGCCTAACTGTGGAATCAAGCTTTGGTACAGACCATTTCTCTATCATTGGCAGCCCTAGATGACCAGAAGAGAGAAAAGGGAGTAGGAGAGGAATGAAGGTGTGTGTGTGTGTGCGTGTGCGTGTGCGTGTGCGTGTGCGTGTGCGTGTGCGTGTGCGTGTGTGTGTGTGTGTGTGTGTGTGTGTGTTGGGCAGTTTCTACCTACTACCATCTCTGCTTCAAGTGCCCTCCAGTGTTCAAATCCACAAGGAATCCCGTAGATCCTGCTGCTCAGTGTCTTCACAGTTAGGCCACTTCTAGAGTTAATAGCTATGAATTCAACCAAATAAAGAGTGAACTCTACCTGCTCTTCATTAGAGTGTGGTTTTGCATCATTTCCATTTTCAGGCTTTGCCTTATTTACTCAGAAAGCAATAGCTGTTATTATAACACACTTTACTGTTTATAATGTAAGGTAGCTATGATAGTCTGGCTTTTTAAATTCTTTTTTTATGCACCAGCTCTTCTCACTAATGGCATACAAGATCACTCAAAGCAAGGATCTTCCTACTTTTTCAACAAACCCAGTTGGAACTTTTGAAGTCTCTAGACTCCTGCCAATTGCTTCTTCTGACTGCTCAGCTCTTGCTTCATACTTTCAAAAGCCTTTATCCTATTAACTCACTTACAACAGGGTATTGCCATGTGCCCATTTTACAGAGAGAAAGTAAACTGCCAAAAGGCAAAGCATCTTGTTTGAAACCTAAAGCATTAAAGAGCTCTAAAAATGGAAGTAGAATATAACTTTGTTTCACAGTGAAGGTTTGTAAGCAACCTGCTCTGTTCCCTTCCTCCTTCAATTAAAAGGAGTTTGCAGTCTTTTTCACTAGTTGTTTTATTTTTTTCTGCACCAGAAATCTAAAGAACACGAGGCCTAGGGCAAGCTAAGTGAATTTCATATAACTACATGCCCATCCTAAATGGAATGAACTGAGGATGTTTGAAAATGATTTTATAAACCACAGTTTTAATCCAGCCATTTTTCCTAGAGCTCAACCTCCACGTTTGCAATGGCTGATTTGGGTTCTGTATGTATAAAAACCAGGTGGCCCTGCCACAAAATGTTTACTACCAAATAAGCTTTATCTCTAGCATTAGTGATGTTTGAAATGAAATTCTGAGTATAGGTTCATTTAAAAAAGGGAACCAGAAAGTGAGGTATTATTCCCTATCTAGGCATGGCAGGGAATGTCTTTAATCCCAGCCTTAAGGAAGTGTGGGTTTCTGTGAGTTTGAAGACAGCTGGGACTATATGGTGAGTTCAAAGACAGTTGGTGCTACCTAGTTGAGACCCCTACTCAAAACAAAAACAACAGCAATAATATTAAAGCTGGTTTCTCCTAACACATCTCATACACAATACCTAAAAAAGATCATAGTATTTTCAATAACAGCACCCCAGGGAAAAAAAATCTCAAAAACATTTATAGTACTCAAAAAAAATGTTTAATTCACATCTGCTGATTCCATTTAAAAAAAGAAAAAGTCAGGCAGGTATGGTGGCACATGCCTTTAATTCAAGTGCTCAGAACAGGCGGATCACTGTAAGTTCGAGGCCTGCAAAGTGAGTCTAGGACAGCCAAGGATACACAGAGAAACCCTATCTGGGCAAAAACAATGTAAGTGAACTCCAAGGCTAATAAATAATAAACACTCCATACCCAGGTTTATTATGAAGATGTTGAATAAAGCTAACTAGAATCAAAGAGATACCTCAAAATCAGTCAGGTGTGGAGCAGATGGACAGTTAAGAGAGGTCATTGCTGATTAGGGGATTACAGTGTGACTGACAAGCTTGAAGCTGTAGCAAATTAGGACAGCGAATTAGTGAACAGCGTGTTCCAGGAGTCATAACATCTCAGACCTGTCAGGGTTCCAGGAGCTGGGAATTATAAAGTCTAAGAAGCTTCCTAGCTGTTACCACTTTAAAAACATGCTTATATCTGTTATTACCTAGTAATTCAACCATCTGTATTCCCTTTGTATTAATTTCTATTTGTTGATTTAGTTTTTCTTCTTAATGTATATGTTTTGCACTTTACTTGCTATTTTTCTTAGCTATAACACATGCATTTTGTCTTGTTTTGTGTTTATATTATCTACTATAAATATTGTTTCCTTTACTCAAATTTAATTGTGTTTATCCATAGGTCTTGGTTGGAGACTTAATTGTCTGCGTTGCGCGTTTCTTAAAAGATGAGTAGGTTGGGTTCCAGACCCTGAAGAATTTGTAATTCTGCAAAGAAAATAGTAAACAATCTGGCACTTACAGATGGTGCCATGGAGTCTACTAGATAGCCAAAACTTGAGCTCTCAAGTAGCCGCAGGTAGGAAATCACCCTTATTTGCTTCTCTGCTTCTATGATAAACATTGACCATGAGGAAATTGGAGAATAAAGAGTTTGTTTGAGCTTATGTGTCAGAGCCCACCACCCAGAGAAGTCACAGCAAGAAGTCAAGGCAGGAACCTGGAGGCAGGCAGGAAGCAGAGACCATGGGAAAGACATTGTCTTCAACCTTGCTCCTTGTGACTTGCTCAGCTACTTTTTTTATATAGCCCAAGCCCACCTGTCCAGGGATGGCAACATCTGCAATGGCCTGAACCTTCCTATATCAGTCAGCAACCGAGAAAGCACCCCCACAGATATGCCAGCCGGCCAACCTGATAAAGCAGTTCTTCAACTGAGGCCCCTCCAAGGTGGCATATGAGAGTTTATGCCTGGGAAGAAGTTTCTCAGTGAGCTCAAGATATGTGGGCCTTGTACCAGTCAGATACACAAGGAGAGGATGTGGATGGCTACTCAAATCCTGGCCGTGGGACAGCCCTGGGAAACTTGATGCAACAAGAAATTGTGCATAGCAGAAGACACATCCAGGGACAGAATAGAAGGAAGTGAGCAACTCGAAGAATACTAAGATTGAACTCTCCCTTTCTTACCATGCAAAAAGGGCCATCAACTCTGAAGACAGCTTAGCATGAATATGTTAGCCTTTGACTTGGGATTCAACATAATTGATTTCACATTCTGGATGAAGCATACAGTGAGCGAGTCAGACTTTGAACCTCTACTCACTCATCTAAAAGCAGCTCCTGACTTCATTTCTTATTTTGTTTACTTCAACGATTGACTGTGCTGCTTATGACTAACAAAGGCAAATTAAATAAAAGCAGTTATTCATTTATGAGACATCATTGCTTAATCTGCATAAAATCTCTAAAACAAGTGGACAGAAACCTGAAATCACAAAGAAAAGACTTATAAAATTGTGTATTTGTGTGAAATTTTCAAATAATTTTAATGTCTTTTAGGAGATTAAAGATTAATTTAAAGCTTCATAACTTGAGGATTATAAGGAAAAGAATGAAATTGCATGATTGTGATAAAGCACAGTCTTTACCCCACCAAAAAAAAAATCATATCTTGTCAATTTAACTAGAATCTACTGCCTTTTGCTGAACTGCCAGCAATTCTTTTTTAAAATATTTATTTATTTATTGTTATTATTATACAGCATTTTGCCTCCATGTACACCTGAACACTAGAAGAGGACATCAGATCACATCATAGATGGTTGTGAGCCACCATGTGGTTGCTGCGAATGGAACTCAGGACCTTTGAAAGAGCAGGCAAAAAGCAGGAGCCATCTCTCCAGCCCCTGCCAGAAATTCTTTACATTTATGAAACTTATTCAATGTCTTCATATTCCATATCTTACACATGCCTGCGCACACACACACACACACACACACACACACACACACACACACTTTGTGCATAGTGTCAAAGTGCATTGACTTAAGGACAATTAACTAGGAGTATGCTTTCTTTAATAAAGAGTCAGATTTTAAAAGTTAAAGGCCCATAGAGGAAGAGCACAGTGTGTGAGCAATGTAAATAAGGACCATAGACCCATGCATCCTTTCACTTAATCTATTAGATGCCTGTTGTGTCCAGGGCCTAGTTGCAGGGGGTGAAATATATAAGAGGGTATCCTGGTTAGGGTTTCTATTACTGTGAAGAGACACGATGACCATGACACCTCTTGTAAAAGAAAACATTTAACTGGAGTTGGCTTCCAGTTCCGAGGTCTAGGCCGTCATCATCATGGTGGGAAGCACAGACGCATGCAGGCAGACATGGCGCTGGAGAAGTGGCTGAGAGTTCTACATCTTAATTGGCAAACAGCAGGAAGGAGTGAGACACTGGGCCAGACTGGAGCATCTGAAACCTCAAGGCCTGTGACACCCTTCCTCGAACAAGACCACACCTATGCCAACAAGGCCATACCTCCTAACAGTGCCACTCCTTATGGGTCTATGAGGACCATTTTTATTCAAACCACCATAGAAGGGTAGAAATATAAGAAAGGCCTGGCCCTCATGAACTTACTACACTTCAGTAAAAGGAGACAGATAATAAATGCATAATAAATACAGTATGTTGTTACAAATGAGATCAGAAAAAAGGAAATAACGTAAAAGAAACACGGACAGGAACTGGGCAGGAAGTTGCTACATTATAACAATGGCATAGGAATGGCTGCTCTGATAACATGGCATTTGAAGAGAGACCTGACCTATGTAAGAAGGTAAGCCACCCAGACCTCTGTGAGCAAGAATATTCCTTAAAGAGTCATTGACAAAATGAAGTCTCTGAGCTAGAAGGGCTCACGCTGTGGGCATTCTGTGCCTCTGCGGAACCTAACACAGGGAAGAATAAAAGGTTGCTTCAGAGAGGAACAAGGGGCAGACCCTACACCCCCTTACTGAGTTCATGCCATTTATTCTGAGTTGGATGGAAGCAACTAAATTTGGAGCGGACATTTAGTGATGATATTGAAAATAAGTACTGGTGGATGAGAAGGAGGGCAAAGGCCAGGTAAAGCAGTTAAATGTTTTTGAGGTTGTTTAGAGAAAAACACCAGCAAGGACAGCAGCCAACAGCATAGGAGAGTTTGGCAGCTTGAATGAATGTGGCCCCCATAGGCTCATATATATAAACACTTGGTTTCTGGTTAGTGGAACTGTCTAGTAAGGATTAGGAGGTGTGGTGTGGACTTGTTGGAGGAAGTGGATCATTGGTGGTGGGTTTTGAGGTTTCAAAAGCTCACGCCATTCCTACTTAGCATTTGCTTTTACCTTTTTCTCTTCCTCCCCACAACCTCCTCTCTCTGCCTCCAACTTGTGGATAAGAGATAAACTCCCAGCTACTGCTCCAGGGCCATGCCTGCCTGCCTGTTGCCATGGTCCACATCGTGATGGTCATAGACTCTTCTACTTTCTGGAAAGATGAGCCCCAAAATAAATGCAATCTTTTTATAAGTTGCCTTAGTTTATTCATGATGGTTTGTCACAGCAACAAAAGTAGCCTAAGGCAGAGCGTGAGAACTGGTAGATTCTCAGCATTTTCTGAAGATGGGTCCAGCTGTCTTTTCTTACAGATTGGTTATTGTTGCACTGGGTTTTCGTCTAGGCCCCAAGTTTCCAGAATAATGACTCATGAGACTCAAAATATATTTACCTAGGTCATATAGCCAGGTTCTTCCCTGACTAACTCATAACTTAAAATAACCCATGTATACTGTCTACATTCTGGCATGCAACAGGTTAGCTCTGCTCAGGCACCATATGTCTGTCTTCCTCACATCTTGTCTGGCAAATATCCTTCGACTCTCACTCTATCCCAGAATTCTTTCTAACTGCCAGATGTCCCATCTTCTATTCTACCTATCTTATAGGCCATAGTTTTTTTCTTTTGCTTTAACTAACAAGTGATGCATCCATACAACGCACACAATATTTTCTTAACAGGTTATGGTATCTGAGATAGAAGAAAGAATCAAAGTCGTGGTAAGGATTTGGGTCTAAGTGAATAACAAAGTGACCCTGGCAGTTTCAAAAATGAAGAGGACATACAAAGCTTATTTTGGTAGAAAATACAAGGTATTTGAGTATGTGCTAGAAATGGTTCTGAGGTCTCAACAAAATAATAACACGCAGCCCAAAGTATCTAGATAGGACATATGTTTTACTTCTGAGGAGGGTACATGGCCAAGCCAAGTCAGTCTGGCAAGCACAGCCACTAGTGCTCCTGCTGGATTTTTATTCCTAAAGCAAAAGGGTCCTATGCCTCACTACAAGTGGTCAGAGTTTGGCCTTTCCCTCCTGTGTGGACGACTAACTCAAAATGCACAACTAATAAGCAATGTACAACCTTTGAGAGCAGTATGCAGCCCTGATTTTCATCTTAGAGAATGCTGTTCTAGAGAAAGGGCTTGCCAGATCCATCTTTACAAATCTCTTTAAAGATGGAGTTTTCTTTGTCTCGTTTAACACTTGGGGAGAGAAGAAAGCATATTTTTATTTACCTTTCCCTTTAGTTTGTTAGGTCCATAAGAGAATTTCAAAAGAAGGTGGGAAACAACTGGGTTAAGTGTTAAAATAACGGATAAGATTTGTGTTATTCAATCAAGTAAAGTCGCCCTGTTTAAAGTTTTATGTGATAACGCTGCTTAGGTACAGTTCCCACTTTAGAACTTTCTATATTATTACTTTATTGGAAACATGGCCTCTCCACAAAGCAATCATTACTATAGAGAAAGATTTTTTCCTAGAAAAGAGTGAGGTTTCACAAAGAATAACTGGAGTTTAGAGTGCTCATCTCATTTAATCTCAGATTGTATTACAAAGTGGGGTGAAGTAGACGCTCCAAATTTCAAAAAGTGAAAAGATTTTTTATCAGAGCCAGCCAGTTATCACAATTAATTAGTTATGAAACACAACAAATATCTGCTGACTATTGTGAGCTGGGCAATGTGCTGAGGCTTAGACATATACTGATACCTGGAATTCAGTCAGTTTGGGGTACTACAAATCAAGCGGGCCAACGCGCAGTGTTACAGATCACTAAAAATTGTCATGAAGGGAAACAAATCAGAAGAAATGCAGAGGCTTAAGTAAGTTAGTGTTCAAATCAGACATATTAGAGTAAAAGGATTGGAAAACTATATGGAGGGACGAGCCAGCTGAAACAAGCTGGCGTATTTCACACGGTTAAATGTAAACTGGATGTGGTGGTCCACACCTGTAAGCCCATCACTACAGAAGCTGAGATGGGAGATTTGCAAGTTTGGGGGAAGCTTCGAATATACACTGAGTTCTAGGCTAGCCTGGGCTATATAGCCAGATGTGAAAAAAAAAAAAAACCCCAAAGAATAATTAAAGATTTAACTATAAATTCCCTTAGATTAACCAGTGTCTGAGGCAAGCATGCTGAGGGTATGAGTTGAGTTTAATTTGCATAAACAGGCCAGGGATTAGGTGGTCCTGTCAGCTCTGTGGAGATACCTGAAGACAGTGAAAGAAGGAGGCACAAGTGTGTTTTGCACAGATCGGAACCAACGAGTTACACTACAGAAATACACTTCTGAAACTGACTAAGACTCACACTGGTATGCTGGTAGCTCTCTGAGAACCTGGCTAGACTTCATTTCTTGGAATTTCCTCTTCTTGTTTCGATTTGGCCTGAGGAGGAACTTGTGTAAGATTTAAAGCAATGTAAGTGAAACAGTGACCGTTACTCCTGAAAGTACCCTCTAGTGCGACACACACTGCAAGTACGTCCTCGAGGAAGTAGCCAATTCGCATTTCTCCCCATGTCCAACACACCTTCTGGCCTGGTGACCCTGCAGACAAACTGTGGCTGTGGTTCTGTCAGTCAGGAGTGTAGCCTTGGGCTGCTACACAGAGGAGACACTTCCATTCACTTCACGAACTTCCTCCTCTTGGTCCTGCTGTGGTCTGTGAAGTACTTGCAATTTCAGATTTCCCTAAGTCCACTCTACAAACTGCTTTCCATACATTGGGGTTTTTTTTCACTCTCTATCCTGCAGCAATGTTCTGTCCCAACATGATTTAACTACTCTCAGTATTGGGGGGGGTCTCTATTTTTTCCATCATTTAACTATGTCCCTAGGCTTTGGCATTTTCCTGGGCTACTGAGACATTAGCAAACATGAACCATGCAGAGGCCTGAAAGTAAAAATACACTAGAACTTGCGTTTTCTTGCTGACTTGGTAACCTAACTGCATGTGGGTAAGTCCTAGAGGTTTCTGAAACACAGGAAACAAGTTTACACCATCACCTGTTAACAATGGAATCAAATGATCCAATTTAAGTGATCAGCCTTCAGCTCTGTAATGCACTGGCTCAGATCAGTGATGTTTTACGATACTGAATGTTTTGTTTTGAAACAAAACTACTAGGTTTACTGGAGGAGATACAAGCAACTGCAGTGTGTAGTAACTGATGGAGAACTCAGGGAAGCTGTTGGATAGTTAATTGTAATTTAAGCACACATGTACTTTTATAATATCCAGCAACTTTGACATTGACCCAAGAGGGAGGTAACAATATTTGTGTAAAAGTTTGCGCAGGGAAAGGTTTATAGTAGTTTTATTCATGGTAATAAAAACTGGGAATACTTAAATCTTTGTTAGCATAAGAGTAAAAAATGATAATATATTCAATAATGGCTTTCAAAATTAAAAGAATGAACTATAAACACATAGATTAATCTTAAAATTAGTAAGTGGAGTAAATGTCAGCGCATTATAATGTTTACTATGTGTACCAGGGATGTTGAAGAAAGAGGACCAATGAGGTGGATCATTATATTGATGATGGATGGACACATAGATAATGGGTGGACAAGTGATTTATCATGGGACTCTGTTCATCTGATTATGGCGGTGGAGAAACCTCATGATCTGTCATTTTCAGGCTGAAGAAGGAAGAGAGCTGAGGGTGGGGTTCAGGTTGAGTTTGAAAGCCTGCAGATAGGCAAAGAAGAGGGCTATGCTGAGGCAGCTCCCAGAGTCTGAAGAACCAATGTTTATGGGTAGAAAAAGATGGAAGTCCCAGCTAAACAGAACACAGAGGGTAAAGTTACTCCTCTTTTCACAGTTATAACCAGTCCAGCCCTCGGTGCACTGAGAGGATGAATGCCTGTTTAGAGCAGGGGCATCTACCAAACTGAGCTCAAAGGTTTAAGTGCTGACCTCATCAGGAAGATACACCCAGAAATTGTACTTTGTAATAAAAAATGGAGAAATAAGTAAGGAAAGAGAAGAAAGGGAGTAAACACTCTGTGTAAAAGCATGACTAAAATGGTAAAGTACTCTAAGCTGCATAGGAAGAGAAACCGAGGACACAATGAACCAGACCATATGAAACCAGAGGGAATGCCTGTAAATTACAGGACTGTGTGGGTTGAAATGTGCTAGAAAAAGAAATATTTATTATAAGTCAGCATACTTGAAATTATTGTCTCCTGTGTAAGTTGTCTTTTTTGTTTGTTTGTTTTTTGTTTTGTTGTTGTAATAAAACACCATAGGCCATAAACAACTTAGGAAAGAGTTTATTTTGGCTTATGGTTCCAGAAGGCTAGATGGTCACAGTGCTAGGGAAGGCATGGTTGCAGATGCAGTAAGCTGAAATATCACACTTGAACCACACACAGGAAGCAGAGAGAGCAGGAAGTGGGATAAGGCTGGCTATAATATCTCAAAGCGCCTTCCTTTCCGTAGTGCACTTCCTGCAGAAACTGCCAAGCCTTCTAAAGGTTCCATAATATCTACAAACAATGCTACCAATTAGAATGAACAAATACATAAGCCCACAGGAGACATTTATTATTGAAACCGTGCCTATTTTTTTTAGTGTTTTGGGTGAAGGATTACTTTTGAATCTCTTCAGTATTTCTGCCATGATTTGTATCCCAGATGAATATAAATTAATTTCACAGGTGTCTTTGAGCAAAGTCACCAAATTTACCAAAATATATCAAATAATCAGATATGGGCTTCAGAAAGATGAGATAAAATGTTTTTTTTTTTGTTTGTTTGTTTTGTTTTGTTTTGTTTTGTTTTTTTGTGTTTTTGTGTGTGTGTGTGTGTTTTTTTTTTTTTAGTTGACAGAAAAGAAATGCAAAAGGACTAGAAGCCAAGTTACCAAAACCATGATCTAGAATTTTATCTTTGGAATGGATTCATTCTTGAAATGGGCTTATGCTCACTTGATTTTGAAGAGTCGTTTAGAGTTACTATTACTCCTTAGTTCTTAATTGAAATATTAAGGTCATCTGTGTTAGTATTTTATTCAAAATCATCTAATGAATATTTTCCCCTTCAAAGCCATCCTCAGAAGACTAGTCTCTTAATTCAGAGTGTTCTGCATCTCTGAGTAGACTACACTGGAAAACCTGTTCTGTCAGTCCACCAAGGCTCATGCTTGTATCAAACTCAACTGGAGCATCTGACACAGAATGTAAGGATGGACTAGTTTGTACCTGTCCCCAATTCATACTAACCAGGACCAAAGTTTAACAAATATACCCAGACACTGAATTCAAATCTGTAACCCATCCTGTAGAAATCCCTCATTCAGGCCACCTAGGTTTATTATTGGTGGTGGTGTGCTTTAGTTTCTAGGCATTTTATTTATTTATTTATTTATTTTAATACTTTTATTTTATTACACATGTATAAAACAAACTACATACAGCAGGGAGAACCATGAGACAATCATGAGAATAATGAGTTCTATATATGTTACATTCATAGTGCATTGGCCATTTGCGTTTGACCCATTTGAAGTAAGTTTCTTTCCTCTCTTGTTGGGTCTAAATTTCCAAATGAGCTTCAATATCTATTCAGTCTTAACTCTAATAGCTTAACTTCTTTATCTTGATCTAAAATGATCTTGTCCCCTAACCAACTAAACTTGGTTGTAAAACTATACTATCTTGTCTTCAACGCCCCTCAGAGACTTGAGAAGGAATAAAACTTAAATTCCTGAGTGAATCAGCAGTGCAGGTTAGCAGCTTCCAAAATGTACAATCTTTGGAGGCCCATTTCAAGGTATTGTTTGCTCTAATTGAACCTGAAGAAACCTTAAGAGAACGATGCCCCATTCCCTCAAATGGGGTGGTGGTGGTGGGTATATAGGTTGCTGTTTGCTCACTTGATCTACAAATGCTTATTCTCATTGGGAGGTGGCAATAAGTCATTATTGGTCTTACACAGAGAAAAATTAGGGGAAATGCAAGAATGTCTCTCTTTGCCTTTATCTCGCATACATAGGCAAGGAGATGGGAGCTGAAAAGAAAGAAAGGGAGATTTAGGAACATAGAGGGAGGATAGAACAAAAGCTAGAAATATTGAACCTACTCTTTAACTCAAGGCCTTAATTGTTCCTTATAGTGAAGGTTATGTCCAAGTCATGGACATATGCTATAGAATTTAGTATATTTATACAAAACATGGGCATTCAAATACTTGGCAGATTTTAACACAAGAATATATATCCTAAGTCTAACAGATAGATATGACTTTATCAATATATGTGGTGAATTAGCTTGAATAAGGTCTTCAAAAGCCTCAGAGACACACAAAATATGGCATTTAAAATTGTTCTTAGAATCCTTGTTTCTTCGACAACAAGACAAGTTAACTCCTGCCAACACCCAGCCAACCTCAAAGAAGATGATGAGCATCAAAGAATCTCTTTATGGAGATGGCTTAAAAGGTGGCAAACCAGCCACTGGACAAAATGTCCTCATTCCTACCACAAACAGAATCTGCCTAAAAATGGGCAACTTAGATGCAGGCAGAGTCGATGGCCGCACTCTGCTAAGTCAGGGTAAGGAACTCCTCAATAGCTCCTGCCCTGCGAATAAGTCTGGCAGAAATATTAGGCCAAAAAGCTGAAGATGAGGCTCCAACGTTATAAAGTGTATTGGGTGACTGGCCAGGCAGTAAATTGTCTTAAGTTTCTAGGTATTTTAAACGGTTGTAAGTGAACATGTGAAAGATAGGTGTCACAACAGACTTCCTGACATTTCTCTGTTCTCATCTTACTGAAAACAAGTAGACTGACTGTAAAAGTCTTGTCTAAGTAAAAGTTTTATATCTCTCTCAGCTTGAAGTTCAGAGGTGACAGCATTTCCCTGGAACACACTGGATATGTCCTTGGAGGAAGTTCTCTGGAGATGTGATATGCCAGACACAATGGTGGAGCTAGGTCAAGTTGCTAATTTTTTTATTCATTCTACCATCTGTTATATTTAGCTTTTTAGCACAATTTAATATAATTATGCAAGATGCACATTTTGATTAGTGACTGTTGCATGCATAAAGCAGCCAAGTTTTAGTAGCTTAAAACAACCATTCCCTTAGTCCTTAGAATTCTGTGCGTTGACCAAGACCATCTTGGCAGTCCTAGTCTAGTCATGGGGTCAGGAAGCATATTCTGGCTTCACCAGGCAAAGATAACCAAGAAGACTAGGAGCTCTGGTTAGGAGTGTTGACCACAGCACCTCCATATGTCCCCTCACAGCTCAGCAGCTGTACTCTGTGGAACAGGATTCCCTGGTTGACAGCACCTATAGGCAGAATCAGATAAGTCCTCTCTGCTCAACTCTCTGTAATCCAGCTATTGAATCCAGAGGAAATTCTGTGAGGGAAAAGTCAGTTCTATTTCTCAAAGGAGACAACATTTACATGATGGCTTATCCCTTAGTGTGTTGCTACTTGGAGATGGGGGCCTTTGTGGGGCAATTAACTTCATGAGGACTTGAGGGTTGAGACTTTGAAGTAGATGTAATGCCTTATGGAAAGGAGACCCCAAAATTTCCCCCTCCCCACTTACCTCTCCTCTTCTTTGTCTACCCCCTTTCCCTCCTTCTTGTTCTTTTGTTTCTCTTCTCTCCTTCCATTTCATGTGAAGAAACAGCAAGAAAAAACATCTGTTACAACTGGGAAGATGTTCCTCACCAGAATCTGGCAGGACCAGCACCACACAACTTTGGACTTGCTACTCTCCAGATCTATGAGAAATTAATATCTATTGTTTAATCCATTCAGTCTGTTAGGCTGAGCTGGCCGATACCATCACCCACACCCACCCCAAATTTCTCATCAAGTAAAACCACAGGATTCCAAAAATTTGTTTGGAGGTGAATTATTTTCTATGTCTTAATTCTTCACCGTTTATGTCAATAATATTTCTGTTAGATGACAAATGATGCCATGGTCATAATCAGATAAGAAAAACATATTTGCTCTTGAAACACAGAAAGACAGCAGAGTAGATACTCCCTTTGAGAGAGTCTGTGAATAAAGAGTCAGGAAAGCAGAGGGTACGTTAGACTCTATTACAGAGACAGAAACAGAAAGGCATTAGGTGTCACCAGAGGTTCTAGGACAGCTGCAGACATGAGAGCTGATGAATGAAAAGGAACATAAATCCTGTTTCTCTAGGCCTGTCTGGGGAGGAGGGGAGGGACATAAAATGTCATGCCTATAATAAACCAGGAAGTCTTATCCATAGGACAGGCCCATAGTTTTCATAAGCATTGAATCCAACTGATGAATTTAATGTGACAGTAACTCTACCTGTGTGACAGGTCAACGTGGAGGAAGCAATCCACTTTGTCATGTTGTCATTTCTTATATTTCAGATCACTATAGCCAGGTGCCATCTTGAGGGAGGACAGAGACTGGGCCACTCCTGGGTCTAAAAATAGGGATCAGTTTTGAAATGTGTTAGGGAATAAGGGCGACTTAAAACAAGAAACAATTACTAATGAGGGAAACTGAGGACACTGTCCCTGTCCTTGGATGGCAACTGTAGAATGGAGGAGAACAGGAAGCAGACATGATGAAAAGTACCAGCAGCAGAGCTCCCAGTTGTGATAGACACAGTGATTGGGGGCTCTGCTGTTTGCTGATAAGAAACAAAGTCTGTCACCTGAGGATAGGCAGAAGGAGAGCTGTATTCCTGAGCCTATGGTCACTAGTCTGTTTGGCCAGCTGCATGGTTAGCTGCTAGAAGGACTGAGGATTTTGGAGTTCACACTCAATAAAACATCTAATAAGAGATTTGAAAGCACCAGGACCAGTTCTCCAATAAATATATCAGTGTTCTGCCTGCTTCCTTAGTATCAGTGCCCTTGGTGAGGAGGGTCTCTTAGCTCAACATTATGTACCTCAGGGCCTGTTAACTGCAGAGTATCCAGAGTGAGATGTTGCAAGACCCCTTATGCTGCAAAACTAAGAGAGGCTAACAGGGGCTTCTGCTACACAGAAGGGAAGCTAGGAAAGTGATTGCAGCTCTGAAGGACAACTGATCCTTTTGCAGTCTGTGCTCAGCACCAAGCTGAATGGCAGGGAGGACAAGAAATTCCAAGATTAAGCAATGACACATTCATCTGGCCCATTCCAATACCAGAGGACATAGGAAACACTCCTCTGTCTGACTTTATTGCCTTGGTTTTTTTTTTAACCTTTGTTTCCCCTTTCTCTTTTGACTGTATGTTACTGTCATTTTGTCTTAGTTTCATTTTTGATTCCTCTTTTTGAATTCGTACACGAATGCAATTCATGCATTGCATTTTTCATTATTGTGCAATCTCTCTCTCTCACCCTTCTTCTTCTTCTTCTTCTTCTTCTTCTTCTTCTTCTTCTTCTTCTTCTTCTTCTTTTTAGATTATATGAGATTTATTAAATGAGCATGGAAGGAGAAGGAAAAGGAAGAGGAGTACCCCAGAGACAGAGAGAGAAGAGAGAGAGAGAGAGAGAGAGAGAGAGAGAGAGAGAGAGACGGAGTAATGAGTCATGCTCTTCTCACCATTCTTTTCTTCTTTCTTCCTTCTGTGTAAACTTACTTTCCTTCTTCCTTTGTCATTGATTTCTGCCTTTATTTAATTCATTTAAAAAGTTTATTCTAACAAAATGCTGACATTGTGCCTTACTCTGTATCAGTTTTGAGATCATAACATACTTATATCATTTCTTCCTTTTCCTTTTATTCAATTTTCATATGTATATCCTTACTTTCTTTCAACTTCATGAACTCTTTTTTTGTTAATATACATATTAACACATATATAATAAATATATAAATGCAGCCTGCTTAGTCTGTATAATGTTGCTTGTATTTATGTTTTTAGGGATGGTCATTTGGTACTGGGTAATCAATTGGTGTGTTCTTGCCTGGGTAAGACTTTCTCTCATTCTCAGGATTCCTTAGTTGCCTATAGTTCTTTGTGTAGGGTTGAGCCTCATGGGCTTTCCTTCTGTGTTAGCATGACTATTAAGGCAGCCATGTTGGTAAGACCTAATGGATGTAGCTTCCCTAACATTTCTAGGAGACACAGTCTCAGCAATCTTCCCATTCTTCATGTCCTTCCCCCTCTTCTGCAATGGTCCTTGATTCTTAGGTGCAAATGTTGTATCATAAATGCATCGGTTTAGACTGAGCTCCGTAACCCTGCATTTTGATCAGTTGTGGTTTTACATAATAGTTTCTGTCTACTGCAAAGAGAAGTTTCCTTGATGAACATGAGGACTACAATTATCTGCAGGTATAAGAACAAATATTCAGAATGTTATTGGGGATTATCCTCTTTGAGTAAACTGGCAGTTGTACGTTCTCCTCCAAGATCCATGGCTTCCCTAGCCTAGGTAGTCGGCTAGGTTTTCAGTACCAGGCATGCTTTCTTTCTTGTTGAATGCACCGTAAGTCCAACTAGAGAGCTGTTGGTCACTGCCAAGGAATGTCTGCCACTAGTTTACCCTTAGGGTTATTGTCCTTTGCCAGTTGTTGTGGCATCATAGGCATCACAGCTGGCTAAGACTGCTAATTGTTTTCCTCCTCTAAATCTTGCACAATACATTTTGGTCATGAAAACTAGTCTCCAGGAAGGAGACTTTCAGCTCAGATCAACCTCAGGTCCTCTGGGCCCTGTGTCTAAAACACATGTTGTCTTTAACAATACGAACTTACCGTCCACCCCTGGGGGGCAACTGAAGGCAATAACAATAGCATATAATGTTTTGGTGGTCTGTTGGACAATGCTGACCAACAACTCAAAGTGTGTTTCTTATGTCTGGTATTTATAATTTGGTTTGTTTTGGTGTCATTGCTTTTTCAATGGTTTCTTTTCTCCTCTCTTAGCAGTACTGGTGATTGAGCCCTCAAGAGAAGAAAGAAGGCAGTATAAAAATCTGAAAATAAAGCTAGAAAAGATGTCCAGCCCCAAAGATGCAAAGACCATAATACAGAAACACAGGAAACATGGGAAATCAAGGCAACATGGATCTCCCAAGAAATTACCACCCACAGTAAATGAACCCAAGGCTACTAAAATATCTGACACTGCAGATGAAAATTAAAATGTCTACATATAAAAAGTCATCAATGATTTCAGTGGGGGATAAACAAGCAAAAGAATAGAATATTCAACAATGAACCCAAGACTTAAACAGTAAAATCAGGCATTGCAAATGAAAATGTCAATAAATATTTTTAAGTCACAGTAAAAAGTAATATTAAGAAACTAGATCAAATAGAAGAAAGACTGTCAGGGGGGAGAGAGACAAAAATCAATAAAATATCACATTCAGACATAATGGAGGACAAGAAAACATGAAACATGCATGACCTAAACTTCAATTAACGCAAGAAAGTACAACAGTTGGAGAAGAGAGAGGGAGAGCAAGGCAGGGGCAAAGGACATGACACATGAAAACATAACAAATCCATCATTCTGTCTGCCACTTGCAAAAACTGACTAAAGGGAAATCCCTCTTCCACATTTTTCTTTATTGGTGATTACTTCTGCTCCAGGTACAATTTTAAAGACTTAACTTTTAATAGTCATATTTGTTCCTTCATGATAACTCCCCCTTATTTACTTATGTGAAATTATAACCAGAGCTTCCAGGGTGTGTTTCAGATTAAAAAGCAAGATCTCTCTACTGCCAGGCCATGCTTCCAGTCACCAGCTCTATCCCACACAGGCATCAAATGTGAACCTGAATGTCTTTCTTATGCTTTAGTCCCGATCTCTAGCCTCCGTGTGGTAAAATTATAACTGAGTGGGAAGCAATTTCTGTTCAGTTCAAGGATCTGTTGAAGTCATTCAAATACTTTGCCCATAGCAACACAAAGAAGCTCTCTGCAACACTTGGAATTTAACACTAAGCTTTGAAAATTGTGCGAATATAACTTTTCTTTTCATACGTGTGTGGTTCAATATTGGGATATGCAAGCTACTATATAAGCAAATTTAATGTTTGAAGACATAAATGACAAATCTAAATATTGTATTTAGTTTTTCACATTTATTAACATTTCACTACTTACTGAAAAAATCAGTTAATTGTTGTAACTATGGATGAAGTTCGAAATCAAGAGGTATTAGACCATCTGATTTGTAGTTATTTTTAATTATTTGGGGGCTCTATTAAATAGACCTAGCATGACCCCTAAGGCTTGGCTGGAGGAACTGGGTCTCCCAGGTGTGCTAATGAAAGGTACTGGGCTCTGGTCTGCCTCTTTCCATCTCTCCTCTTCCTCTTTCCTTCCCCTCACCCCATCTCTCTGTACTATGAGGTAAGCAATACCTTGCCATGCTCCATGAATCTCTTCCTCATTACAGGAGCAAAGTGACTACAGACTGAAAGTATGAGCAAAAGTAAATTTCTCCTCCTTGTTTTAAATTGTTTGTCATAGCAGTGGGACCTCTAACACATACCCCTTATACTTCTGTGGAGATTTCAGGATCCGTTTATCCTTTTCTACAAAGATAGCAGTTGATATTTTACAGAAGTAATTTAGATAAGGTTTTGATTTTGTTTCATTAGGTTTTGGCAAAAATGAGTATAGCAACAATATTAACTCATTGGGACCCTGAGCATGGGATACTTATCCATTCATTTAGATCTTCTTTAATTTAAAAATAATAAGTTTGCAATTATCATTGTACGGGAGTTTGTGCTTCTTTAGCTAAATTTATTTAACATTTTTATTAAAATCTGATGATGTTGTAAATTAATTTGTTAGTTTCATTTTCAGACAATTGATTACTATGAATAGAAACATGCCAATTTTTTATATGTGGTGTATTATGCATTGTATTACACACTGAAGTTTTGCTCAAGTATTTCATTGAAAATGAAAGCTATTATTTTAATGGATTCTTAATGGCTTTTTAAAATGAAAGATCAGGTTGTATGCAGCTAAGAGTAATGTTAGCTCTTTAATTTTAGTCCTAATGCCTTTCCACTTTTTCTTGCCTAATTGCTCCAGTGTGAACAACCTCTGGTACCATAAAGATGGACATGCAAAAAAAAGGTATCTTTGTTTTGTTTCTGGGAGCTTCCATCTTTCAGCATTACATGTGATATTTGTTGTGTGATTTTAACAGATGGACCCTTGAGGACATTTTCTTCTCTGTTTTTCTTTTCAGAGGGTAGAGGGAGGTGTTTTCTTCTTCACAGATAACTAAATTTAGTTTTTCATTTTTGTCATTTACTCTTTCTGTTTTTATTGAGGTAAGCACATCTTTTTTGTTCCTTTATTAATATGTGTATTGATTACATTGATTTTTCAAAATGCTTTGTTAGTTTTTAAGGGCTTTTGCATGATCTTTGTTTTATTTATTTATTATTTTTTATGATACCTTTGTCTGTCATTGATGTTGGAAATACTGATTTTAAAATAAATTAGAGAGTGTTTTCATGTCCTATGTTTTGGAAAAGTTGGCACAGGGTAGGAATTAATTACTGCTTGATGGTTGGCATAATTCATCATTGAAGACATGGATCTTGTTTCTTGAGAGATTTAAATCAGTAATTTAATCTTTAATTCAATTAACTAATCATTAATTCAGTCTTTTCACATCTTATAGGACTACTCGAGTTTTACTAATTATTTTTAAGTTTTGATAAATCCAATTATACAGCAAGCTTTCTTCTATATCTTTGACTTTTTGGTCATTATTATTAGAAATTATATTTTGGTTCCATTTACATTGTTATAACTGATGATTTGGACAGTTTTCTTTATGTTTTTTATATTTACTTGTGTGTGTGTATGTGTGTGCATGCGCGTGCATGTGTGTGTGTGTGTGTGTATGTGTGTTATGTATGTATGCATGTATGTATCATGGCATTACCGTATGCACTCCAGGGATGGACCTCAGGTCATCAAGTTTAGCGGGAAGTGCCTTTACATGCTGAGCCCTCTCACCAGTCCCTGGGCAGTTTGCTGTTGTTGTTGTTTTTACGACGTATAGAAATAATAGGTTACAGATGAGAAGATGGCTCAGTGAGAGAACAGCACTGGCTGTGCAAGCATGAGGACTTGAGTTCAAATCTCACCACCCATATGAAAGAAAAAAAAAAAAAGCTCAGCATTATGTCTGCATGCCTCTAACCCCAGCATTGGGTAGCAGTATCAGGTGGTTCCAGAGGCTCACTGGCCTTTCTTTTCCCACCTACTATGGCTGTGATTGCTATTTGTTCAAAGACATTTCTTAACTAATTCTAGAAAACATATACTCTTGATCACATATGATAACCTAAGCACATGTTGAGCATTCCTGACCCAAAATGCTTGAGAGCAAGTGTGATTCAGGCTCCAGAGTCTCCCAGATCTGTGACTGTTTGCATAAAATTTACTATCTGCACATTACTAATTCAAGCCCTCAAACCCCAAATGCCCCAACATTTTAAATTCTTCACTTGCCATCTCTGAAAAAGTTTCATATTTGGAGTCATTGTATCCTTTGCGTTTTCCAGAGTAGTGTTGTTTGACCTACCTCAGGCTTCTTAATTTAGTGGTCAAATAATGATCACATAGAAATGTCCTTACATGCCTGCAACCAAAGGCTTTCCCATCCTTTCCAAGAAGGATGCCTTTAACACAGAGCCACAGCAAATCCTAACTCTAAAGCCAGAGGCGCTCTGCCAAACCAGGTGAGCTTCCAGTGCTTCTCCACCTTCCTAATGCTGCTACCCTTAAATACAGTTCCTCCTGTTGTGGTGAGCCCAACCATAGAATTATTAATTTTTTTTTGTTTCTTTATATCCGCAATTTTGTTGCTAAAATGAAACATAATGTAAATTTCCCCAATGGTCTTAGGTGACCACAGATGGGTCATGACCCACACGTTGAGAACCATTGGCTTGGGGTCTTTCCCTGTGCCTGCAAGTATCCATATCCTCCCAGGAATGGACTTCCAAAGAACATGGAAGCCTTCCAAGGATCTTGTGGCCAACCACTTATCGGGATTCTGTCCTTATAGACTTAAAGCAAGCTGCCTTTGTCCCACGATTACACATAGATCCAGGTAGTGCTCCAGCAGTGGCTCCCAGTTAGCACTTTTGACCAATACCTTACTGAATAGTGGCTTTAGTACGAGACTCATTTGGAGTCAGGTGATATAAAATACGAAGTTTTCAAATTAGCCTTCAGGCAACCATTAGATGGACAACAGTCGAGGCTGCAACCTTAGCTCCGGGAAGAAGGTCATCACCTCCAAGGCTGTGTCTGCAGTGGAAGACATTATTATAATCCATCTTCTGTTCTTTACTTCCTGTTTTCCAGACTTGGTATTTTTTTTCGATACTTGAAATATTTATTTCTTGATTGATAATTTTAATGCACTGAAAGGGGGCTGCACCCAAGAAGCTTCAAGCCTCTGAGATCTGATCCCTGTTCTTGAACAACTCTTTGGGGGGGGCGGTCTTTGGTTGATATCCAGAGATCCCCAAATCTAAAGTCTTCCAGTGTTGCTAGATTTTTGCCAGCTTTTAGGGAGGGACACAACTTCATTATAGACTGTTCTGCCCTTTTTCTCACTAAGGACACCTCTTTGATAACAGAATTTAATATTTCACAAATAGCTACACATTTAACCTGAGCATTATTATTATTATAACAAAAGCATATGCATCCCAGGATAAGCTTGAACCCTCTTTGTACTGGAGGATGAACTTGAACTTCTGATCCTCTTGCTTTCACTTCCTAAGCGAGAGATGACAGAATTGTGCCACCGCACACAGCTTTACACGATGCTGGGGACAGAACCCACGGCCCTATGTATGCTAGACAAGCATGCTATTTACTGAGCTACATCTCCTGTCCCTCATTGCTTTTCATTTTTTTACTTGGTCCCTCTGATGCCTCTAGGCCAGAAATGCCCCTTTGTCTGTAGGAGGATGCAGGCTCCATCCATATGATGCTGCAGAAGGTCCCACCTCTACAGCAGGCTATGAGCCTCAGTGCTATTGCAACTCTACCAAGAGTGTTTCCACATGCCCCACGCTGTCAGCTGTGTTGATTGCTCTTGTAGAGTGAGACTGCCTGTAATTCAATTGCTTTTCTGATTCTCCATTGCTCACACTTACATGGTACCTCCTACAAAGAGCTTTCCACCCACTGAACAAAGCTTACAGACCTTTGCAGGGTATCTAGGGAGGCTCATAACTTTTTCAAATGTCAACTTCATAAAACTTTTATAGATGACAAATGAATGTACACATAAAATACATACATAAAGAGATGCATCTGTGTTAATTGTTACATTTATCTTTTCACCTACTATGAATTGACTTGTAACTCTGGCAACACTAGACAGTGAACCTCTTGCTGGCATCCCCAGGGCCATATGTAATGAATGCCCCCCCCCATTCATCCGTATTTTTAGATTTTATTTTTGATGTTGAAAACCTTAAATATATATTTAAAGTTTCACAATTCTAGATGACAGAAGATAAGACATAATTGTCATTGCCTGGACCCAAGATAACACAATCACCATCATCTGTGGCTTATAACCCATCACTGGCATTCACTATTGAGCCCCTGCCTTTAAGCTCCGTCAGCAGTACCTGGCATGAATTGCTATGGAATGAAATTACTCTGCAGCAAGGCAAAGCCGAAAGGATGGAGGGTCCATCGTTTAAGGGGTAGCCACAACTTCTTTTGCTGTATCTGCTACTAAATAAACAGTCCTCACCAACGCTTCATTGTACCCAAGAAAGGAAGGCACCCAGGGCTTTCTTCTAGAACTGAAGGTGTAAGAATAGAGAAACAAAAGGCTTAACAGTGTGAGGCAGCCATATCAGGTTTGGAAAGAGAATCATCAAGATATCAAATGTCAAGTTATCAAAAGTATTTTGCCAGCCAGGTGTGGTGGCACACACATTTAATCCCAGCACTCAGGAGGCAGAGGCAGGCAGATCTCTGTGAGTTTGAGGCCAGCCTGGTCTACAAAGTGAGGCCAAGACAGCCAAGGCTACAAAGAGAAACGCTATCTCAAAAAAAAACGAAAAAAAAATTGCCATACTAGGAAGTTGCTAGAGGGTAATATGGTACAATAATACCTAAACTATGGGGTAATTTGCAGGTTATAGCTATTAGAGGAACATGAAACAATGGTGAGATGCTACTCTGATTTCTTACTGGATAGATGTCCGGGCCCACCGGACAATCAACTGAGACCCTCGGACCCCTAGGGAGAGACTGGGGGACAAGAGACACAAAGAACAGACAGCAAGTCAAGGAGTCTGATCAAGCTGACAAAATTTTATTTTCTCAGGCTGCTTATATACTTTAAAGGAAGGGTGTAGACAGCGGGGTGAGGAAGTGAGAAGCTACTGATCTTGGCTGCAGCTGTGCAGGATATCAATTATATCAATTAAGGTCAAGGGGAGGGGGGTAGGGGAATTGAGCTCATAGCTAGCCACGTTCTGAGAAACCACGTCAGGAACCTGGTTGACTGAGAGAGCCAGGCCAGGTGGGTGTCTAGGCGACTGTGACCATAGATCTATATCTGGTTCATGAGAAGCCGAGAACAATAAGGTTCCAGGGTGATTGTGGAGAAGTCTTTGTGAAGAAGGAGCAAGTGAAGGAAGAAGGCCTGAGAGGACCTAAGTTTGTGGAGCCAAAGCAGTTTGAGCTGAGCAGAAGTACAAAGCCGCCCCTGGCAGATAGAGAGTGAGTTCGAACTGGCTTCGCCACACAGAGTTGTTATTGGCAAGTAATTCAGTTATTAGAACCTGTTTTCTCAGCTGTGAGAATATTGATGCTGTATATCTTAACAAGCAGGAAGGATCACACACACACACACACACACACACACACACACACACACACACACACACACACACCCCTTCTTTCTGCCTGATTAGCCATGGGCTAAGTGTATCCACCTCTTAACTCAGTAGCAGTTACGGAATCATGCGTGTGCTTTTCTATTCAGTTTTAAAACAGTTCAGTCTTGGCAGACACCCCAGTTAATAAGAGCTGTTCTATACCATAAAGAGTGATGACTTAATCCCTTATTACTCACTTGGAAGTGTCTATCTGAGAGAGTCCTCAGAAGTAGGCGTTTGCCTTTCCCAACTCTCTGGTGTGGTTTGGGTGCAGTCATCCTGAAGATTTCAGACCTCAGCTTTTTGTACACTTCTTTCTCAAAGTTAGGATCTGGTTCAGCGTTTCTTATCCCAATACATACTCTACAATTCTTTCTGAGCAGAGGACACTGAAAAGCTTCCGTCCATCCCGCCTTTAACTTCCAAGGTTATTTGTTTGTGGCAAACCTTTTGGAAGGTGATTTAGTCATGGGATCGAATGTTCAGGAATACAAACTGTCGTGTCACCTCATTTGAGACCCTCCTTCCTGTCTCCATTGCTGCATGAGGACACACAGAGAAAGCAGCTGTCTACATGCCAACACATTTGAATCTACTAATGTCCAAATTGTGGACCCGCCAGCACCCAGAGCTGGGAGAATAAATATCTGTTCTTCATAGGCCATTTAGTCTACACGAGTTTGTTATAGTATGTTAGTTAGCCTTAAGGCAAGATTATTTCTTTAGTATAGATTAGATGGTAGGCTAGGATTTCAGCGACAGTTGTCACCGTAACCCAGAAAGCAATTATGAGAGCGCAATATGCAAGTTGATCCTTTTGCTCACCATAGACCACAGTAACCAATCGTTTCCGCGAAGTCAGGGACATACATCAAATGAGGCAGGTTTTACTTCTACAGTGCGAAGCAAGTGGCAGTTAATTTAGTGCTTCGCTTTTAGAATAACCTGTAAAGCTGTCGTGTTCCCGTCTAGAAGGACCTTTTCTGTATTCTTGCTTTTCTCTGATTGTGGAAATAACACCACAGCATCACTCTGGCTTTGACACATGGCTTCTAAATTTTTGCCTATGAAAATATTACTGCAGTGAGCAACTTTACATTGAGTTAAGGTTCTGTGTGGAAATATAATTTAAAGTAACATTTTCATTTTATTTACTTAACTTTTACTTGTCTGCTTTATAAAAAAAAGACAATTTTCTGGAGTTGGCTATATTTTGTCACTATGTGGGTCCTTGGTGACAAGCACTTTTACCCAATGAACCAACTTTGCCAACCCTATCTATTTTCTTTTGGGGCAGTGGACCTGGGGCCATGTGTATATCAGGAAAGTCTTTACCATTGAGCTACGTTCCACCACTCTATTTGTAACTATGATGGATGTTTTTATATACATTACATACACACCACTGGTTTTTGAAGTCTCAGCAGCATGAGAGCCTGTTTTACTACACCTCCATATTATTTAGCAGTTGGATTATTGCCCAATCAGGGGAATGCCATTTCAGTTTCATTTTTAATTTGGGTTGTTGCAAGTTTGAATATTTTTTCCTGTGTTAAATTTCCATCTGAATTTTCATTTTGATAAACCATTCTCCACTCAGTTTTCTATTAGGCTGTTCTTTTGTTTCTTGGGAATACCATAAAATTTAATGAAATAGCAGTTTACCTATGATATAGAATACATTTTTTTCAGGATCACCTTTTAAATTCATTTAATGTGATGTTGGGCAAAATTTTATTTTCGTTTAGTTAAATAAATCAGATTTTTTACAGTCATGATTTGTTTAAAAAGCTTAATGTTTTTATGTTTGGAATTTTAAAAATATGTTTCCATTTCTTTGGATCAGGTTCCCTCTTCTGGACAGCTTGGACCTCGGTACACATGTGTGTGTACACCCACACACAGAAATGTACACATAAATAAAAATAAAACATGTATTGAATATACAGGTAATTTAAATTAATTACTCCATGATTTAGAAACAAGACTACTGCTTTGAGTAGAAGCTAGCTGTTGCAGCAGACTGTGCCTGACACGCACAAGATGCGCCACCCATGGGTGCTGAGCGGAAGGAGGCAGACAGGAGTTCATTACATGTTTTGTTTCCCATCCAAGTCCTAACCAGGCCCAGCTCTGCTTAGCTTCCCAGATGGAGGTGCTGTCACCACACAGGGTCCCATATGCTTATGGCCTTGCTTTAGTTTGTTTTTTTCAGAGATCTCCTTTGAAACATAGAAAAACTCTCTTCTTCTTTGGAGATCTTCACTAAACTGCAAAAATGCCTAAGATAGACTGCTAACAGAGAGAAATATCTATTGCATGTTCTTTCTGTAGTTAAATAATGTGTGCTGTGAAATGATTGAAATAGACATGGTACTATTTAAATTCACACACAGTAGCGGAACGCAACGCCTTCAGGGCGGCAGTGGCAACAATCAGGCTTTGTTTTACACAGCAGGATGTGAGGTGTTTGAATGTTTGACCATAGCTGATTTCTGATTAGCAGTTATCTCTACCTCAGAGCACAGTGTTCCTAATTAGCATTCTGTGTGCTCAAGAGATGTCTCACTTGCTCTCCTGGCATCAAGGTCTTGGTTTATCTATAATTCATTTTGGCAAAAAAAAAAAAAAAAAAAAAAAAAAAAAAAATCCTTCTGCCCATATTGTGTATTGTTAGTAACATGCACCAAACTTATTTAATCCTTGCCACGCCAAATAAGAATTAGTGTAATTATGGTCAAATAGTAGTACCACGTGGCACCCCAGAACAGCTGCTCTATTTTAAAGATACAGTACTGTAAAAACTTGGCCTGTGTTCCCTGAGATTAAACTCATTCTGAATCAAAGCAGCCTAAAAACACTCTGGTACTTTATGGAACTAAATCTCTGCAGGAGATAAAGGTTTTAGACAGTAGCTAAAAGCTTGTAATCAATAAAAAGGAAGATTGTGACAACAAAGAAAAAGAGGCCATGAATTTGAGAGAGCAGGCCAGGGGGGGGGGGGGGGGTGGGGCAGGCAGCACAGGACATGAGATAGATTTGAGGGAAAAAAGGGAAGAAGGAAAATGGTATGATTATATTTTAATTTAAAAAAATTTAATACTAGCAATTAAAAAGAAGTACATAGAAGTTCGTCTTTATAGATGAGCGAAGCAGTATACTGAACTGAAATGAAAGCTAGATTCAGTCACTGTCTCTGTATTTCTGCACTTAAAGCAAATATGTTCTTTCACAGTTCTATAGGCACCAAAACCACAGCTTTAAAACATGGCTGATGCCATCTTCAAGACTCAGAAGCATAGTTTTTATCCGTGCAAACTGTAAATCTAAAGTGGTCCCAAATTTCCGTCAAGTCAGCGAGCCTTCAGAGGACAGCTTCATATGCTGTCTCATAGAAGGTGTAATTCTATTTATTGCATTCAACACGTGAGCACTTTAGGTTTTAGAGCAACTATGGCACAGGGAGAGCAAAATTCGTTTTGTGAAATGCTGATGGACTTGTTAGAGGGTACTAGGTGGTTTTTCAAGTGGCTTCTTGGGGACAGTGGACTTAATTCATGATGTGTAAATAGAGCCAGAAAATCCTTTACATGTAGCTCTCACCTTCTTCTCACATTCTCTTTTCACATACATATAATTTAAGAATATGAGACACGTCTCTGTCTGTCGTGTGTGTGTGTGTGTGTGTGCGCGCGCGCGCGCGTGTGTGTGTATGTGGTTGTGGGTGTATATGTGTATGTGTGTATGTGTGTGTGTGTATTGTGTGTATGTGTGTGTATTATGTGTGTCTGTATGTGCGTGTGTGTGTTGATAGGCACTGAAGTCAAGGCTTTGTCCAGGCCACTTGAGCATTTGATCACTAAACTGCAGTCCCAGTCCTTGAGTCATAGCTTATATGTGTTCAGCTTTCAAGACAGAATTTTAACAGACATGAGTACTTCATATGATTTTATATATAAAGCCTTCTTGAGCCGCACAACTGTCTCTTCCTGAACTCTAGTTAATGGAAACAATGATGAGTACTTCCCCAAACACAGCTTGTCTGGGGTTGACAGTAAGGACAAACACATATTTTTTTTTAAAAAAAGGCTTAATTCCCCATTTGAAAATCAAGGAAGTAAAAAAAAAAAATGGAAAAGAAAATGAAGCAAGTGACTCTTACCATATTTAGTAATAGTTTCTAGTTACTTTGCTGTCTCAGAGATGTCAGAAGTCCTTTTGTAACCCCAAATAGCCTCTCATCCATCAGCTTTCCCAAGTAGCTAAGGACCATCTTCTTGAGATGTAGTCATCATTAAAAAGAGCACCTTTGTCTTGCAGCTTCTCTGGTGAGCATCTTGTACAAGATATGAAATTACTTGTTGTAACAATATGAGTTCATTTTCCCCCTTTCAGATAAAGCTGGTTAGTAGACAAAATCCACTTACCAGGTGGACCACGAACTAACTGTTTGATAAATGATGCCAATTTGTCTTGATGCTGGACCAGTTCTCTTTTTCTTAAGAAACGGTACTAACATGGCCTATGTACTTCACTATTTGAAAGAGTGAAATTTCTGTCTTCTTTTTCAGTTTCTATTGGATTATTTGAAATGTGTGCATTTTATTGATGATACTTATTTGAAACTAAAAGTTTTCCATTTCTACTTTTACTTCCCTAAAAGTAAGTATTTCACTTCTTGGCAAGATATCGATTTGGTGTGTAAACTGAACAGCAGTTTTAGAAGGAAACTTGGCAGTGTCTATTAAAAGAAATATAATGTGATATCTAGGACTACTTTATTTTTTTTCTATGGTCACAGCATTAAGGCAATAAAAACATGTAACCAAACTTAAACACTTTTTGTTAATCTGATAACAGATTACTTTCCTGATGATTAATTTTTGCATGTATATGTGGTGCCCATGTGTGGGTGAATGAATGAGTGTTTACATGTGTAAGGGTACATGTATACATGCAGGCGCACATACACATGTATGGACTGCATTTGGAGACCAGAAGTTAATGTCAGGTACATTCTCAATCACTCTCCACTGTGTTTCCTGAGCCAGCATCTCTTGCTTGCCACCCCTTGTTGGTCTAGTTAATCAGCTGGCCCTGAGATCCCCTATCTTTCTTTGCCTCTTGAGAACCAGGGTTACAGGTTCTGCTCCGTAAGTTCTGGGATCTAAATTCTGATCATTGTGTTGCTAAAGCATTATTCATCAAGTCACTTTCTCAGCCCATATTTGTTTTTTTAAATACATTTTATGTGTGTGTAAATGTGTGAATGGTGTGTGTGTGTGTGTGTGAGAGAGAGAGAGAGAGAGAGAGACAGAGAAACAGAGAGACAGAGACAGAGATGGGGGTATATGTTTGTGGTATATATACACATGTGTTGTATAGCATTTTTCCATATTATAAAACTTTCTGTGTTGGAAGAGAACTCTATAAGACAAAAAGATGTTCTAAGAGGTGAAACATCCCACTTTGGATGGAAACTCATCAACATGTGAACTATTCTAAAGGGAACAGAAACATCCCATCTTAAAGAAAAGCTGGCTAAACTCAAGAAGCAACTCAAGTTGCTTCAGGAAGTCCCTGGAACATATCAGATTTACTAGACCCATCCCTCCTCAACAATCTATCTGCCGCTATCTCTATCTCTACCTCTTCCTGAAGATACTCTCATACAAGCCAAACTGTGTGGAAGAGGCAGATATCAGCTCTTATTGGATGAAAGGAGTAAAAACCAGCCCAGAAGTAAAGTTGCCCGGAAGAAGCCCAGACCACCTGAGCCACCTAAGAGTTAGTCTCCAACCTACTGAGCTGCCCACAGGTTGTTCTGACATCCAGGTTTACAGCTTTTTGAGTCATCATCATCTAAGCTGGATCAGGCTTTTGGTGACGCAGCTGTCTTTGAGTCATTTCTGTTTCTATAGTAACCCCAATCCAGCCTCCTATAAATAACCTCAATAAACTTGTTGGTTCACAAAGTTGGACTTTGGTAGCATTCTTATTTTTGTTTATCATTCTTTCTCTATCAGAAGTGAATAGATATTTATATATATATATATATCTTCCTAATAGTCTCATACAACAACATGAGGCTTGTCGTCCCAGAAGTAAGAGGAAGTGGCTTTCTACATCATATATTCCCTTATTCCTCTGAGACAGTCTCTCATTGATCTTGGGATAGTTGACATATAGCAAGTACTAGGATGCTCCTCTTTCTGCACCGTGCTGGGATTGTTGGGTTCCCCTCTCCCATCCAGCCTGTACCCATAAACCAGCTATTTAAGTGGGTGCTTGGAACCAAACTCAGAAGCCCATGCATGCACAGAAAGTGCTCTTACTCACTGAGTCATCTCTCCAGTTCCTGATTACTAACTAGGATTTGACATGAATTACTTCTTATACAAAAAATGATGTCTTGGGGGCTGAGGAGATAGCTGAGTACAAATGCTTGCTGCGAAAGCCTGAGGCCCTGGAATCTAACCCTAGGGAAAAACTGGGCATGACCAAAGATGTTTTAGAGCCTTAGCTTTCCCTGTATCAAAGGGATAAGGCAGATAATGATATAGCAGGACACCCAATGTGCTCCTCTGGATTATTCACATAAACATATATTGGTTCATCAGTGTACATACATATAACACACACACACACACACACACACACACACACACACACACACACACACACTGGTTTTGCATTCTTTACCTGCTTATTCTAATTATTTCTTATTATCCCCCTAATTATATAGCTTGCAAATATTTTGTTTGTTGTGTGGTAGAATTCTGTCTATATTGTCCAATGTTTTCCTCAGAAGTACTATAGTTTTATAGTTTAGTTTCTTTTTTTTTCTCATATTTAAACTAATTTCAGTATTATTTTATTTGGGGACGAAGTGAGAGTACGACACAGACTCAATAGCTAATCGGTGACAGCAATAGCCTTAATTGTCTGCTGACTTTAGTGGATGAAAGCAAGTTTATATTGTTAGTTCATTGTCTAAAGTGCCCGGATGTTATAAGAATGATTTCCACACAGATATATAGCATTGCATTTTAATAGTGTTTTGAGCATACTATAGTTTTCAAACAGAGTAATTTTTAGTATACTAATTAGCATGGAAGGTTTCAAAATAGACATTGGATTTCCATAAAAAAATGTATTTCCAAGAAACCATGCAAGTCTGAAGTGAGGATTGGGAAATTTCATTATGGAATTTAACTGCTTTGTAAACATACTGAAAGAAATGAAGTCGGGCTGTAACCTTAGCATTCAGGGAGGCAGAGGCAGGAGGATTTCTGTGAGTTTGAGGTCAGCCTGGTCTACAAAGCAAGTCCAGGACAGCCAGGGCTACACAGAGAAATCCTGTCTTCAAAAACAAAAACAAAGGCAAAGACATGAAACTAAACATTGGAAAGTCCCAGCAATTGTTACACAGCAATCACCTTTAACAACACTGCAGGGGTTTAAGGACCTACACTTAACAGACAGGAACAATGGGGGGAAAGTACAATCATTTAACTGGATACTTTAAGCCAGTGTCTGAGCGAGGGTGTGTGCTTAAATGTATAACTACTTTTTAAAAACAAGAATGAGGGAACAAAGAGTGCTTTTCTTTGATTTAGTACTTTTCATGTAATTTACCCTCAACTCAAATTTTATGTTAAAGTTACAGAACAGAAAAGAGTTTAAGATTAAGGCAAAAGATGGACAGTTCTTCCTCTGAAATGTCAACAGGACAGAGTAAGAACATGTCACTTGGCAGAACAGAAACCAGCTTTGTCAGGAACTGTCCTGAATGATTACTGTAAGTCAACAAGCACTGTGACGATGGACAAGTTGAGTATAGCAGTTATCTTTTTGAGACCACTGCTAAATAAACGTAAGTGTGACAGATTACATGTAAAAATTACAGCCGAGTTGCACACAGAAGCTTTCAAGTGACTGTGGTCACTTTTGGTAGTTATTTAGGAAAAGCTCAATGTTTTCAACATTTGGGGTCAATAAAACGTCTCAAACATTCTTCACAGGATGTGAACACCAAAGAAATTACAAAGCTCTATTTTACACTTGGGTGGTATGGATTTCCTAGAAAGCGAGATTTCATAAATGACAAAATGATAGGGATTATATTAAATCACACACATTAATCAAGCCCCGGTACTCTATTCCTTCCCTTCAGAAAACCTGGCTTTATGAATACATAGCCAAAGGATAAAATGATTTCTTTACTAAAATGTATATCATATACACATATACACTTATAATTTCTAGACAATGCTTGAGTATACCAAAAAGAGAGCCTGAGACTCCTTTATTCCCAGGAGAATTGGGGTGTTAGTACAATTGCATTTCTATGGCTTTCTTGTTATTAATGTTGCATATTCACCTACCAAGTTCACATGATTCAGGAAACAAATATATATCGTATTTTATTTTGTATTAGTTTTAGGATTTGATATATAGGTTATTTAAATTTCTTCAAAGAGGCTGAACTTTAGCGGGTCACGGTGGTGCTTGCCTATAATCTCAGCACTCAGGGAGGCAGGTGGTGCTCTGTGAGTTCGAGGCCAGCCTGGTCTACAAAGCAAGTCCAGGACAGCCAAGGCTAAACAAAGAAACCCTGGATCAAAAAGCCAAAAAAAGAAAAGAAGTTGAACTTTTGCATAATATGATAAGCCCCTTAAAAATAAAATAAAAATCAAAGCACTGGAGAGAAGGCTCAGCGATGAAAACAGTTGTTGCTCTTGCAGAATGCGTGTGTTTGGCTCCCATCATCAACATGGTGGTTCACAACCATCCATAACTCCAGTTCCAGGGAACCCAATGCCCTCTTCTGACCTCCACAGGCACTAGGTCCACACATGGCACACAGGAACAAATGCGAACCAAGCACACACATAAAGTAACTAAATCTAAAACAATTCAACAGAAAATAACTTTTAAAGAAATGTTTGTTTTGTTTAGAGAAAGGCTTTTTTGTAGCCCAGCTGTCCTTGAACTTGCTATGTAGTTAAGATATACCTTGAACTCCAATCCTTTTGCCCCTCTCTCCTGAATGCTGGGATTACAGATGCAAACCAACACCCTAGTCAAACACAACATTTTCTAAACCAGCAAAGTACCTTCCTAGAACTACATGTGTCTAACACACAGGGCTAGGTTAAAATATTTATTCTTTTCTTTCACCGAGTCAACTGCAATACAATTAATGTGGCTCTTCCTGAAGTGTCCTAGGCATATACAATCAGTGTCCAAAACCTTAGACCAGGCTATACATGGTTTATTTTCTTTTAGGTTTCATACTAGAGAAACGTGGATATAACTGCATATGATTTGAAAAAAAAAATTCTCTCCCTGGCCGTTACCCTGACAGATCTGGAAAGGCAAGTTCCTCTCAGTACCACTGTGTCTTTAATATGGCTCCAGGCTGCACACACAGAATAGAAGGTAGGGGGCCGAGAAGGAATGGTAATTTATACTGCTTCGAGTGGTGGTGACAATGACGTCTAGGGAAGGAAACACCCATAATGCAACTATAATGCAAGCATTTCTTCTCCTCCTCCTCCTCCTCCTCTTTCTTCTTCTTCTTTTCACTCTCAGTACTGCAGACCCAGAATCTACCAAATTCTAGCTAAGCACTCGATCGATGATTGAGCCATATGCCCAGCACAACACTTTTTTAGACTAATTGAAGAGAACCTTAGGGTGCTTCAGAGTGACTTCGCTATGCACCAACCCTGAGTCCCAGAATCATGGTATTTAAGATTAAAAACTTTACAAGAAGCACAAAGTTTTGACCAGGAAATAACTGCATGGGACCTTCAAGCCTTTGTAGCTAACAGCTTCAAAAAGGAAAAACAACAACAACACAAACCCCAAAAACCTGTGGTTAGGTGAGGATGAATACAGGAATAAAGAAGTTCAAAATGTCAGAAACACCACAGGGAAGTTTCCCTACTACCTCACTACTTACACTGAGAGGCTAACAGTCGAAATTCATGTACAAAAATGTTTCCAAAGATGTAAACATTAGTTTGCATTTGGCAGTACGAGAGAGCCTAGGGATCGTTAGGGCCTCTCGTGGGGACAGTTCTCCATAGGTTCAGAGGAGCGGGGTTCCTGTGCAGCTGAGAGGTAAAGCACCCCTGAGGGAGACTCGCAGGGGACAACAGCACCGTGAGCATCCTCAGACAGGTGCACAACCAAGGAGACAGCACGCGGACTACAGACACACGTCAGCAGCACTGAGACTGGGGTTTGGTTGTGATAGGCTCATCGACCAATTTAATTTTGTCCTTGTCGTTTTCTTCATTAGGAAAGCTTTGCTGGTTTGCAAGCATGTTTCCCACCAGGAACCGCGTGGCCTCGTCGATGTTTATGTTATCCTGTAACAGGGGTACAGAAAGGGAGGATTAGTGCTGGCCTTGGCCTTGGAAGTCAATGTTTAGTGCAGAAACAGGACTAGGGAGGGATGCCAACTGTGCCCTGTAAACACATCAGTTACCCTCTTCTCCAACTAGTGTCTCTTACACTAAGAACTCAAGGTATTGGTTTAACTAACAATTAATAAACTAATGCACTCTTTGAAAGTTTCATACATGTATAGAATGAATCACAGTTCTTTTCACTTCCACCCATCTCTCGCAAACCAACTCCCCTTCCCTCTTCCATGAGTCCCTCCTTCCTGTGATATCTCCCTCCTACTTTCAAGTCTTTTCTATGTGACTGACTGAGTTAATTAGGATCGTCGCCCCAGCATGAGTGGGAGGTTATTTCTTGAAACACAGGAAATGTTTTAGTGGTTGCACCGTGTTTGTGACCTCAAGTGACATATTGGAGAACACTGGCCAGAGAATAGGCCTCAGCCTGAGTCTTTCTGATACTTCCTTTTGATTTACTTCAAGCTTTGCATTCTGGTGGGAAGGAATGGGACCGCGTGTCTGCAGAGTGCAGGGGGATCCGCATGTCTGCAGAGTGCAGGGGGATCCGCGTGTCTGCAGAGTGCAAGAGGGACCACGTGCCTGCAGGGTGCAAGAGGGACCACATGCCTGCAGAGTGCAGGAGACATGTGGACTAAGGTCATTGCTGCCAAGCTTCTTGAGGAAAAGCTGCAAGTCCCCCTTTGGACCTAGTGAATATAAATAGGTAAATATCCTGTTTCTTACACTTTTTTCTACTAACATTAGCATCTATTATTTATCTCCTAAGCGATTATTACCGTGGTAGTTGAAGCTGTCTTTTCATTTGCACCAGTCCTTCAACATTTACTAATTAGGATATTTATCATTTGTGCACATCATGGGCTGTTACCAACTTTATCAACTGAGCCCATGGCAATAATTCATTACTTTGTGATTGTCTTATGATTTTGTAGCTTCTACAAGTAGGCACCTATGCTCTTTATGATATGCCCACATTGCTTTGTGAATGCTTCCTCGCTTGCTGGCAGACTATGTCAAGCATATTTTTCCATTCTATTCCCATCATCTGTGGGATCATGAATTTCTGCTAGTATCCTCATCGTGGTTTTTTTTTTTTTTTTTTTTGTTTTTTTTTTTTTGTTTTTCGAGACAGGGTTTCTCTGTGTAGCCTTGGCTGGCCTGAACTCACTTTGTAGACCAGGCTGGCCTCGAACTCACAGAGATCCGCTTGCTTCTGCCTCCCGAGTGCTGGGATTAAAGGCGTGCGCCACCACCGCCCGGCTTTACTTTTTTAAAATATATTTACAAACCATATTAGGATAGATCATTCTTTATATGGTGTTTTGGCCTTCAGTCCTCTTGGCTGAGAAAGCTATTAAATACATGTACACACACACACATACACACACACACATAACCTACACATTTTTATATATTTATAAATATGCATGAAAGCAAATACACACATATGGATATACACATAGATTTCTAAGTAGGAGACTATTTACATTAATGTCTCCAACTGAACCTAACACTATGAAATGCCTTGTCATCCACGCTTATTACTAGCTACTGTTTTGTTGCTGTGATAAAGCACCATCGTGAGCAAGGCTACTTAAGGAGGGGAGAATTGATTTGAGCTTCCAAGCAGGAGGCTATTCCATGCCAGTTCTCCCCAGAATGATGAAAGCATGTGGTGAGAGGGCATGTGTGAGGTGATGAAGGCAGTGTCAATGTGATGAATGATGAGCATAGAGTCACTGGCCAAGGAGAGGCTCCTGGAGGCAGAGTGAGTGGTCCCAGACGTACACTCTTTTGATAAGTATGGTATCTGACGTTGTCTTTAGTTTTAAGATCAGATAGCTGTGGTGGAAGAGGAAGCCCAGAGATTGTGTCACCATCATGGGACAGGGGAAGCATGTCAGCAGGCAGGCATGGTGGCTGGAGCAACCAGCTAAGAGCGATAGGGCACATCTGCAACCATAAGTGGGAAGCAGAGAAAGACCACTAGGAATAATGTGAGACTACAGAACTGGTCCCTAGTGCTGTGCTTCTTCCAGCAAGGCCACATCTCCCAAACCTTCGCAAACGCCTCCAACAAGTGGATCTGTATTCAATGCATGAACCTCTGGGGCTATTCTTCAAGCAACACAGCTCTCTGTCCATGGTTATTCAGAGCTGAGTGGGACCAGATCGGTGAAATGAGTTGCAAAGTTTCACATGAAAATCCACTATGTGCCCTGAAGGAGAAAAGACTAAATTTGTGAACTCAGAACACATACCAGAATCCACGCCTCTAGAATTCAAGCAAAACCCAGATGTAAAGTTAGTTGCTGACTGGCAAATCTGTTGGTAGTACTTAAAACCTTGATTGAATTCTTTTCAAACTTTTAAAGTAAAAAAATCATAGTAATGTTATACTCTAGATTCTAAAAGACTCCTGAGTCACCACACAGGAAATCAGGTCTTTCTAGAACATTTGAGAACAACACGCAATTGGATAAAAATGTTCACTTATAATATGTTTTCCCTCTCTTCTCTATACAGTATCTTGTCTAAAAATATAATAAAGCTTGTTGGTTATACAGTTTCAAATTATAGGTATCATGACAATCATTTATAAATTCTACAGGCAGATTTTTGTATAAAATCAAAATTTGTTAGCCAGATGATTAAATAAACTTTTATGGAATTTTAGAGGCAATAAAGGAATTTTCTCAATGTATACAGGCAGCTGCACACACACTACTCTTCTACGGGAAGCTAAAACAAATTGTCCAGCACATACATACACAGGGCAGAGAGAGGCACTATGCTGAGAAATTCAGTCTGCCCATGATGCCTTTCCTCCTGTGATTGTTCTCCTTCCCACCATGATGACTAACTCTTTGCAGCACCACTAGGCTCATCTTTCTTCTATCACAACTACCTGTTCAGGAACCTAAGGGCAATATAAGATAACATATGTATCAAACAGGGTATGTCTGGGACTCCTCACTTCTGCATCCAGGAGACTTTCTTTGGCCAGTGACTCTGTTGTCATCACTCAACATATTGAGGCTGCCTTGTGGTGTGGTCGATCGTTACTAACTTTCATCATTCTGATTAAAACTGACAGAATAATCTCCCACATTGAGCATATGAGCCTAGTAAAGCTACAGGCAACCCGACAGGAATCCCGGACACACACACACACAAACACACACACACACACACACACACACACACACACACACACACACACACTACATATATATCACATATATACATAATATATACCATATATATTATAAGCTGGAATAATAAAAAGAATATGCAAATTTAGTATTTAATGTTTATCATAGAATTTCTTTTAAAAAGTCATTATTTTTATGCATGTCTGATTGTTATTGACTCCTGTGATTTATCAATTCCAGGGTATACAACCCTCTAGTATAGTGTACCTCTGATTTTTTTTTTTTTACCTTGGTTTTCTAGTGTTTCCACATGGTTAAGCTGCTCAAAATTTATCTTAGTGTTTTTATTTTCTAAAACGGAAAAAAATTACAGCTCCCAATGATCAGAGAAAAAAATGCATTCAGTTAGCCAGGAAGAATCAGCAAGTACTAAATGTTGACAGTTTGATCTTGCTCAAACTCTCAGAGCTGGTCCAGTGTGTTGGAGCCTGCTTAGCATGAGTTGTGCGTACGACATTCATCTTCCAAAGACAGTTCCTCATGTTCTGTGTCTTTCTCAAAAGTCAAAGCATGTTTGTCTTTGACAAAACACCTTATCTCCCACTCACTCCAGTAGCACCAGTGAAACACCTTGGTTAAGAACTCAAACTTTACTGCACGTATTGTCTTTGGCTGGTGCCATAGTTTGAGCAGGACCCCTGGACCCAGATTTGCCCATCACAATGTTCTTCTTGTAGGTTTCTAGGACCCTCTGGATCCTTCTATTTCCCCGTTCTCCCATGCTTCTCTCACCTAGAGTCTCAATAGGATGTCCTCCCCTCTTTCCCACTTTCCTAGTAAGTGAAGACTTTCATGAGTGGGGACTGACTTTCATATGAACTCTGGTGCCCCATATTTGGCCATGTCCCCTAGATGGGGAGGCCTGGTGGCACTCAGAGGAAGGATAGCAGGCTACCAAGAAGAGACTTGATACCCTATGAGCATATACAGGGGGAGGAGGTCCCCCTTAGTCGCAGTCATAGGGGAGGAAAGCAGAGGGAAAGCAGGAGGGAGGGAGGAATGGGAGGATACAAGGGATGGGATAACAATTGAGATGTAATATAAATAAATTAATAAAATGTATTTTTTTAAAAAAGAATTCAAATTTCCAGGAAATGTCATGTGCTTTTGGTCGGAACAGCAGAGCTGTTTCCCCGGCCACAGCTCTGTCAGCTGACTTTGAAAGCACTTCCGCTTCAGAGGGGGAAACTAGCGTGTCCACACTGTGTTGTTCTTATTCTGGGCTTACAAACTCCCTCCAGAAATCCACCTATACACTTTACATTGCAGCTCCGCCTGACAAGGACATTAGGGATAGATTCATAAGCAAGGCCATCTCACCTTGGCAGAGGTTTCAAACCATCCAGTGAAGCCATGGTCTTTACAGAATTGGTCCATCTGGGAAGGACTTTGGCTGGTGTCCTTCTTCTGGTCACATTTGTTAGCTAGGAGGACAGCAGGAATGGGGCTGCCATTGGGAAGATGAACTTTACTATCCAGATCACTTTTCCACTTTAAGACTGCCTCAAATGTGGAGCTTCTTGAGAGATCAAAGACGACAAATGCTCCCAGAGCTTCCTTGTAGTACACTCGGGTCATGTTGCCAAACCGCTCCTGCCCTAGAAATGAATACAAGAAAGAAATTAAACATTCATACCCGTGAGGCATAGGTTCACATAGGTGCAGGTGCATGCTCAAAGATGCTAACTCCTCTTTTGAGGAACAAGCACCTCTCACTACATTGTGGCATAAACTGGCAGGACTAAGGACGTTTGCACAGAACCACGATCCATGGACTTAGCAAAAGGGGCTGACAATTTGCCTACAGGAGGAACCGATCCTTCGTAGGACACATTTACCATAAACTTCAGGGTGCGGTACTGCAGGCCGCCAGGCTGCACAGGTAGCCACTTCTGCTTTCTCTCCAGTTAAGAGGAGAGAGGCACCGGGGAAAAGAGAAAGGCAGAAGTGGAAGAGGAGACAAAGAACAGAATAATGCGAAGTTTACAGAAAGCAGATAGGTGACCTGGTGAAAGGCCAGTCAAAAACGTCAAGACCGGACAGGAGAGTGTAGCTTGTGATTTCAATTCCCCTTCTCCTTCCATCTCTAGCCCATATCTACCTGCTTTGGGCTCAGTACCCACAATTGCTCTCCTCACAGAAAACCTGTGCTTTCAACCAAGAATTGGCACAGGTGGTGGTACGGTTGTGAGGAGGTTCAGCTGCACAGTTCTTCGGATACTGCTCCTCAGTAGTGAGCCATCTGCACATCCAGACTGGCCTGCAGGGAGCGTGCTGTTATTAACTGCTGCCAAACAAATTATTCCCATAATAAGGCTACCTGTCTTTAGCTGACAGATACAAAGAGGGACAAAAAGGTGCTGGGTCCAGATCACAGTGACACTAACTAAGGGAGACAAGCCTTCCGATTCCTCTGCGTCTACAGGCGTAAGATTCTGAAGTTATCGTCACCTTGAGCACTTAAGCTCATCTTCAGGCTGTCAAGCAACTGACTAGATTCAGAGGCAGAGAATGAGTGGCAGGCAGTGAGATTATCACTGCGATCTAAGACACAGGCACTGGAGCAGCACACTTTCCTGTTAGAACATGAGAAGAGGAACAAGCTTTATCTACATTTTATTGTCTCTCATTTATACAAATGCAAAGCTACCTAAATGGCTCTGAATTCTACAATGCCATTATAATTTTAAGTATTGGCTTGTGACTCTTCATATGGCCAAGCATTAGAATTTTACTATAACAAAAAGTCATATGTTGGGACCTATCATGTTCACACTTTATTGGTAAGATAAATCTGATTTTAGTTTATTTGTGTGGTTCATTAGATCATAATGCTGACATTTAAGGAAACTTAGTTTTGGGCCTTTTTCTATAAATGTACATTGAACAATTACACTAGTATGTTCACTTAGAATACTTTAATACTCCAAGAGCAAGTCACCAAATCTTCACAAAGACTAGACAGATGCATTGAAGTTGTTTGGATTTCAACTTCTACTATTGAGCCCCAAAACAAACAAACAAACAAACAAACCCAACAATAACAACAACAAAACCCATTGATATGAACTTTAACTATTGAACACAAAGGGACTAGTGACAAATAACTAGCCCCACTGTGATAGTCTTAGATTTAAAAAGATGGAAAGGCTGACATTTCAGGGTAATTACATAGTTCTAAGTTTGACCATCCTTTGAATTAAAAAAGAAAACATAAGGTGCCAAACTAATAAAAGAATAGATAGATATTCATTCCAAAGAGTTGCTAGGCTTTTGAAACTATCCCTTTTTTCAGTGAATCTCCTGAACAATCCCAAATGATTTTTTTCGTTAATTATAACCCATGATATTAAAAGATGTACTCATATGCCCTTTGTTATAACTCATACAAAATCAGAAATGTCTATGGTAAGGAATTTTGGGGGAAGATATGTTGGCTTAGAAATGTCAGATAGTTTCTCTGAGATGTCACGACTAGAAGGAAATTTTCCCTGACAGGCCTCACCTCAGAAACTGTACCAAAACAAACAAACAAACAAACAAAAAAACCCTGTATGTTAGGTGAAAAAGGTGTCAGTTATACAATTAAGCAAATGAAAAGAAGGGGACCCGACTGGTGACCAAATGTCAATCACTTACCCAGTAAAGATTTTGCATCCAGAGCAAGATCAGAGAGAGGACACTCAAGCAAAAAAGAGAAAAGACCCAGTTAGTGGAGTAATCAGAATATCAGAACTCTTACCAGAAAGCAGAGCCCTCAGCCCATGCCAAAGGGCCTGGCTGTGGACTTGAAGAGTTTTTGAACAAGAGAGAACTGGCTCAGGGAGGAACTCTGTCCTCTAGCCATGGGAGAGAGAGACGGGGGCTGAGGAAGTTTGGCTTCCTGTGGAGTGTGCATGTTGAGAGTTAAAGCTTGCATTGATAGGGAAACTGATTAGAACATAGAGGTTCATCATTCTAATGGGTTTGCTGAAAAGATGAAGATTCGTTCATGTAGAACCCTTTGCAGCAGCAAGTTCCCTGAACAGTACTGGGGGAGATATTACTGGTCAACACTGAGGCCAGGGAGATTAGTCCAGTTCCCTTATTTTCCTGAGGAGACACTCCAGTTCTCTGGGTTGATGGCACTGCTACATCAACTGATCTGTTATCAGGACATTTGCCGAAACAGACATTTCTGCTTGGGTTCCAGGTGGCAGACAAGAGAGATTCTTGTCAGTGTCAGAGCTAAGAGTGACTTCCTCGGGCACAGGACAGTGTTGCTTCAGTGTCAACCCCACCCCGACTCCCACTCATCTTGTATGTCACTCCTGTAGCTGAGGGAAGATCCCCTAATGCGGAGCGTACCAGTCACTCCAGTGCTTCGGGGCAGCCTCTGTCATCTGTGTCGCTGCTGATGTACTGACAGCACATTTTCAATGACTCTCAAAATGTTTTGTCTTTTTAAACAATGTGCCACTGCCTCTGGAGGAAGGTGTGTTGACTATGACTTGAAATTTTGTCAAGCATGAAGGATGAGAAAAAGTAAGTTCAGAAGGAGCTAGGCAGGCTCCAAGGATATCATACAAGCTCTTACATAGGCAGATATAGAAATCTTAAGGTGTAGAAGTTCTCAAAGGGTTAAAATATTTTCCTTGCTTTTTAACATATTCCATATTAATGACACTGAGGAGGATCAAACAGCAAACCCAGTAATTTTCCTGAAAAAAAAATTCCCATTTGGTTAAACAAGAAATACACAAAATCTTTTACCTTATCTCTTTAAAACAGATAAAAAATTTTAAAATGAAACAATGAGTGCATTTCCCTTCAGATGTAATAAAGAAAACACCATATTCTGGTTTTATCAGAAGCACAGTTCACAGGAATTTTCACCATAGCTTTTGTTTGGGCTTTTTCTCTCTATTATATTTGTGTCTCTCTCTCTTGATAATCCAAATGTTTTTAGTAATATTAGTTGAAATTCAAAATATAAATTCCATAACACAAACAAAGTGGCAACAGAATGAAGTGGTGCTACTTTCCCCACGCACAGACACTCATCTCTTCCCATCCACGGAGAGTTAACGCAGTTACCCACGAACCTCACAAGGCGACTTGGAAGAGATGTCCAGTTTGGAATTAGTCAATGGAAGGCCCCTTAATGAAAATCCTTAAATCTCATGGCGCCTTTCAGAACTCAAGTACTGGCCACAGACAATCTCCAATCATAGATTACAAGAGGGTCATTATCTATGCAAATAAAAATACCTCGCTAACCTGTGTCCAAATTCATAATAGCTTTAAATGGTTATGGCACCGTTCCTAATCCTTTCAATAGATGTGTTCAACTGGAAAAATGTATCCTGTCTTTATATGTAAACCACTAGCTATCATGGCTGTTAACTAGCTTCTACCAGAGGCTCCTGCGATGGCCACATGGAGAATGAGGATGGCCTGGTGGCACTTCTATGCAAGTGCTGAGACTCTGGGAAAGGAAGTGAAGGGCACAGAAGGTGCGAGGAGTGCAAGGGAACATGGATGCTAGGCAGGCTGCCTGATTACACGATAAACTCCCAGAGTGTAGTAGGGAGTGTGGGTGTGTTGCCAGGGTGCAACCGAGCCGAAGATAGAACGGTGTTCCTCAGCTTTAGTATAAATCAGAATCACCCACAGTGTTTGATAGATGACAACCTCCCGATTGGCTGGAACCTGTGACTGGACAGGCTTCCAGAATTGCTGGTTGTTAGCCCCAATTTCCATTTACAGAGTATTCTGCAGCCAGCTGTATACCCAGTTGAAAGCATGAGTCTTATATTTCCTGGCTGCCCTTGCATCTAGGCATGCTCAATTTCAACAGACCACTGAAACAAGTAATACAATCGCTGAATAACGAGTGGTGGGAAACCAGCTTCTCTCTATGAAGACTTGGTACTGTATAGCAGTCCCAGGATGACCAACCCCAGACTTATGTGTGAAAAAAGTCTACAGACAGAGCAGATGCTGAAGAACCTGTGCCTGGCACTGACAGTGCATGCTCAGGCCCCCTGTGGTCCTGATGAGAGAGGCTTCAGATAGTCACAATAGGAGACGCAACATAGTCAAAACAATCTCAAGAAGTGGTCACAAGCTTTGGTAGAGGATGCATAAGTAAACTATACAGATAGAATCTAGTGGGTGACCCGGGGTGGAAAAGAGTCCAGGCTGTCAGTTAAAATAACCAATAGAAACCAAAGCTACGTCTTTGCTATCCACTCTCTGCAGCAGGAAGCAGATAGAAGGGGGCCATCCATGCCTGGCTTGCTGGTCGAAGGGAAAAAGGCTGTTGATGAGAATACTTGTACGGAATTCTAAGACATGCTTCCTTGATCACTGATCATTCAGAAGAAGTCTCACACATTTACATAAAACAGAAAATTTCTATAAAAAGCAAAGGGTCAGCATAACATACACACAGTGGATACAATTCCTCTACTAATGTATTTGAAAATAACACTTCATTCTTGGATGACATGACTCCCAGCCTTCATCAGCACGCATTTACCGGAGACCAGGCAAACATCTGTAATTACTGCTTTGATTCTTTTAAGGGCATGTTCTTGTAGCCATGTATGGATGAAACAGCTTATCATTTTAGAAGAACGAAGCCAGTCAAAACCTGTCTACTGTGGAATCTCTGAGCTCTGTGGGCAAATGACTGGAAAGGCTGGAAGACAGGCAGGAATGAATGGCCGTTGTTGTGAGTCCACAACACGAGAGGAATGCTCTAGTTTGGGTTTCCTTCGCTGCAATGAGAAACACTTCGTTGAGGCCTGCACCAGCAAATTACTATGGCCTTTAATTTGAAAGGTTTACATGACCTGTTTGGCAGCCTTTACAGGAAGCATCCTTGCCTATTATCCTTCTCCAAGCTTTTCTGCCTGTAGACATCATCCTTTTATGGCCTTGTAGACATCATCCTTTTATGGCCCTGTAGACATCATCCTTTTATGGCCCTGTCTACCTCTACAACCCCAAGAAGAACAACACCGAGAAGGAACTAGCTATTGAGTTGTATCATGTGGCTCCTCCTTTGGTTTTGCAATCAGGGAATACTTTTATTCTTTCAGAGCTTAGTATGATTCATCGCTGTAAACCACACATGGCATATACCTCAGTCGTGGGGGAATGTTTTCGCATGGGTCTTCGTCACACAATTTCTGCCTCATTCAAATGGTATGAGCTAAGTAGGGTTCATTAGTAACTCAAATGTTCAAATCAAGCATAGTTAAGGCTGTAGTTCTGTAAATTTTAGCCCAAATCCAAGTTACTTGTATCTCTTGGTATCCGAATATTAGGGCATCTTGCCCCAAACTCTGACATTATGAGAAAAACCTAATAATGTCTAGTCACCTCAGAAGTTTTTCTCTAGTTCTGTTATTTGGAGTCATGTTTTTGCTGAATGCTACAAGAGTTCTTCCCGTTGAAAGCAGCAGCGAACATCAGAAATTGCTTTTGGAGGTTGTAAAATGTTTCTTTCCTTTCCAGCAAACCTTGAGCTTCAGATTTTAGCAAAAGTGCAAGAATGCATCTTTATGGCAGGCAGACCGGCTGTGTCTCCCTCCTGGCTATGGTATCTGTTCTAGAAGGATGAAGCTGCGTGTGCTGGCACGTCTGTGTAGTCGCAATGAAGCTGCATGTGCTGGCACGTCTGTGTAGTTGCAATGAAGCTGCGTGTGCTGGCACGTCTGTGTAGTCGCAATGAAGCTGCGTGTGCTGGCACATCTGTGTAGTTGCAACAGCCGGAAGGCTGAGGCAGAAGCATATAGAGTTGGAGGCCAGTTTGCGCTTCGTAGAGAGGAAGGAAAAGTAGGGAGGGCATGCAGTGAGCAGGAAAAAAAAAACCTTCCCATTCCCCCTTTGGGTTTTCAAAACAGGATTTCTCTGTGTAGCCTTGGTTGTCCTGGACCTCACTCTGTAGATCAGGCTGACCTTGAACTCAGGCATCTACCTGCCTCTGCCTCTGAAGTGCAGGGATTTAATGGCATGGGCCACCAACACCATGAGCTCCTGCTTTTGTTTCCTTTATTCTCCAAATATAATTTAGTGCTTACTACCATTCTAATTTGCACGTACTAAAAGAAACTGAGCTGCCATTCTAAGCATTCAAACCATCTCTGTGAAAAAGCTGCACGGGATAGCCCTCCTGGTGACCGTCACATGGTAAGTCAACCCCCAGGATGTGAGACGTCAAGAAGCAATAGAATGTTCGCTCGTGTTCTTCTGGGTAGTAACGGAAAGTGTTTCAAACAAAGCCTCTGGCTTTACAGGAGGACACTTCCAATGGATTCTTAGTTTTTTAAGAAACAAAACAAAACAAAACAGAATGAGCCGAGCCCAAGGCCAAATAACTCTCTGAGAGATTGATCTTGCTGTGAGATAATAGTCGCAGCATCTATCTTAGACTCTGCTCTTAAGCAAATGGGTGTAAAGTTGATAATTCATCAACATTTCTTCCTGTGGAGTGTCTATAAAAGAACAGAGCACTTAGGACTGTCAGGCAGAAGCCCTAGGTCTCTTCAGTGTGCTACCAGATGCGGTGTGAGCTCACCCTCCAGAGACTTTGAGGTAGTCACTCTGTGGAGCGGATGGTAAGGTGCTCTCCAGTTTTAAACAAACTCCCGTTCACACGCTTCTTGGCAGACGGAGCTTCTGAACACTTGCAATGACTGAACTGGGTAACCTTTGCTACCATTTCCACTAAACTGCACAAAAGTTCACCTTTTGTTGAACCTCCCCGCACCAGCTAGAACACAGGTGTTCACAAATCGCCTTCCAAAGACAATGACTCCTACCTTCCAGAGCAACAATTGAAAGCAAAAGGACTCTGTTCAGTGTTTTGTGGGGTGGGACAGGCAGAGGGCAGGCAGCGGGAAAGTTTCGGGAAAGTTTCAGAACTTTCCCAATCCTTCTCCAGGATCACCAGGCCTCCCAGGTAAGAGGAATTTCAGGAATGGAGTTCCCCCTCACAAAGCCTTGGCTAGGCTCCAAGTTTTTTCTCACCCAGAGTTCCAGCCCCTTGTTAGTAAATGATAAACTCGTCTGTCATTCCTCAGCGGTAAAATTTATTCTCTTGGGAGAGAGAAAACCCTTATATCAGTGGGGCACAGACCCAAGTCAGATGGGGGAAAATGTGGTCAATATAACAAGGTTTTGTTGGGTTTGATTGTACCGGTAAGTCAGTGGTTCTCAATGTCCCTAATGCTACGACCCTTTAACAGTGTTAGTTCCTCATGTTGTGGTGACCGCGCCCCCAACCATAAATTATTTCTGTTATTACTTCATAACTGTAATTTTGTTACTGTTATGAATCGTAATGCAAATATCTGTTTTCTGATGGTCTTAGACGAGCCCTCCCACGGGTTGAGAACCATTGCACTAACCAGCGGTGGGACTTCAGGCAAGTCCATTAGCCACCCAGAACTTCAGTAGAGAGGGGGTAGGTCTCCCAAAGCCAACTTTCCAGGACCCTTTCAGTCCCTCCAGGCGTCACTTATCTTCCTGTTCCGTTTGTCCACTTCTAAAAGCCCAACCTCAGGGTGCTCAGGCAGAGAAAAGAAAAGAAAAGAAAAAAGAGGGGAACGAGGTGGGGTGGGTGGAGGGGCATGAGTTGGGGGAGAAGGACAGAGAGGAGTCTAGTGGTTCTGTGAGGCAGCCCGCTTACCCGCTATGTCCCACAGCTGCAGGCGCACGAGCGTCCTGCTGTCCCAGTTGAGGACTTTGAGGGCGAAGTCCACTCCAATGGTGGCTCGGTAGTGCTGGGAGAAGAGCTGGTGCACATAGCGCTTGATGATGCTGGTCTTGCCCACGCCGAGCTCGCCAATGACCAACACTTTGAAGAGGTGTTCGCGGGTCTCCGGAGCCGCGGTGGTCGTAGCCCCCTGTTGCCGTAGTCTCTCGCTCGCCATGGGAGCAACGGTAGAAACTTCTCTCAAGGCCAGCAGGGCAGATCCTCCGTCCGCACACCCGGCGATGCTGTCACGCGAGTCACCGGACCCGGAACCGACTGAGCACAACTGGCCCTGGAGAGTCTGGGTGCACCCTGCGGTGGGCGAGCCTTGTGGGAACACTTCCTCTTTCAGCACCACCCCTTGCGGTCCACGGCGCCCCCTGCTGGCCTCAGACCGCATAGGGAGCCAGGAGGTCAGTCAGTGCAGGGCTGAGCCCCATGCCCTTGATTTCTAGCAAAGGGAGGTGGGGGTGGGGTGGGGGTGGAGATGGGGTTCAGATGGCACAAATTCGCAAAGGACTAAGGCTGGGTCCTATGAAAAATCTAGTTTTCTTGTGTTAGAGGAAGCTGCGAGCTGCTTTCCATAACGACCGCAATTTACATAGTCAGTAATGATTTGTGAGCAAGCATTCCCTCTCCTCCACACCTTAGGCGACGCTTACCATCTCTAGCTGTTTTGGTAATAGCCATTCTAATAAGTGTGAGGTGGTGCCAGCATGGGGTTTTGAATGACATTTCCCTGATGGTTAATGACGTCAAGTTCCTTCGCATACACAGGTTGGCCATTTGTATATTCTCTGAAGGAAAATGTTCCTTCAGATCATCTTGTCTCCTTGATAATTAGGTATTTGAGCGTTTTGTTTGTTTGGTGTTGAGCAGTGTGAACTCCTTCATGATTTGGATGTGGGGCTCACATATACTTTTCTCCCAGTCTGTGGACGTTTTACTTTGGCGTCCAGACATTTTTCCCTACTTAATGAACTTCCATTTGTCTGTTTCTCCTTTCTCTTTGGTGTGATTTCCATTATCATTGCTAAATTCAGTGCCAAGATGCAACAGAGAATTACATAGTTGGCACACCTCTCCAGGGAGGTAACTGAACTCCAAAACTCATGGTGGCACAAATCACAGTAGCCAGGATGTGAGAGGGATGGAAGCGTCCATGAGCAGAAGAAGGGAAATTGTACTGAGTAAATATACATATGTTTACATATCCGCTTGTGTATGTGCACAATGGAGTGTGCACTTCATGAAAAAAAAAATATCTTTTAGTGATAACCATTGAATGGGAAATAAAACTGCATTAGCCAGTATGGTATTCCTGAAATAAACATTGAAAGTCTGTTCCCAATAAGTTTTGCTTGATGCTCACATTAAAAACCAGCTGGTCCAGGGTCATAATAGAAAGGCAGGGCTTTTCTGTGCTCAGTGATGCCACCTTCATGAAGTTTGCCTGGTCTCATAAGAATGGGGCTGTTCCTGTTTTTCTGTTCACTTATGCATCAGTCCTGCATCAGTCTTCACGTAGTTACCGTAGCTTTACTATGCAGTGACTGCTGAGCCACATCCCTTTCTTCTATAGCCTGTGTTTGTATGTGCCTATATGTGTGCATGTGCAGGTGTATTTGTCCACATGCATGCATGTTTGTATGTTTCTGAGAACATTCTGTAATCCTTCATAATTGCCTATAACATGCTGATATCTAGCTAATGTCAATTTTTGCAAACACACTGCCAGGTCTTTTGTCCGAACTAGAGTGGATAAAACTCATTAGTTTGAGGAGAATTGAAAATGAATACAAGCAAATTGTTAAATATATTGATATGGTACAGTAATAATGCATGCACCAATGCAAATATTAATGTCTTTCAGTAATATGATGAGGTTGTAAATTTTATGTGTTTATATTACTTTTATAAAGCATTTCTCTCTATATATAAGGTACTTTGACGGTATTCATTCTTCTATTCAACTCTGTTATCCCTCTACCCCTCCTGCTAGTCTCACATGCAAAGACTTGTACAAGCACTTGCTTTTATAATTACATTATATGCCTATGTGTACTTACTGATTCTTTTATTTCCCAATATCTATATGTTTAATTCCTTCTTTATCCTATTTTGTTTTCAAGGCCTTCCGATATAATTTTATCAAAAACAGAGAGGGCACAAACCCAGTTAAAAGAATTGTTATGTCTGTCTTACCTGCATGTATGTTTGTGTACAACATGTGCTTGGTGCCCACAGAGACTAAAAGGTATGGATACCCTGGGACTGTAGCTACATATAGTTGTGAGCTGCCATATGGGTGCTGAGAATCAAAACTTGGTCTTCGGGAAGAGCAACCTGAACTCTATTGTGAGGCCGTTTCTCAGTCCCAGCCAGTTTTAGATGTAAAATTATCTACAGCCACTGACTTATTTTTAACAAGCTTTTAATTCTTTGATGGGATTAAAGTTACAAAACTGCATGGAGACAATAGCCTACGTATTCCACACTAGTCACCCTGTGGCTATTAGTTTACGATGATACATTAGTCACAATAATTATACAATTATTTGAAAACATACTTTAAGTATACTTACTCACATTTGACCTAATGCCTTTTTTCTTTTCTGTTTCAATGGTCCATTGTCTTTGTCAAGACTTCTATTGCTGTGAAGAGCGTGGCAACCCTCATAAAGGAGAACATTTAATTGAGGCTGGCTTACAGTTCACAGGTCTAGTCCTTCATAGCTGGGGGTGGGGTGGGGTGGGTGGGCCGAAGCATGGCGGCATGCAGGTGGACACGGTGCTGAAGAAGCAGCCGAGAGCTCTACATCTGGATCCACATGTAGCAGGAAGAGACAGGGAGCCATTAGGCCTAACCTGAGCTTCTTAACCCTCAAATCCCAGTGACCTACTTCTGTCATCAAGGCCACACCTACTCATGTAAGGCAGCAACTTCTGGTTTTGTTTTGTTTTTAGTTTTCTGAGACAGGGTCTCTCTGTGTAGCCTTGGCTGTCCTGGACTCACTTTGTAGACCAAGCTGGCCTCGAACTCACAGGGATCCATCTGCCTCTGCCTCCCGAGTGCTGGGATTAAAGGCCTGCGCCACCACCACCCGGCTAAGGCAACAACTTCCAATGGTACCACTCCTTATGGGGACCATTTTTATTCAAACCACTACACCCAGTCAGAATACCAAATTTGATCAACATGTTAAACTTTCTTATTCCTACCTAATAGGGTTTTCAGACTTTGGATGTTTCTGATAACACTTATGGTTCTGAGATGTGCAGTCCAGCTATAATGTAGAATGCACCTCAGTTAGGTTTGTCAAGTTACCTCTTCACCGTCAAATTAGACCTGTGACAGTTTGAAAGGGAGATCACCCAGGTAAAGAACGGCTGCTCTTACTGATTATATAAAGAGTTATGTCTGAATTGGAGTTTTTACTGCTGTGAAGAGACACCATGACCACAGCAACTCTTAAAAAAAAAGATAAATAAATAAAGCATTTAGCTGGAGCTGGCTTACAGGTTCAAAGGTTTATTTCACTGCAGTCACAGGAGGAATCATGGTGGCAAGCAGGCAGACAAGGTGCTGGAGAAGGAGCTGGGAGGACTACATCTGGATCCTTAGGCAGCAGGAAGAGAGAGGGGGAGGGGAAGCAGGGAGCTGGACTGGCCTGAGCATTTGAAACCTCAAAGCCCATCCTTAGTGACATCTCCCTCCAACAAGGCCACACCTCCTCATAGTGCCACCCCTACGAGCCTATGGGGGCCGTTTTCATTCATGCCACCACTTCCCGCTTCCATAGTCTATCACGCTCTCCACACTGTCTAAAAGTCCAAAGTTCAAAGTCTCTTCAGAGATTGGTGGCAATCTCTTCCCTGTAACCTCTGAAAAATCAAAATCAAAAGGAAAATTGCATACTTCCAACATATAATGGCACGAAATACACATTACCATTCCAAAAAAGGAGAAAAAGGAGGATAGTGAGGAAATACTGGACCAAAGCAAGACCAAAAGCCAGCTGGGCAAACTCTGCACTCTGAGTCTCCATGTCTGCTGTCAAAGCTCTCTTCAGATCTTCAACTCCTTTCATCTTTGTTGGCTGTAGCACATATCTTTCTCTTGGGCTGGTTCTACTTCCTGTTAGCAGTTTTCTTCAGCAGGGATCCCATGGTTCTGTCATGTCCAACATCATGGGGTCTCCAAGGCAACACAGCTTCACAGCTTCACAGGATGGCTTTTCCTAGGCCTCTATGCAAGGATACCCCTGACACATGCCTGGCCTCCATGCCTTTCCTTAGTCATGGAGGGAGATTCCACAAGCCCTTTCTTCTATCCTTGACTCTAAAGCCAGCACCATGTGGTAGAAGCTGCCAAGTTCTGCTGCTTGCTGGGGCCGAGCCACAGCCCCTTTATTCAATCACATCTTTACCAGCCTTCTGTTTTCAACAGATTCCTTCACCACCTAAGCTTAGCTTTTTTAGAACTTGTACTGTAGACCAGGCTGGCCATGAACTTAGAGATCCAGCAGACTCTGCCTTCTGAGTGTTGTGACTTAAGATGTGCACCACAAGTTGGGAGCTTAGCTGGGTAGGGTCTTCTTCTCATATCACCGCTCCCTTTACTCCACTTGGCATCAGACTTTTCTTTAAATTGTTTACACTTCCCAGTGCCCCTTTCACCTCAAACTGTACATTTTTTTTCTTACTTGGCTTTCTCCTTTCATTATAAATCTACATAAATGTGGACGCTGATAACCAAGCAGCACCATCAATATGAGGCTGCCAGGAAATCACCTCTACCAAAGCTGTTAATCCATAACTCTTCTGTTTAGACTCAGGCAGATATTTTTCAGACAAGGGCAGAAAGCCACATTCCTTATCAGAGTATCACAAGAAGGCTCTCTAAGCCACATATTAATATTCTTCTCCTCTGAAACCTTGTGAGCCAGGCTCCCGCAGTTCAATCACCCCGGCATCACTGTCTCCCATGCTCCTACTAGTATGGCCTGTCAAACCTTGCTTAAAGAGTTTAATAAAATTTCTAGTCCAACGTCCCACAGTGTTCCATATTCCTCCAGGCAAAAACATAGTCTGGCCTATTGCCACAATACCCAAGTCTCTGGTACCAAATTCTGTCTTACTTAGAGTTTTTATTGCTGCAAAGAGACACCATGACTCAAATAACTCTTATTAAAAACAAATCAAAACAAACAAACAAACAACAAAAGCATGTATTTGGGTCGAGCTTACAGTTCAGAGGTTTAGCCCATTACCGCCGTAATAGGAAGCATGGCAGCATGCAGGCAGACATGGTGCTGGGGAAGGAGCTAAGAGCTCTACATCTGGATCCTCAGGCAGCAGGAAGAGCGATACTGGGACTGGCTTGAGTATTTGAAACCTCAAAGCTCACCCTGCCGCCCCCACACACCATGACACATTCCTCCTGCAAGGCTACACCTAGTCCCACAAGGCCATACCACTAATAGTGCCTATAAGAAGGCCATTTTCTTCCTTCCTTTTTTCCTTCCTTCCTTCCTTTCTTTCTTTTTAACTTTTTATTGGTTCTTTGTGAATTTCACATGATGCACCTCAATCCCACTTGTCTTCTCCCTACACTGGTATCTCCCTTCAGCCCTTGCAACCTCCCCCACAACAGAGAAAAAAAATCTTGTTGTTGAAGCTGTAGTGTGTCACAGTGTGTCCCACAGTATACCTTTTGTCCACACTTCTATGCTTACATATGTTCATTGCAATGAGTCATTGGTTGGGTACGAGGCCTCTGGCTTCTGCTACTCTGTCCACACTGGCACCTCACTGGGACTCCTCTCAGATACTCTTTTGTTGCTCTGTCATGGAGATCCTATAGTTTAGGATCTGTAGAACCAGTCTCTTAATGCACTGCAGCAATTTGTTGATGGGGCAGATGTTGGAGTAGGCCAACTCAATGGCCTGGATCTGGCCCTGAGATGTATCTGAGCTGGTCAGCCACCCAGCTCTCCCATTTTCATGCCCTTGGGGCTGGCTCATCAACAACCCCCTACCAGGGCCAATTCTAGCCTGCTCCCCAGGAGAGGTGCAGGGCCCCCTCTGCTGAGTGCTGCAGCAGGTGAAGGTCATGGCCAGTTCTCCCACTTGCATGACCCTGGGGCCAGCTCTCCTACCTTTTGTAGATGCTGAGGGACAAGGGAGAGGAGGAGAGAGGAGAGGAGAGGAAGAGAGAGGACAGGAGGGCATCTCTAGCTTTTCTGAGGCACCACCCAGCAGATAAGACACAGGGACAGCTCTCCTACACATACACCCTCCTGGCTTACCTGGGCCAGTTCTACTCTACTGATCTGAGGAGGTTCAGGGGAGGAGGTCATTGCATTCAAACCACCACAGATTATGTGGCATCACAAGGTAACTCAGATTAAGATAAATGGACATGTTCAATCGCATATGCAGATCTTAGTACTTAGTGTTTATGTAGATGTATCTGTGAGGGCATGAGTGTGGGTATACGTTATAAAACTAGACAGAGGACCATGAAGGAGGGAAAGAATTATTAATGGGGGATAAAGCAAAAAAAAAAAAAAAAAAAAAAACAGGTGCTACGAAGGTGGAAAAGAGGCTATTGAGGGTAGGAGGGAACAAGATGGAGTACATGGAAAGGGGTAGAGAGGAGAATAAACAAAAACAAATTAATGCATGCACATGCCTCCTGCGTGTGTCTCTGTGTGCCCCCCTTTCTCTGTGTGTGTAAGTGTGTATGTCTTTATGTAATTTTCACTAATACGCATTTTTAGATTGCATAGTTCAATGCAAAGACATTTACTTACTGAACTCTTCCTGTGAGTGCTGGCCTATGCCAAATTCCATATATACAGCTGTTTTCACCAGACATCTTGTTTTTTAGACCAACAATTGGCTTAGCTTTTTATTGAACCAGTCCAACAAGAAGTTTAATCCATAAGCCTCCCAGATTTTTTCTTTGCCTCCACCTTTTGCTCCTTAGCCGAGGAGGCAGCAGTGGAGGGGCAGGCAACCTGCCCAGCTGCTAGAACAGCTCCAAGACCTCCTCCATTGTAGATGAGATGATCAACATTGACATTGGCCGGGGCCTGGCAAACAAGCCGGCCACACAGATTTGCCCCTGTAACCCTCTTCTTTAATGAGGACATTGATCTGAAGGATTCCACACTGTTGTGATCAAAATGAGTAAACACAGGTGAGCCACCATCTTGATAGCCAGGAATCAAATTCTTTACCTCAATGCCCATGCCCCTTGGCTTCCTGTGAAGGACTAAGAAGTGTAGAGGCATCTGAGGAGAGGGCTGAGTGGTTTTATTATTTTCTTTATCCTTGATGTTGTGAAATGAGATCAGCCTTCACGTGGACGTCTTTGTACCCACGTGACTTATATTGTCAGGCTTTCTATTTCTATTACTGTGACAAAATACCCAAGAGCAACAACCGGAGGGAGGTTTGTTTTATTTTGGCTCACAGGTGCAGAGGTTTCTGTCAACATGGTAAGGAAGCCACATCATGACGGTCAGAAAACAAGAAGGAGGGCTTGTGCTAACTGGTTTCTTGCTCCCTTTTCATTTCACTCAGGGTAAAAGCCTATGGAACAAACAATGCTCGCATTTGGGGTAGATTAATCTTCTCTGGAAGTGCTGTGTAGAAAAATCTAATGAATACAAAAAGATCCACACTAAAGCCAATTTAATTTCAGAGCATAAGAGATAAAGAAAATGGGAGGAAGCAGGGGCTCACTATACTAAACTTCTAGATATCCCTTGATTCTATCTCATGCACTAGATTAACTGTCACAGGACTCTCCATAGAGGGTTTTATACCCAGAATTTCTAGAATGTTCCTTAGGTTATACAGTTTCTAATAGCTTACCTTTCACTTTCCTGGTTTACTCTCTCTGAAATGCTTTTTAACTGGATGTTTAAACTACATCTACTTTTTTTTTTTTTTAAGTTTGGATTTTTGGAGTTTAATTTTTATCCTCGTGATTACACAGCACATCTCCCCAGAGGTCAGTGATGTGTACAAAGCAGCTCTTGTTTACTTGTTCATGAGGCTTCAGCTGGCTGGGGTCCCACATGCTTGGCTGGGTCAGCTAGCCTTGGCATAACAGGGTATCTGCTCCATGCATTTCTCCTTTGGTCTTGTGCTTCTTAAGACTTGGTTTTAAAGCTAGAACATTTTCTCTTCTGCCCACAGATGAGCTGTGTGACTGCAGCCCGCCATCCACAGAGCAGAGCAGTATGTCCTCCTCTCTGGGGACAAGCAGTAGATACTCTTTACAAAAGCAATCCAAATAAACAAAGCTAGTGTATGTCTTGTCTCTTTTTTCTAGACGACTTTAGAACGGTTGTCTTCTGCAATTGTATTATTTCCAAGAACTTTTCTTTGTTCTTTTTTTTTTTTTTAACTGAAAGTGCCACTTCTTTTTAAACAAACAAGTTTTTTTTTCCTAATCTGGACAAAACTTTTCCCTTTTTGGAATATTTGTCCTATAGCCAGGCACGGTGGCTCACGCCTATAATTCCAGCACTTGAGGAGGCAGAGGCAGGTAGTCTCTGTGAGTTTCAGGCCAGCTGGGTCTAGAAAGCTAGTCCAAGACAGAGAAACCTGTCTCAAAAAGAAAGAGAGTGAGAGAGTGAGAGAGAGGGGGGGGCGGGGGGAGGAGAGGAGAGGAGAGGAGAGGAAAAAATTATTGTTCTAGTCACTAAAGGTCTCTTTTTTGGGAAATTTTTCATATTAAAATTATTTTAAGATTTAAAGATTTTATGTATATGAATATTTTACCTGCATGTACACATTTGCACTGCTTGTGTGCCTGGTGCCCATGGAGATCAGAAGAGAAGGTCATACGCCTTGGAACTGAAATTCTGGATGGTTGTGATCTACCATGTAGATGCTGGGAACTGAACCTGGTCCTCCGCAATAGTCACAGGCATTCTTAGTCATTGAGTCATCTCTCCAGCCTCAAGTCCATTCATTTTTATTATGTTTTGATCTTCTATATGAGAAGGTATTAATATTCTTATGATATTTCACCAATTTGATACTAGGACATTATTGTCAATTGGAAGATTGGGAAACAATGCCAAAGGTTGCATATTTTACTGTAGGTGAGACCCAGATATTATGTTGCTCATCCATATCAGTTTCTGTAGGTTTCTCTTTGGCTGCTCGGTTTCTCGAGATGAAAGCATGGGAATTTCCTTGTCTAGTCTCTAGGCTTACCCATACCTTCCTTGCCTTTTTGTATGGCACTTGATTATTTATTTGTTTGCTTGTTTGTTTGTTTATTGGCCCTTTATTGTACCAGAGATATTTCCCAGTGTAGTAATTCCTAATAATAAGCTTTATGCTGCTACAGGAAGGCGGGAATGTGATAGGATGTTGTACAGGACTGTAGAATTGAAAGTAAGTTTAAGAGGCTAGAGTGATTGTTCAACAATTAAGAGCACTTTCTGCTCTTACCTGTCTATCTAGCTCTAGGAGATTTGACATCTGACTCCCTCCTCTGGCCTTTTAAGCCACCTGCTCCCATGTACACACATACACACAATGCACACACACATATAAACGCAGAGACACACACTAGCATACAAATACATGTACACATGAGCACACACACCACACAAGCACACATGTGAGCACATATATATATATATACAAACACACACACACACATGCACACGTAATTTTGAAAAAATAAAGTCAATCTTTAAAGAGTCTCTGGTGTTTGGGAGTATGGCTTTCAAGGGTACCTGTACTCGCAGTTCTTGAGTGTCTGCAGGTTACATTACATCATCTTTTCCTCAGGCACCTCTGTGTCACAGTCAGTCATACTGTATGCTGGCCACCTTCAAAATACCTGTGGTGACATCTTACTTCCTGTTCTCCTCTCTCTCTCTCTACTTTATCGCTTAAATTTTCCACTTTTTTAAACTAGTCACTTTTGTGTTTGGTAGATTCAGGAGCAAACAGAGAGACATGCAAGTGTTCAACATACCACGTTTGTTTAACTAGAAGTCAGAATGATAGTTCTAAAATTTAATTTGAATTGTGTTTCTGGCATTTTAAAGCCTCACTAATTGCAAAAAGAAACTTCCTTGATGACAGGTGGAAACAATGCTTCTCTATGGGCATAAGGAAACAAAGGAGACACCAATAGACATGTCACACTGGACTGAGGAGAAAGTAAATGAGGCCTTAAACCTCACACAAAGAACTGTAAGCACCCAAAGAAAGCTGGAAGTGGGAGAGGTTGCCTTCTCCAGGAAGGAGCACTGTCCTTTATGGGAACTTTCCCACTGTGCCTATTGCTGCCAAACTACTACAGTTAATTTTTTTTTTTTTATTCTTTTGCCACAGATCCCATGAAGTTGCAGAACTCTTCCTTTCCTATTCTTTTCTTTGTCCATCATGTGATAATCTTTAATTCTGTCTCTAAATAACACCTGCTTGATCCACTTTTCTGTGCTTAGCGGGATGCTCACTTTTTCCTCTTTTAATGAGCATGCTGTGTTACTACCTTACAAGTACATTTGCTATGCTGTGTTCCACTGTACAGTTGGGAAGTGAATATAGGAACCCTTAGTTTTATTACTATAGTAACACAAATATGTACAATTATGTAGAAGGTATTAATTAGGTATTTAATAAGTGGATATTAAAATAATCCAATATTCTATTCCAAGACCTGGGTTTACATCTTGGCTTTAACTATTAACCATTTTTGTATTCTTTAAATAGAAACAAGGTCCAGGATTTAGAGGGATCTTGAGGTCAGTTTCTGGCTCTGTCACCTCTTATTTGATCTCAGGAGGATATAGTCCTCAATTTCTTGTTTTCTCAGTTTTACTGAAACTAAAGGATTTGTACTATTTTCTACACAATGTGATGCTTAGGTGATATTTATGATTGTGCAATCTTACACATTTATACACTTTACAAATGTATAAAAAGTGCTAAAAATCAATATCATTTTGACAAGTGCTTGGCTATCTAGAACTGAGCTCTCTGTCAGGTTTTTGCTATACAGGTGTAAGTAAATGTGTTTTCTGTATGAAATACTGTTTAAGTTAATAACCCCTTATTTTTTAAGTGTCTAGAATAATAAGATATGACTAAGAATAAAAGGAGAGAAGTACCTCTATTGTTAATGTAATTTCAAGTAATTATAAATGTATTAAACATTTTAAATGTATTAAGCAATTAAATTTTTGCAACAGTTTTTCATAGGCCATGCATTCTTATTTAGGCATTTGATTTTAAAACTATTTAATTTTTTTTGTTGTTTATTTATGTATGCCTGTGTGGGTTTAGGTGAGCGACTGTGTCCAGAAGAGGGCACTGATGTCTTCTTTTTTTCTTTCTACCTGTCCCCTTGAGGCAGGGTCTCTCTGTGAACCTGGTGCTCACATTTTCATAGCCAGGCCAGATGCCAACAGGCCTCAGCGATCTTCCTGTCTCTTCTCACCTCACAGCTGGAGTTGCAGGCATGTCTATGCATTCCCTTTCTTCTTATATGGATTCTAGGAGCTGAATTTGAGTCCTCACCCTTGTACAAGAAATGCTCTGAGAGCGTAGAGCCATCTCTCTAGAAGCTAGCTATGTAATTTAAATTTTATGCTCACTTCACATAATTTCTGGCAGCTCAGCTGAGAGAACTTCACAAACTGTAAATAAAATTATAGCCAGCTAGGACAAGTTTATTTGTTGCCTTTTGCTTCTACAGTGTTCCAGATAATCTAATATTCTTGGCATCACTGAGCTAAATGCATTGTTATTATCTTCACAGTTTAAGATATGACTTTTCATATCCATGTCCTATGTAGAGGCCTTACAATTGTGGAAGCTGGTCAAATGATTTTTAAGCTTCTCTGCACAAAGCTACTTGACATAATTTCCAGAGAATGTACAATAGCCATTGTTATGATGTGCTCTCATATTAAATTGGCTCTCTTTTATTTAGCCACCAAAATAATTTTTGAATCAATTTGTTTGGATTTTATCTACAATATGAATTCCACATCCAGTTATAAAACTGTAATCCTTATTCAATTGCCTAGATATTTGAAAAATAAATGGAAAGGGTTAGGGAAAATTTTAAAAATACCTTTTATTCTGTGCAAATCTTTGAAAAACACGATTTGAGAAGGTGTGAATATTTGCATGACTTTGACAGGTTCATGAGAGGCCATCAGTGTAAAAAATATACATGATCTAGCAGGCATATTTCAAAGTAGGATGTAGTCCTGTCTTAAGGTATTAACTTTATCTGTTTCAATTTTATTTTGAGATATCAGTTGCTAAAGCATGTACTCACTGTGGGAATAACAATGGCTTGCCCCATTAATGTGAATAATATGATGAGGAAATTATTGTAGATAATAGTTTAGAATTACTGGAGATTATATCAGGTCACTTTACTTGAATACTTGACACACAACACATATTATTTTAAACCACGTGCATGAATTAAGACAGTTAATCGGCCTTTAATATGGACACTTGAGCCCCACGATGACAGACAGGAGATGGAAGGTTCCAGACCCTAGTTCAGAGACCTAGGCTCACACTCCCTGACCTTTCTGGTTTGGAAGAGCCCAGTACTCACCTATCAGTGGTTCAGATGTCATCAGGAGGCTGCTGTGTATATATTAACCAAGTATAATAATTTGTGGACTGGAGCTCTTTGTCTTCAAGGGGGCAAGCTTTGCAAAACCAGACCTGCTGAGATGTGACCAAAAATGCCTTACAATGAATAACTAACTTATTCCCAGGGAGCAAAAGATCACGAACCATCTCCTGAGACCTTCCCGTGAGCATGGAGAGCCGACTCGGGGCACAGTGAGCTCAACTGGGTTTCAAGAACTGGTGCATATAATTTAAGTTAATTGGTGGCTGGTGTAGTCTATATGACAAAATGCTTCTGTCAAATTCTTGTCATAATCGAACAGAGGCATTGTCAGAAGCAAAAGGTCAACTACATTTTTTTTAACCTATGTTCCCTCAACAAAAGACATTTTTGCATAATTTATTTTCTTTGTATGTGTATGGGTGTTGTGCCTGCATTTATGTCTGTGCACCACCATGCTTGTGCCTGGTGCTCAAAGATGGCCTCTCAGATCCTTTGGCATTCACATTACAGGTAGTTATGAGCGGCCATATAGGTTCTGAGAATCAAATCATGGGCCTCTGCAAGAGCAGCCAGCACTCTTTTTTTTTTTTTAAGGTGTGAATTCCGTTTACTTTTTACATTTTTATTTTATTAATTTATTCAGATTACAACTCAATTGTTATCCCATCGCTTATGTCCTCCCATTCCTCCCTCCCTCCCACTTTCACCCTATTCTCCTCTCCTAGGCCTATGACCGAGGGGGACCTCCTCCCCCACTATATGGTCATAGGCTATCAAGTCTCAAAATGCATGAACCATGAAAGCCTTCACTTACCAGGAAATTGGGATAGATGTGAGGACATTCCACCGGGACTCTAGATAAGACAAATATAGGAGATGGGGAAATAGAAGGACCCAGAGGGTCCTAGAAACCTACAAGAAGAACATCATGATGGGTGGATCGGGGACCAGGGGGGGTCTGCTCAAGCTATTGCACTAACCAAGGACAATACAAGTAGTAAACATCGAACCCCTACTCTCATCTAGCCAATGGACAGGACATTCTCCACAGTTATGTGGAGAGCACAGACTGATGTAGACAAGAACTCTGGTGCCCCATATTTGACCACTTCCTCTTGGTGGGGAGGCCTGATAGCACTCAAAGAAAGAATAAGCAAACATCCAGCACTCTTAACCACTGAACTATCTCTCCAGATCCGAGGGATTAAAATAGTTTAAAGTATCTATCATATCCCAGAGATTGTTCAACTTGATGATCCCCTTTCGGGTAGAATCATAGTCAAACTGGTCCATTAGGATTCATTACAAACAACCCTCGTTGCAACAGTTTACTTTGGGGCATCTCAACATTGATGTTGGCTTGGGCACAGCTCTGGGCAATCATGGATTGAGCAAAGCTCTGGAATCCTGGTTGACTCTACTCTGTGGTGTTACCTTGTCCACTTCTGCCTCTCCAATGACTTGAACCAGACCGAGACAGGCTTGGGCCACCTGCACCAGCCATAACACGCTCTGGCATGACACACCATTTCTCGTCACAGGCAGTTTAGTCCCCAAACCCCACTTAGTATTTGGGACATGGGGATGTATAAACTCTCTAAGTGCTGAGAAGGAAACCAGAGAAACTGTCCTACATGATGCTGTTTCTGAAAGACCACACAGAGAGTAAGAAAACACATTTATATTATGAAAGATGGATTTATTCCAAAAGTTACAAAAAAAGTCAATATGATGCTCTCAACTCATGTGCAAACAGCTAAAACCCCAACAATTTCATGGTGTGAAATAAATTCAGAGGAGTGTTTTCCCTGCCATGTATTTGTAAATTTTAAACAAGCTTGCTAGAGCATGTCATTGCTGACAATTCTTTACTGTGAGAAAATTTCCTATGCACTAAGTGATGCAGGTTGTATCTCTGCCTTCTAACCTGGGCCTACCAGGAATTTATCCTCCCCTCCCCCAGATAGGACATTGCCAAATGTCCCTGCAAGAGATGTGGGGGGAAACTATCCTCAGCAGAAACTCACAGGGTAGAAATATCCTTACTACATTTTCAGCAGCAAACATGGATGTTAATATGCCAACATATGCATGCCTATGGGCTTCGTCATGTTATTTTATTATCATCCCAACTACTAACATAATTAGACAAGACATTCCATTTAACGGACGAGGGAGCCAATTGGAAAAGGTGGACTGTCACATTCCTAGCATGAATATGTAGTGAGCCTGAGGACATAACTTGGAGTCACAGCTGTCCTTCACAAGTGTTGGTCAGCTCCCATCCATGAGACAGGCGCTGCTTGAATTAGCAAATACAATGAAAGAACATCCCATTCCTGCTTTCAGGAGACACACCGTATAGTGGACACAAAAGAGATGTATTCGCACATTTTTATTGGCACTAATTAGGCTGAGTGTTGCGGAGGAAGGGCTCTCAGTGTTTTGGAGAGAGGCACTTCATCCACAGCATGCCCAGCAAAGCAATGGCAACACCATAGTACAAAGGATGGGTCATGGAGGAAATGGAACAAAGAGCATGTCGAATTTTATTTCTGAGTCATTGTAAAAAGTGATCCAAAATATAGAGAACTGCAGGGTGGATCAAGGAGAAGGAGAAGAGGAGAGTGGTATTCTGATCTGAGAGAATTATGGGAAGACTTATGAAAAGGCTGCCAGGTCCTGAATATTCAGACAGGTAAAAATCAGCTCAAATTATACGCATCCAAATTGGAATAAAGCAAATGGTTAAGACTTGGGTGTGTGTTTGTTTCTGTATGTGTGTGTGGTGTGGGTATGGTAGGAGTATGTACACATGGGGTGTATGTGTGTGTATGTGCACATGTGTGTGGTAGTGTGTATGTGCACATGTGTGTGTGTGCATGATGTATACTATGTGGTGTGTGTATGTGCACATGTGTGTGGTATGTGTGTGTGTGTGCATGGTGTATACTATGTGGTGTGTGTATGTGCACATGTGTGTGGTATGTGTGTGTGTGCATGGTGTATACTATGTGGTGTGTGTGTGTGTGTGGTATGTGCATATTTTCATATAAATAGGAAATCTTCCCATAGACTCATGTGCTGTTTGGCATGGGTGTGGAATATTTAGGAGGTAGACTTTGGTGGAGGATGTGTCATTGGGAATGGGCCTTAAGGCCTCATAACCTGGCTTCATTTCCTTTTCACTCTGTGCTTCCTGGAAGTGAGTGCAATATGAACAGCCTGACGTCATTGCCTGTTTCCATGTATTCATTTCATGATGAACTGTGTCCCCTGGAACTGTGAGCCAAAATATACTCTTTTCTCCTTAGGCTGCTTTTGTGAGGAGATTTAACTATAGCACAGAAAAGTAACTTTTACAATATGTATACACATATATGATACGATATAAAGGATGAGCAATTTAATTTCTAATCATGTACTTTGCTTGGAAGATGAGCGTAAAACACAGCTGTGAAAGGCTTGGACTGTGGTGGTGGTGCTGGAGGGTAGCTAATGTCTTTGGACTTCGACTTTACTCTCTCCAAGTATAAAATATGTTTTAATACCTCTTTTATCTTTTCAGTTTAAGAAAGCTATTTTTTAAAAAACAAAGGGTTTTGTTAGCATATGTGTAGCTTTATCTGTGTATGATTTAATAATGTGGCCAATTAAATTACTTTAAGCAACATGAAGTGTGCTTGACAGACTTTGCTTATTAAACTCCCACTCATGACACTGAATTTTTTTGGGTAAAACTTGTTTTAAATTGCTTGTGTGGGAGCTGGAGTGTTAATGATGGTTTTCTCAAACACAAGTGTCCTGACCCTGCATATTCCTCATTCCAGAATGTGAGTGTGTCCCTTCCTCTCTCAGCAGATTTGCATAGCATGAGAATCTCTTTACCATCAGCCATTGCAAACACCAAACAGCAACCCTCACCTTCCTACAGTCTGTGTTACCTTGTCAATTTGGACCTATCTGTCCTATAAGCTATGACTTGTTCCCCAGTCACCCACTTTGAAATTCTCTGCTTTGTCTTCATCAAACTCTTATCCTGTCACCTGGCATCTCTTGAACTGAGGTGTCAAAGTTGGTCCAGTTTTCATTATCCTTCATTTTATCATAGTTCACTATTACTTACACTATTTTGTGCTGAGGGTAATAATTCTCGCTCTAACTCACATCTCATCCCTACTTCCCTTGATTGCTCCAGAGTAAAGTGAACAGTGGAAGAGCAGCATCTGCCACTATTTCTCAAATATTGCAAGGATCAAATTTGAAAAATTCAACAGATAAGAAGACTAGGGTGAAGAACAACAGGGAAAGAAGGGTAGGAAATTGAGAGGTCAGAGGATGGAGAAAAGCTTTCTTTTCTTCATGACTTGGGTCAGAGAGGCAGATGTATGGGGTTCAAGAAAGACATCATGGGCTGAGTTGAGAATCCACTGGGGGCTCTTGCTATATTTCTCAGCTAACATTGTGTGTGTGTGTGTGTGTGTGTGTGTGTGTGTGTGTGTGTGTGTGTTTGTACTCATGTGCGCATGCGTGCACACACAAGGTGGGGATGAGGGTTGAGGTGAGGTTGTTGGTGGGGTTGGGGGTTATGGTAGATCTTACATGCAGACTTTGAGTCAGATATCACAGGGGACATCTGAAGGAATTCCAACAGTGCCTAGATTGACATTTTTCTCCTTGAAGTTGTGGAGTTTTTGATTTTTCAGCTGAACTTTATGGTCTCCAATTTTCTTATCTTTAAAAGGTCACAGAAAAGCTTTCTAGAAAATGTAATAATGTCAGGCATATTGTATAGCTTATTCTTAAATTTCCAGCAAAGATGAACAATGCTTCTAGTTCTCAAAAAAACATAAGTATACTTCATTTTTGAATTTTTCATTGGTTAAGCTTCTTCAAACTGATTACCTATGATAAAAAATTAGTTTCACAGAAATATCTTACATGCTTTTTTTGTGACTAAAATACTGGAAAAGATGCTGAACTGATTTTAAAGACTAACATATAATGCCTGTCTTCAAAATGTTCAGAACAGGACAGGGTGAGCAGCCAGATATATATCAGCAACAAAAACACTGGGTTGCCAAGAAGATGGAAGAAGGGATGACTCCCCCCTGGACAGATCCTCACATTCCCAGGAAGCTGCAGCTTAAGGGATGAACACTATTTCCAAGGCAGAGAATGAAGGGAGGGGCCCAAGAGAGCTAGAATGACTGGGCAAACCCATCAGATGTGAGGATTCTCAGTGATTAGTATGGTGTACGTGTGGAGTTGCAGTTTCTAAAAGTAATTCAAAACTTCATTCTTGTTCTGTAGTTTTCCTTCTTTAATTATGCGACTTAGTTTTGTCCCATTGCGTATTTCACACAGTCCCTCACGATGTTTTGCACAAGGCATGCATCAATGAGATGAATCCAATGGTAGACGGTTTCTCACTAGATTTTAATTTCCCAAATATCCTGAAGTTTATTACCTTCCATGCATACCCAGCTTATTTGAGAAAACCGTGCCAGTTAATATGCCTAGCTGTCCCACGGCCAGAGCTTCAGAAATGACAATAGAATGGATTTTAAAATTTTCATAACAATTTACTTGCCTTTAAATATTTCATTCTTCATGCTAGCTTCAACAAAATTATGCAACAATTTAACTCCCTTCCAAGCTTTTGATTCAGACTCCTAATCATGGGTTTTCTGTCTGTCAAAAAGTAGTGAGGAAGGAAATCATTTTTTGTCTCTGCAGGAAAGAACCTGGAGAAGAGGCTATTGCCAGCAAATGCTGCAGCAGAGGAGGAGCCAGACCCTGGAGGACACTCATGTGGGAAAGGCTGGCAACCAATGTTGCCAATGAGGAACTCAGGGGGTTGTTTACTCAGCTCTGTTTATCTAAGAGTATATAAAGACGGAGGAGAAAAAACGAAGATGAGTTGATAAAGAGTTGCGCAGACATCCAGGTGTGGTGCTGACTGCTTTTAATGCCAGCACTTAGGAGGCAGAGGCAGGCAGCTCTCTTGTGAGTTCGAGGCCAGCCTGGTCGACAGAGTGAGTTCCAGGACAGCCAAGGGCTACACAGAAATACAAGTTCTTGTCTCAAAATAGAAAAACAAACAAACAAGAAGAGTTGCACAGATGAGAACATACTTTAGACCTGATTATCACAGCAGTGAACCAATCAACGACACACTTTGTTTTATTTCAACAATATGCAGGTGAATCAGGACGGCTGTGGGACTGAAAGGGTTAGTCCACCCTCTCAGCATTGGCTGCATGTTGTCAGGAACCTTCACTCCCTATTGGTTGCTGATACTGCCCTCATGCTTGTAGCTCTTCCAGAGCCCCGCTGATGCTCTGCACCCTAACCCAACTCCTATTTAGTTGCTACTTTGTCTCTTTCTTTTCTTTGTCTTTGTTAAGAAAAAAAACAAAAACAAAAAACCAAAATCAGACTGTTTCCCCCGTTCTCTCAGGTGATCCCCTCCTGCCCTCATAGCAGCAGTCTACACACTCAGCAGCCTTAGCTCCTTCCTTGCAGCTGGGAAGTGCATCCTGATTGGGGCATCCCTTCTCTTCTTCTCAGACTGTCTTTCTGGCTCTGATCTTCTCTATGTGCTCTTTCTTCATTTACTTTTTCTTTCTTTCTTTTATTTTTTTTTTTTAAGATTTATTTATTTATTATTATGCATACAGTGCTCTGCCTGCATGTACTCCTGCAGGCCAGAAGAGGGTGCCATATCATATTACAGATGGTTGTGAGCCACCATGTAGTTGCTGGGATTTGAACTCCTGACCTCTGGAAGAGCAGTCAGCGCTCTTAACCGCTGAACCATCTCTCCAACCCTCTTTCTTCATTTTCAAAGTTTTTCAACTCAGAGCAAATCCAACGTCCTTCCCAAAGCCTATAGGTTCCATGTGATCTGTGCCCTGACTTCTCTTTTCAGAGCCTGCTCCAAGCACAACAGGCGTCTTGCTCTTCTCCAACATTTGATAAGTGTTCACAGCGCTCAATCCCAGCTTATGGTAGTTCGTGGATTTCCAGTCTTCATGTCTTCCCTGAAATATCATATTGAGGAAGCCTTTCTTGGTCTTGGAGATAAAATAGCATCCATCCCTTCCTCACTCTTTTTCTAGTCTCCTTTTCTTATGCCATAATGCATGTATGTTGTATATGTGTATGTAGGCATGTGTATGTATATATGTGTATATTGTATGCATGCATACATATGCGTATGTATGTATATATGAATGCAAATATGTATATATGTGTGAATGCATGTAGGTATGTGTGTGTATTATTTGCATGCATATATGTGTATATGTCTGTGAATGCAAGTATGTGTAATGTACATGTATATATGTATGCATACATATATGTTTATGTGTGAGAGTGTGTATGTCTGTATGTATGCTGTTCATTTTGGTAGTCTCTCCATTTTAATCCCATGTCCTTGGCTGATTTGCTTACTGCTAGATCAGCCACTTCTAAGGCAAAGCCTAGCAAATGTTATGCAATCAAGAAATCTATATTGAACTATTTCTAAGCTCACAATTCTACAATTTGGTAGTGTCTTGAAATAAAGGCCTTTTGCATTTATGAGTGAGCTAACTCTGATAAAGCACGCCATCTGTGGTCAAGAAGCAAGGAAACTGCACATCACATTGACTTCATTCACTCTGTTTTATCCAAGTGAGGTAAAGGCTTCTAAGTCAAAAAATGAAGTACCACTTCCTTCTGCTGCTGTGGGTCTGCAGCATCTGCTAAACTATTAAACACAGAGAGCCTGCTGTAAACACACATTTACACATCCCCCCAGAGAGAGTGCACATCATCAGCCTTCTGTAGTTTATGGCTATGTAAATTAATCACCTCACAATTAGGCGTGTGTGTAAACTATGAAACTGAACTAGTGTGAGAAATCACTTTGATCTCTAGACAACAAACTTGCTGGACAGCATTCCAACCTACTGTGCAGAATCAGAACAGTCGGGAAATCATTATCTGTACAGAAATTATCAGAAAAGGTAACTCAGGGGCCATGAAAACAATAATTTATAGGAAATGCTGAAAATCTATGCCGAAAGAACCCTCACATCTGACAGTCGCATGTGCTTTTTTTTTGTCTGCTTGGCGAGGCCTTGCCCTGTAACCTATGCTCAGACAACTCTCCAATTGAGTCTGTAAAATCCATTGCAAAGGCCACCTTGATTGAATCTTCCTTGATTACCTCGATGAGTGCACTTCTTTCTATGTAGCCAGATCTTGGTGCATACTTGTCTTCTATAGCGCTCCCCTGCATTAATTTGCTTGTAGCTGGTTATTTCACCCGTGTCAACTCCTACAGGATAATAGGTATTTCAACTACTGGCTGGTCCTTCAGAATCAAGCTTAACATTTCCTTTTAGTGATGTGAATTCTCATATGTGTATTTACATGAAAATGCATTTTCTACTTCAACTAGAAAATAGAGCATTATGTAGTATATTTTAAACCTCTAGAGATCTGAGGGTGCTATGGAATTCTTGTTCATATAAAATGGAATATAGCAGAGAAACCCTGTTTCATTCTCAGTACACAAACAAGTATAATACATAGTCCTACGCCATCACTGGGGATGAAATACATGGCCTCATCCTCCTTAGACAGTGGCATACTGTGGAGCCACACCCCTAGCTGTATAACCCATGTTCAGCTCAAGTTTTATTTTGTTTAAGAAAGGTCAACAGTACAACATGTTTTTACTCATGTTTTCTGATGCATCTCTCCAGACATCTGATCCACTTGTATCAGTTTATTTATCCTCATAAAACACTCCATTAATTGGAAGAGAAGTGGCTGGTTTTTTCCCTCTTCATTTTGTTCTCAGTCCTTTGTGGGGTTCACAAGTGAGAGAACTACAGCACAGGTAAACAGGCTTATTCAGCCACACACTGTGGAGTAGTTAGACAAGGGGTCCTCTTTTTTGTATTTCCCTAGGAATCACAATCCTAGTTTTGGTACCTTCCAGAGTAATAGGCAGTGAGAAGCAGTTCCACTCAGAAACTCAGGATGTCCTTGTTAACCTTTGTGATGTCTTTCTCAGAGGAAGCCTATCTTTTTTTGTTCTGACAGCTCACCATGCTTCTCTTCCTTTTCTTAACAACAGTCAAACTCTGCTCTTCTTTAGTACAATTCCTTACAGATTTTCAAATCTTGCTCGTCCGATTGGCCTTACTAACAATTATCAGTGTGCTCAAGACCATTATTTGTGGGATAGTTTGAGGAGTATTGGTATTAGCTCTTTTTTTGAAAGTCTGGTAGAATTCTGTACTGAAACCATCTGGTTCTGAAATTTTTTTGATGGGAGAATTTTAATGACTGCTTCTATTTCCTTAGGGGCTGTGGGACCATTTGACTTGTTTACCTGATATTTACTTAGCTTTGGTAAGGGCTAGCTACCAAGAAAATTGTCAATTTCCTATAGATTTTCCAATTTTGTAGAGTACGGGTTTTTGAAGTAAGACCTAATGATTCTTTGGATTTCCTCAGTGTCTGTTTCTATGTCCCCTTTTTCATTTATGATTTTGTTGATTTGGATACTGTCTCTCTGTGTTTCGTTTGGCTAAGGGTATGTCTATCTTGTTGATTTTCTCAAATAACTAGTTCTTGGTTTCATTGATTCTTTGTACTGTTTTCTTTGTTTCTACTGTATTGATTCCAGCACTGAGTTTATTTCCTGCCATCTACTCATTTGGAACATTTTTGCTTCTTTTTTTTTTTTTTTTTTCTAAAATTTTCAGGTGAGCTGTTAAAGGACCATCCTGAGTGAGGTAACTCAGACCAAGAAAGACACACTTACTTACTCATAAGCGGATTTTAGCCATATAGTACAGGATAAACAAACTACAATTCACAGACCCAACAGAGATAAATAACAAGGAGGACCCAAGGGAGGATGCTTAAATCTCATCCAAAAGGGAAAATAGAATAGACAGTAAAAGTGGTTGAAGAGAAGGAACAAGGTAGGAGAGGGAGTGCAGAGAGAACTGAGGGTGAAAAACAGACCTGGGGACTGCAGGAGGACAGAGGAACTGCAGAGAGAAGAGAAACTATGCATGGAGGCATCTCTGTGACAAGCTAGAGACCTAGGACAGGGTAGGCTTCTGGGAGGATATGGGGGTGACTCTAGCTGAGACTCCTAGCAGACTGAAGAGGACACTCGAGTGGAGGGACAGAAACACCAACCCACCCACAAAAACCTCGACCTTAAATTTACCCTGCCTACAAGACGTGCAGGGATAACGATAGAACAGAGATTGAGGGAATGCCCAACCAATGCCTAACCCAACCTGGCACACCATGGGAGAGAGCCACCCCCTGACACTATTAATGATATTCTTCTATGCTCACAGACAGGAGCCAAGCATATCTGTCCTCTGAGAGGCTCCACCCAGAGCAGATGGAAACAGATGCTGAGGTTCACAGCCAAACGTTGGGCAAAGCATAGGGAGTCTTGTGGAAAAGTTGGGAGACCTGACCTGAAGGTGACAGGAGCTCCAAAAGAAGACCAATAGAGTCAACTAACCATGTCCCAGAGGAGCTTGCAGAGACTGAACCATCAACCAAGGACCATGTTGTCGACTGGACCTAGGCCCCCTACACAAATGTAGCCAATAAGGCAGCTCAGGGTTATATGGGTGAGGGGAGTGAGGGGGTGGGCGTCTCTGACATGGACTCTGTCAACTGCTTGTTGATCACTTCCCCCTTCACCAGGCCACATGGGAAGAGGACATGCGCTGTCCTGATGAATTGTGATGGGTAGATAGGGGGGCTCCCTTTTTCTGAGAAATAGGGGAAAGGGAATGAAGAAAGAGGGAGAAAGGGTGGCAAGCAGAAGAGAAGAGGGAGGAGTCTATAATTGGGATATACAGTGAATAAATAAATGAATAAAAAATTTAAAAGACATTATTTATTTTTTGTAAACCCCAGATCTTTGAAGGTTCTTAGCTGGCTGTAGAGACTTTTGGTTTGTGATGACATAGAAATTGTAAATGTTAAAAGCTATGTCAGAGACCTGTTCCTTCCTAAAAAAAAAAAAAAAAAGAACAATGCTAAGCACACCAGAACCAGCCCCCTGACTCAGGTGACACTCTTTAATCCCCATGTGCTTCTACACCACAGGGATTAATGGAGCCACCTTGGAGAAAAAGGGTTTTTTTTTTTTTGGACATATAATAACACACACACACACACACACACACCTGCCAGAGAGGCCCACATACTGCTCCAGCTGGGAGAGGGTATTCTCATCATTTCTGTTTACATTCTCCTGGCTAGAATCTGGGTGTCCATGGTAGCATCAAAATTTAATTTCTATTGCCATATTTGGTATGTAAGGGAGCTAGCCTTCCCCTGGTATATTTATAGAAGTATGAAATACCAGCAAGCATGATTTCTCAACAAAGGCTATTTAAACAGCCTTGCCAGTATTCATTTTTCATCCCTAACTGCCAGGTGGTCGGTCTGCAAAGTGGTGCATGGACATACCTACGGAACCACTGCCCGTTGCTGTTAAAAGAACTCTTGCTCTCCCACTCACGTGAGATTCTTTGTACCATGTGCTGGAATCCCACCTTTGTGTAATAACTTCATAGCTAGTTATTGAATCAGTTCATTAATCTTTGCTTTGTTTCCTTCCCTCTGCTTCTCTACTGACCATAGGACATATCCCAGGTGCTTAATGAGATGTGTTTAATAACATTTAGTTAATATTTCCTAAAGGAGCATTGAAGTTAAAGACAAGAACTAAGGTTTTTAATCCTTCTGATATTTTAGTAAGTGTATTGGGTCATAAATTTTGAGTGTATTGTGATTTTATTATGGTTTGGGCAAAGAAAGACAAAGAAAACAAACAAAAATCTGCTGAACCAACCCCTTCATATCTTTGCAAACCCAGGTCCCCAAGAAACTAACAATGTATCTCAGGTTTCTGACCTTCCCCCTTGAAGGCCCACGTTCTATAGGCAGAACATTTAGACACATTGTGGTGAAGCCTTTAGCTTTGAATTTTATTCTTGTTCCCCACAGCAGGTAAAATAAAATAATTATCCCCTTTTTCTACAGAGAACTTAATTACTTTTAAGTAGTGAAACTAAATAGAACTAATATCATGGCCTGGGAACTGGTACTCTAGACAGCGCAGGGATTACATATTTTTTTTAACTGATCAGAATCCATGAGGCAATCATCTTGAGATGCGTTAAGATTCCTTGTGCCACGAATAATCCTTAACAGTGTTCCCCAAACCACTAACTATGCTCTGAAATAAACCTGCCAATCAGTGACTTCTCTTTGACTATCTTTGTATCTGATTCAATGGTTTTGAAAAATGTATTTACTTACTCCTTATAAGTAGGTCACTGATTAAAAATAAATCTTCATTATTTGGTGCAATATTGATTTTTCTCTTCTGAGACAAGGCAATGATGATGATGGTGGTGATGATGATGACGACAATGACAAGTGATTCACAAGTTATTATTTGAAGTAGAATATAGGAGAATTTATAAAATTTATCAATTTAGATATTAATGCAATATAAAACTGAGAGTACGCCTTTTAATGATGTTCTAGGACAGTAGCCATAAGTGATATGTATTTTTTGGTAAGAAAGTTTCAAAATACAGATTCAAATGAATTTATAAAGTTGAGGAGGGAGTTTCTTTTTCATTTTTAAAATGCCAAGTTAAGAGCCCCCTCCCCCCAAGTCATTGTTACTGAATAGGAAAAGATTGCTCTTAGATGTATTTCTTTAATTTAAAATTAAAGTTCCAAAATTAAATTAACTTGAAGATTAGTTAACTTGAAAAATTCTTATGAACTAAAATGTATTATTTATTTTTTCCATTGCTGTAACAGAACAACTGACAAAGGAGGCTTATGGAGAGAAGGGTTTGTGTGTGCCTGTAGGCAGAGCGTTTACTCCATCCCTGTGCGGAAGAGAGAAGGATTTGTGTGTGCCTGTAGACAGAGTGTTTACTCCATCCCTGTGTGGAAGAGAGAAGGGTTTGTGTGTGCCTGTAGACAGAGTGTTTACTCCATCCCTATGTGGAAGGCATGGTGGCAGGATTGGGGTGCCTCTGGTCACATCGCATCAACAGTCACAAAACAGGATACTGATGGGACCAAGCTCGCTTTCTCTTTTTATTTAGCCTGAGATCCTGGTCCATGGCCTAGTGCTGCCCACTCTTAGAGTAGGTCTTGGCTCCTCATTTAACCCAACCTCAAAACTCCTCACGGATGTGCCCAGATGTTCGTTTCTATGGCAACTCCAGATCCTATGACTGGGATAATCAAGACTCACCACCACTTATCCTAACTCCAAAAGTCATCCGGATTTATCAGGACTTTGGGAAAGTTCAGAGATTAGCGTGGGGTACTCTCCAGGCTGATGTTGTCACAGTTCAGATCTATTGTCCAAACTACTCATTTAGTATTGATTATAGGCTTGATTAATGGCAGCTGGTGCTCCTTGCCAAATCTTGGAGTGTAGCTCAGTGGTAAAGCATCTGGCTAGCAGGCATAAGACTCTGAGCTCAATGTTACACACACACACACACACACACACACACACACACACACACATACACACACACACATACACACACAGGCATGCACACATATACACAAAGACACACACATGCACACATACACCAGCACACATTCACACACACACACATGCATGAACACATGCCTATGTGCATGCACACACACACAGGCACACACATACACACACATGCACGCATACACCAGCACACATGCACGCACACATCATGCACACACACATACATGCACACATGCCCATATGTGTGCACACACATGCAGGCATACATATACACTCACACACACTAACAGACAGACACATACATACACACAGATACACATGTACACACACATGCACACAAACATGCATGCATTTGCACAGGCAGACACACATGCACACATGTGCCTCACAATAAACAGAAGTGCTGTAAACACTTTTCAACTATTGCAATATGATAAAAATCAAAGGGCTTTGAGTGCTGAGAAGACCCAGAGTGGTTGTTTTCAGAAACTGTGATGCTAATTCCCAGGGAACACATTTTTTTCCTTATTTCTTATGGTGCAACACAGTCATCAAAGGATACAAGGAATGGGATAACCATTGAGATGTAACAAGAATAAATTAAAGAAAAAAAATTTTAAAAAAAGCTTTGTTAACCTATTCTGCCTACTAACAGAAATAAGGTTCAGCTGATAATGAATCTTACATAGTTTCTCTAAATATTTTCAATTGAACAATTGTTCGACATTCTTGTTAATTTTAAGTTTCCCAGAGCTGCTCCTTGAGGACCCATTTGATGCATTTGTTTCTGCACTGGTTCATTTGACAGGCAACATAGGAGAAAACTGGACAGGAGACAGGTGTTTCTCCCATCAGCTCTTGCAGTCGCTTTGATCTCTTCTCCACTGATTCTTTTCGAAACCTCAGCTGCAAACAGTCTCCTCCCTCTCGCGTTGCACTGTTCAGAGTATTACTCACCATTTGTCCCAGGAGCTGCATTATTTTTAGCCAGCTCCATCAGGAGTTTAGGGAGACAGCTCGAACATATGATACAACTCAAACAAAGAAAACCTTGAACATCTGAGGCTACCTGGCTTCTGACATCATGGCTGAGGAGCAAATGGAATCACCCACAGCTGAAGTCTCACTAACGTGGAGCATGCATAGTGCAGTTGAGTCCATTTTAGCAGATTCTGGAAGCCTGTCATAAGCATGCCATGGAAAGGGCCCCTGGGTCATTTTCTCCACAAGGTTATTTCCTCCTTATGAATTACATGTGCAGAATAGAAGAGTCCCCAGTACAGAGGGTTTTCTTGCACAACTCCCAGATGTGTGGAGGCGGTAGAAAAAGGAATCTGTCTCCCAAACAGCAGTTTGTCAGAGGGAGTATTGCAGAGGCAGAGGAATCTTCCCCTCCGTGCTGCCTTTTGTTTTAAATAGAAGCATTTCCACTGGATGCTGACTCTAACCTACTCCAGGGATTCCCCTCAAACATGCTATGGAGCAGAAACAGCGTGAGTGAAAGGGATAGAGGGCAAGGCAGTACTATTAGCTTCTCTTGGGGGTATAAACAATCATGGCCCATAGCTACAACATGGGAAACACATGGCATCCTGAAACCCAGGGGCTACTGCTGTCTGTCTTGGGAGAGAATAGTTTCATGTCTCATATAATCTTACTATCACTAGAAAATCTTAAATTGCTGAATGCCAACAGCCTGGCCACATATTCATGCATTATCTGTCTCTGTCTCCATCTCTAGCTCTTTGTTTCCCTCTCCCCCTCATTCTCTTTCTGTGTTTGTCTCTCTCTCTCTTACACATCACACATCACACACACACACACACACACACACACACACACACACACACACACACACACCAATACCCCTTAAAAATAGGGTTTTCTATTCATAACAACAGGCATTTAATGCTGAGCTATCCCTTAAGGGAAGCATGCAGAGAACTCCCTTTAGCACCATCCTTTCCCCTCTTCTGTGTCCATGGGAGTCTTTGCTGAGATAAGTGCACTTCACTCTCCACCCGTCTCATCCCTCTAATAGGCCTTCTGATTCTGCAGCAATCAATCACTATTGTGTTTTTATACTGTAGTCAGACACACACACACACACACACACACACACACACACACACATTTTAATATAGAATGAATTCCTATGATCCTGTTCATATTTCTTGAACCCCCCAAAATGAGGAGAGTATCATCTGCCATGGTGTCTGTCTTGGTTACTGTTGTATCACTGTGAAGAGAAACCATGGCAGAGGCGATTTCTAAAAGAAAGCATTTAATCTATAGTTAGAGAAGGTGAGGCTATGATTGTCATGGCAGGAAACACAGCAGGCAGGCATGGTGGTTGGGCAGTATGAGAGCTCACATCTGATCTAGAAACAGGAGACAGAGAGAATTGAGACTGGGGCTGGCGTGGACTTTAGGGCTCTCACGCTCTCCTCCTCCAACAAGGCCATACCTCCTAATCCTTCCTGAGCCGTTCCATCGACTGGGACCAAAGATTCAAAAATATGAGCCTATGGGGGGCCGTTCTCATTCAACCTGCCATAGTGACATATTTGAATATATGTTGTAGAGTCAATATACAAACATAGAAACTAGTGAGGGTTATAAATAAAAGACAACAAAATGCTGAGTTGCTCGTCACATATCTTTGAGCATTTCTGGCTATAAAGCTTAGTTTAACTTTAAAAAAAAATCCCATTTCCTTAATTATTATAAATGATGAGATAAAGAAACCTTGGAGGGAGGGAAGGGCACAACTGAAGATTATATGTATCCTGTGTGCAATGTATTTTTAAAGACACACTGACAATTATCCCACCTAATTAAGGTATATCAATCATCTGGGTGAGACCTTTACCATTTTAGAATGATCTTTCCCCTTAGTTAATAGATTGACTCATTGATTTCTCCCCTGCTTTTGCTTCCATCTCTACAGATCTCTAAGAGAAGATGATAGCATCATTGCTCTTGCTAATTATTTCAGTAGAAAGTGGAAAACATATTTTATTAAGAACAAGATATCAATAACTTTTTTCATGCTTAATGTTGAGGTTAAAAATGTCTAGACAAGTCACTGAAGGCACACGGGAAATGGCAAGAAATAAGTGTGGAGAACTGCTGAAGGTTTCTTTCAAACTATAGCACAGAAATAAAAATATATTTCAAAATTGAAGTGCTTCAAGTTATGGGCATGTGTAGGCCTGTAGGCATTTTCAAAATCTCCCATTTCATTCAGATGTCTTTTCACTGAAAAAAATTAGGCCTATATACATTTCTATTGAATATAATTATCTTTTGACCATTAATTTTCTTTTATACTGCTTCTAATAGCGACAACTATATACACATTGTGATTTCATGTTAATACTTAGAATTTTTAATTTAGTATAGAGACTCTTAATAGATAATCACTATTCAAGTACTTCTGTCCCTGCTAATCTACATCTGAAATTTAAAAAAAAAATCATTTCAGAGACCCAGGATACAGGTTGATAAAAGGCCAATTTGATGCACAGCTCTGTAACATTGTTTACACTTTTAGAAAACTGACCACAAACAGGAGACTCAGTTTGCACAGTGTACTTTAGCGTTCATTTCTTTCCAGCAGAATCTTTCATGTGCCAGTCATGGCCATAGATCCCACAGATACCAAAATAAATAGAATGTGGCTTTCGAAAAGCAAACTGTCTATTGAAACTCAAATAGCTCACAGCTTAGAGGAAGATAATTTTAGAATAACACAAAGATATATTCCTTAGCAATGAGAACCATCTGAAAATGAAGCAAAGAGGCTCATGAGCGTCCATCATCAAGTGTGGCTTGGATTCTTGAAGTGTGGTGTGGTAGAGGCAGTGTCCAGAACAGTGACTTAGTGGTGGCTTAAATGTTAGCCATGAGTGACTGTGCTGACATCAGACCATGGTTAAAGCAAGTCCTAAGAGTATTACAAAAGGAACTCTAGGAGCTAGGGTGGGGTGATATACCTAGGAGAGAGAAAGAAGAAGGTTCTCCTACATCAGTAAGGGGATGAGTAAGTATATAGTCTATCTCATTAACAAGTAACTGGTGAGCTCTTCACGGGGAAGACTATTTCTCCCACTCACAGTATTCCTTAGTTGCTTGTGGCTCTGTGTGCAGGGTTGAGACCTTCCGATGTTTGCCTGTCCACTTGCACATGCCTATTGTGTCCTTGTTCATCTCATGTGAGGGCAGCCATGTTTGCAAGACTTGCTAGATGTCCTTAGGCTTGGGAGATGGCTCACAGGGTGAAGCATTTCCCATGTTAGAGGAAGATCTGAGTTCAACTCCCAGAACTGGAGCATGGTGATATGGTGATTGAGGCACATTTGAAAACTCAGAACTTAGGAGGAGAAGCCTGGTGGATACCTGAGGCTTGCTGGTCGGCCTATCTTGCAGAATTGGAGAGAGCCTCTCTCCAAAACAAAGTGGATCGGGACGACACCGGAAGTCCACCTCCCAATCCCCTCACCCATGAAGAATGACTTACACAAACGTGTGCCTGCATACAGCCAAACACGAACAGACACAAAGAAAAAAAAAAAAAAAGGAAAAGATTAATATCCCTTTATAGTCCCTTCTCTTCTAACTCTATTTGGGAAATTCATGACTGCTGTCTCACAGCTCTTTTCAGATTTATCCATTGATCAGTGAAAATGGTGTCTTGATGACATATGGGAAAGGATGACCTTGAGGTTTTTTTTTTTTAATAGAAGAAATGCAGTATCTATTTATGATTGTATTAGCACATCTGCATAATTTGAAGCCTGTCTTCTTTGCTTGTCACCAGAAGCTATGTTCGGGGAGCAATAAAGACTGTCATTTTAAACTGCATGTCCATGAATCACTGGGAGTGTGCATCAAGCCATCTCTCTTTTTCTATGCATATCCTAACTATGGAAGGGATCTAAGATGAGAAGGCTATGCAACCCATTTCCTGTTCCAGGTTTTTTCACTTTCTTATTTTGTGAGTAGATGGCTTCTGATGAGCCACATGCCTAATTTCATTGGCTGAATAGTTCCTTCACTGATCATCAAGCCGAACCACTTAAGTCACTAGCTCCTCTTCACATGCTTTACAAAACTTTGTAAATTCAAGTAAGCCCCCAACGTCACTCATTCTCCATTGGTGTGAGAAGAAATGAGTGCCCAAAGGTGACATGTCAGTGTTAGGCTTAGTCAAAAGTTTTATTCGATGTTGTTACCAGCCTTTGAACAAAAGGATCTAGCTGTCTCCGAGATACTGAAACAAAACAGCTGTTTCACTTTTAATGCTGAATGTTGGAAATTTGGGGCTACATTTGAACCCATTTTTCAGCAACAAAGCAGATTATCAATGCAACAACCTTCAGAATTGATGAGGAATTTCTAAAAGTTCCTAAAGTTAGAGGATTCTCAAAGTCATAGGATACAAATGAAGAGGCATTTGGGATGCGATGTTAGCAGTCTTTTATGATTATGAAGTCAGATCTCTTCCTTTTCTTGGGTTTGCTTATTTCTCTTTCTCTCCAACTCCCTGTATCTGCCAAAGTCCATCTCATGTGGTATTGACAGAACATGAACAAAGTGATTGAAATACTTCAAAAGACTCAAAGACTTAGACAAGCCCAAAATTATTTACATAGCAGGCAGGATATTTATATATAATCTAAAACAATGTGAAAGAATGTTCTTGGAAGGGATTTCTATTTTGTTGTAAATGTTAAGACCACCCTTATGTGACAAAACCATGTAAAGATTTCAAATGAACAGAAAAAAAGACCAAAATGATATTTCTGAGTTTGGGTTTATCTCCTGCAAACTTCTTTGGACTCTAACAGTAGTCCCTTGACCTATATGCTAACAACCTAACATGCTGCATTCTTTTTAGTTAGGGTTTCTAACAACAAGCAGCTTTGGAAAGAAACGGTTTGTTTTACTTATACTTTCTTATCACAGGCCATTCAGGGACATCAGGGTAGCAACATAAGGCAGAAACCTGGTAGCAGGAACTGAAGCAGATGCTAGGGAAGAGTGCTGCTCTCTAGCTTGCTCCCCATGGCTCGTCCAGCCCGGGTTCTTATACACACAGAACCACCTTTCCAGGATGACACCACCTACTGTGAGATGGGCCTCCACTCATCAACCATTAATCAACACAATACCCCAGAGATTTGCTTGTCAATTTTATGGAGACATTTTCCTCATCGGTGGTTCTCTTTTCTCAGATAACTCTAGCTCATGCCATGTTGACATAAAACTAGCCAACACACACATATAGTTCAGATTGCAGCACATTTATCATGGTTTTGTTATTTCAGAGCTTTCTGATCACCTCTAGATACTATGTACTTGAAGTTTCAGGCTTAATATGACTGGTAGGCATCTTTTTTACCTTCTCACTAGCCTGCTAACAGAGATGGGAATACAAGGAAAGTAACATGCCAAATTCTTCATGTATAATCCCATGCAATACTTGTAACTGCTGCTTAAAATAGATTCTACAGTCACCTCATTTTATAGGTGAACAAAGCAAATTCAGAGCACTAAGACTAATTTCTTCAAATCTTGAGGAATGAAGGCCAAAACCGTCTTTTCAGAGAACACCCACAATAATAAAATCTGCTTTCATCTGAGCATTGATTATAAAATAGACAGGAGCCTAGCTTAACTCTTCTGAGAAGCTTTACCCAGCAACTGATGAAAACAGATGCAGAGACCACCCAAGACAAACATTTGACTGAGATCAGGCAAGTCCTATGGAAGAGCTGGGGGAATGACTGAGGGAGGCAGAGGGGTCAGAGACTACACAAGAAGACCTACAGAGTCAACTAACCTGGGCCCATGGGGGCTCACAGAGACTGAAATATCAAGTAAAGGGCAAGCATAAACTGGTCCTCGGCCACCTAGGGTCTAGATGCACAGATGCACAGCTTGGTCTTCATGTGGGTCCCCTATCACTCTCTGACTCTGATGCCTGTCTTTGGATCCTGTTCCCTTAACTAAGCTGACTTGTCTGGCCTCCGTGGGAGAGGCTGTGCCTAGTTCTGCAGTGACTCAATGTGCCTGGGTGGGTTGATACCCATGGGGGGCCTCCCCCTTCTCCTAGGAGAAGAAGGGGGGAGAATGGGATGGAGGTATGTGTGAAGGGGGGACTGAGATGAGAGGAGGAGCGCTGTGATCAGGATGCAAAGGGAGTACATAAAGAAATTAATGGAGAAATAAAAAAAAAATATGTACATGACAACCTTGTCAGACCCACTAGTCTGTTTTCTTCACTTGATCTGAAGGGTATACACTGCAAGCATGGAGCAGAATGATGGCTTAAGGCACAGCCCAGATGGAATGTCAGTGTGTGTGTGTGTGTGTGTGTGTGTGTGTGTGTGGTGTGTGTGTGTGTGTGTGTGTGTGTGTGTGTGTGTGTGTGAGAGGGGGGGAGTGCGGGGGTTGGTGGACTGAAAGAGCAAGAGCTGTTTTTGTACAGAATTGCCTATGACAAGGCCAAATTTGAGAGGCTACTTAAATTCTTATTCTTTCTCATTTTTTAATTTGTTCTTTAAAAATTCTCTGCAATGTATTTTGTTCATATCTACCACCCCAATTCCAATTTCTCCTAGGCCTGTACACCCCTTCCCTTCCCACAGACTTTTAAAAAACCCCATCAAATTCCATTTGTCTTGCTCACATACTCTAGGGTGTGTGGCCATGCGTTGGAGAGTGGTTGACCTACTAGGGGCCACATCCATAAGGAAAACTAATTTTCCCTGTTTTAGCAGCTATCAATTGCAAATAGCTCCTTGGCTATGGCTGTAACTTTGTGCTTACCTTCCCTCTTCACATTGGATTTTAGTCTGGCTTAAACTCTTGCAGGCTTGGGGAATGGAATCACAGCAGCTGGAACTTCCTTCAGATATGTAACTCCTCTAGTGCACCTATGAGACACTGTTTTCCTGAAATAGTCCATGCCTCTGGCTTTTAAAAATATTTCTTCCCTCTCTTCTGAAATTATCTCTGGGAATAAAGAGGAGGGATTGTGATATAGACATTCCATTTAGTGCTGAGCATTCCACAATCTCTTATTCTCTGCCCAGATTCCTCTAATCACACCCCCTTTTATTTTTTCAAAAAGGCCATCAACACAATTTGTGGAATTGTACACACCAGTACAATTCTACAATTTGTGGGAAAAAGGCAGTATCTTCCACAAATTGTACTGCTCAAACTGTAGAGCTCTATGTACTTGGAACAATAGACCCATGTGTCTCACTGCTGAAATGTCTCTTTAGAGCCATACCTATATAAAATAGAATGGCCAAGCTGACCACTAGCATGTGAGTATTCAGTGATCTCTGCTTCTTAATTCTGGATGCAGTGTGGCCAGCTATCTTGAATCCCTGGCACTATGACTTCTCTGAAATAATAGGCTGTAACCTAGAGCAGTAAGTTAAAATAAAACCTTTCTCCTCTAAGTTGCTTTTGTCAGAATATTTTATCATGGCAATTGGAAAAGACAAGACAGCCATTCCTCTATATAGAAGAGTACATAGTATTAAGAATTGCATTCTGGTTGATACAGATGAAGAGATGAAAGACACAGATTAAAAAGAATAGAGGAGCCTTCAGAGAAAGACAGGACTAATAGAAAACTGTACTAGCTGGGTTTGTGTCAAATTGACACAAGCTAGAATCATCAGAGAGGAGGGAGATTCAGTTGAGGAAATGCCTCCATGAGATCCAGCTGTAAGACTTTTTCTCAATTAGTGATCAATTGGGGAGGACCCCATCCAGTTGTGGGTGGTGCCATCCCTGGGCTTGTGGTCCTGTGTTTTTTTTATAAAATAGCAGGCTGAGCAAGCCAGAACTGAGCCAGTAAACAGCACTCCTCCATGGCCTGTTCATCAGCTTCTGCCCCCAGGTTCCTGCCCTGACTTCCTTCAATGATGAAAAACAATGTGGGCATATAAGCTACATAAACCCTTTTCTCTCCAACTTATTTTTTTGGTCATAATGTTTCATTACAGCAATAAAATCTCTAACTAAAACAGAAACCAAAAGATGACTAAAGATACCAAGAAACTTTGGTAAACAGTGATGTCTAACACTTAGTTTTAAATATTTTCTATGTACTATCATTACTGGATCTTCAGTAATACTTACATTGGAGGTACGTCGATATACACTGCAAGCTGATGCCCTCAGCACCAGAATTTGTGTTATAATTTATTTGTCACATGATGGATAATATTTAGTTGGTTTCTGAAGATACACAATTATCTCCCAAGCAGAACACTCACAAAGGATTACTTATTTTATAAGAAAAGCTCAGAAAAGTAGCCTCTTTTCATTCCACTATGCAATAGTGGACTACATCCTGGCAGACTACATCCTGGAAGAGGGCCCTCAGAAGAACTCAATAATGTAGCGTAGACTCTCAACTGCCAGTAAAATGCAGAAACAAGCTTGCTTATATGTCACCTGGTGATATGCTGAAGGCTCTTACTGAAAACTCAGCAACCCCAGTAGCCAAGTGCAACATGGTCAAGAGAATGTAGTTGCCTTACAAATCTTTGGAAGTTTTAAAAAGGTTATCATAGTACTTCAGTTGAAGTGACAGTTTAGCTGAATGTTAGAAAAAAAAACCCACAGGGGGGTTTGAGGATATTCTAGTCAAAGAAAGAATTAAAAGGTTTAGGCTTGCAGTAAATGGGAACTAACACAGAGACCCACAACTGGGAGATGCATAGAGACTGAAAGATTCTGGAATGTTAAGTCCTAAATGGGATTTATGGAACCCCCTCCTATCAGGGCTCTGGGAGCTATGCTGCAGAGGAAGGTGGAAAGATGGTAAGAGCTAGGGGCAGTGGATGACTCTAAGGAAACAGTTTCTTCTAAACACAACAGGACTGGTGTACGCATAAACTCAGGCAACATGCACATGGCCTGCATAGTTTCAAGCCAGACAAGGTCACCTACCCCTAAGCAAGAAGTGATCTCCAATTGACAACCACTTGTAAGGGGAAATTAATTTTCTCCAATAAAGGCTCACAAGGTATACCAATCAAAGTTAAGGATAGGCCCCTCTTCCAGTAGTAGATAGCCAACACAAAACAAACCCAGTGCTATTTTATCAAACTTTCTTTGTTTGGACATTTTTTTCTTGTCTTACTGGTTTTTGCTCACATTTTGTATTTTATCATTCCTAGTTTTGTCATTTTATGGGTTTTGGAGTGTGGTGTGTGTGTTTGTGTTTGTGTGTTGCATTTTTTATTTATTCTGGTTTTGTGTTGTTTACATGTTTGTTTGTTTGTTTTCTAAAGAGAAAGAAAGGGACTAGAGTGGAGTTGGATGGGTGGAAAGGTAGAGAAGGTCTGGGAGAAATTGGAGCAGTGATCAGACTATATAATAAAAACTATTTTCAACAAACAAAAGAACAAAGTTTCAAAAATTGAACTTAGAAAGCAATGCATAAAATTCTATTTTCTGACATGCTCACATAACCTCCTATGTGCATATTAACCTTTTCCTATGTAAGAAGAGGTGAGTGTGCTTTTAAGAACGTCATGAAAAACACTACATTTCTATACAGGAACAGTTCTTGTTCAAACGCATGCTGTAAAGTAAGCCCATGTGTCCTCCTGAACCTGCAAAAAATTATTTAGCTGCATCCAGAAGCTCTTTGCTCTGGTGTTTATGATGAAAAAGGAATCATGGGAGAATGAATGTATCCACATACCCAAAAAAATCAAAGGCCATTAAATATTTATTTTAAGACACATGCATATTTGAAGATATATGCATCCAAATGTATATTTAGATATATCTATTTAAAAATATTAAAATGTTTTATATGTATACAAGTACTAATTCAGTGTATGCACATGTTCATATTGTTTAACAAAGCATAGGACTCTTAGAAATACACATTGTAGAATTGTGCTAGCATTAGCTGCACTCCCCGACAGGTCAGTGCATAAATATACCCTCTTTCACCTTTCAGTTCTTTTCTTTGATCATTTAGATATTTATGAAAGTTCCAATTCCTCAATACTCATTCTCCTTACGATTAAAAAAATCAGGTATTTGTATTTCATTTTGTTAAATGTGTAGTGCTTGTTTTGTTGCTTTTTAATTTATTTTTCCATCATGAATATTAAAGTTAAACATGTTTTTCTATGAATATTGGCCAACTGTTAGCCTTTTTCAATAATAATGCCTATTCAAATCTGTTGCCACTTTTCTTTTTCATCCTAAATTGTCTGCCTTTTACAGTTTTTATGATGGATGCAAGTATTCTGACGGATCAACTGGCTTAAGTTATTCAGTATTTGCAGATTATATCTTTTGATGTGATGGTTTATATTACACTTTTATTCAGGTTTGAAGATCTTTGTCTTTATTTCAGTGACGCTGACAGTTACTTACGTCTTCATGTTATCATAAAGAACATAAATGAATTTTGTTTAGGAAAAAACTTAAAAAGCCCCCATCATGTCTCTGCCTAGTAATGGTTCCTCAGCTGTCAGTTGCAGCAATAACACTCACTTTTTAGTGTGGGGGCTCTGTGGAAAGTTTATTCTAAAACACATACACTATAGACAAGTAAGCAAGTTCTTATTTATTTTAATAGTAAAAATATAAAGCTTATATTTATTAGGTCTCATTTGTGTATCACATGTCTAACAAAAAGAATCTAAGTAAGACCAAATACTTAAAATAAATACTTAAGAAATGCTTCAGAGCTGCCAGAAGGCATGTTATGTAATCAGGAAAAAAAAAAAGTCTTTCCAATGTGTGGTTTCCTAAACTGTTAATTGTGAAGCTCTTGATCCACGGCAATTGCCAGAAGTCTAGAAGTGTGGATATTATACTTTATAAACTGAACAATAACCAACACACTTCATTTTAATTGTCTGCCCATTAATTATATATGCTGTGAATCTATACCCAATTATTATCACTATGTATTTTCTCAGTTGAACAATGCAATACTCATGACTTTTATTGTGAAATGTTCTGTGAATTTTTTGTATTTTTGAAACAGTTCCTGTAATTGAGACGTTTCAGAAATCATTAGCATATTGATGCTTTTTATCCTCACTGGATCCAGGATTTTTCCAACTAAGCATCGAAGTTTTAACATCTACCATGTAGACAAGGAGTAGGCACTGACTGATGTAAAAATGCTAATTTTCCTACCTGTCTTTCTCCCATATGTATCAAAATCATAGTTTTACTTTGTAAGAAAAAATTCAAGTTAAAATTAATTTTATTATTCTTCATGTTTTTGTAATTATTTCTTAAACAAATCAGCAGTGAGAGAAATTATAAAAAAAAAGTCAATTTGACAATCAGAAGTTACTGTTGAAGAGACGCAAATGACAGAATTTAGTTATAAAACGATAGTTGCGAGCTAAGTCTACACAGTAAAAGAAGCAATGAAAACAAGTATTACCTTATTTTGTATGTTTATTTCTACTAAAAATAAGAATCTAAATATTTTATTGAAATCCTTTCTTTAATCATTTTAGCAAGAATTTATTTTCTAATGTATAGTATCCTATTATTATATTAGATATATACTAATATTCTAGTATATATTTTATTATATACCATTATATACCATTGATATATATTCTAATAATATATTATACATTATAACATATACTGTTAACATTCCCATTTTAAAGATGAGATAACTGAGTGTAATGGTTAACATTGATTGTCAACTTTACAGGATATAGACTCATCTAAATGACCAATTTCTCAGCATATCTGTGTGTGAGAATTCCTGGCCTGAGTTAATTGAAGTGGGGGAGCCACCCTAAAAGTGGGTAGCATCATTCTATAGACTATGGTCTGAATTAAAAGTAGGAAGCTGGGTACCAGCATTCATCTCTCCTTCCTGATCGTAAATTCAATGTAACCAGCTGCCTCAACCTTCTGCTATTATAGCTTTCCCACCAGGTTGGCCTGTATCCTCCTAAACTGTAAGACAATGTAATACGTTCCACCCTTTGGTTGTTTCTTGTCAGGTATGATGTCACAGCAAGAGGGGATACATGTACTGAAATACAAGGATGCTATTTCTATTTCATATTTTTATGAAACTACTGTAAAGAGAAAAATCTTTAGCTAGTTAAGACAGTGAGAAAGATGTTTGAGGCACATTTCCCATTGTTCTCTGCAGTCAAAGTTATATGTATGATAAAGTGCTAAAATTAGTGGCAGCCATCTTGTTAATTGCCTTGGAGCTTGTCAGTGGGCTAGCTTGATCTGTAAAACGCAGGTTAACAGAGCGAAGGCTAATGAGACCTAAACTTTCAGTTGTTCCTTCATTGACTGTCTGCTTAGTTGTCACTGTCAAATGGGGACCCATGCACAACGGCGGAGTGGTGTATGACTCTATTATTTTTACTGACACATCCTTAGCATGAGCAAATTACGGCCCAATAGAGCCAAATCTGTATACAATAGTTTAGTAGTACACCAGTGATGAGGGACAAATGTACACCTGCAGACACAAAGCATTTCCAGAGAAGACTTTCAAATCATAGTTATGAACGCAGAGAAGGTTTTCAGAGAGTGTTCTATGCAGAGTCATCGTTTCATTAATAACTGCTCATCTCTCTGCCTCATTTTGCATTGGTGCTGCTTAACATTAAAAATCCCATTGGTATTATAGGTACAGTCAATAGTTTTGTTACTATTTGGGAAATGATACAGCTATACAATATTAAATACTTTGGCATAACTGTTAATTCTGGACACATGTTTCACTTTTTTATTGTTATGTATTTAAGATAAATATCTTATTATATTGGTTTAACTTTTATCCCTCCTCAAAGTAGGACTGAGGAAGACAAAAGACATATCCATATATATGCAAATATATGTACATCTTTACACACATATACATCTACACATACATGTATACACATACATACATATATATATATATATATATATACACATATATATGGAAAGAGACAGACACATAGGGATAGACAGAAAGAGACATTCAGGGTTCATCAGTGGTAATGTCTTTTCTTTAAGTTATATAATTCAGTATATAAGAGCAAACTTAGTTCAAACTACTCTTGACAAATGTTCATCATACTTTAAATATATATATATTTTTTTAATTTTTTTATTAATTTATTCTTGTTACATCTCAATGTTTATCCCATCCCTTGTATCCTCCCATTCCTCCCCCCCCCCCATTTTCCCATTATTTCCCTCCCCTATGACTGTTCCTGAGGGGGATCACCTCCCCCTATATATTCTCATAGGGTATCAAGTCTCTTCTTGGCTACCTGCTGTCCTTCCTCTGAGTGCCACCAGGTCTCCCCCTCCAGGGGACATGGTCAAATGTGAGGCACCATAGTACGTGAGAAAGTCATATCACACTCTCCACTCAACTGTGGAGAATATTCTGACCATTGGCTAGATCTGGGAAGGGGCTTAAAGTTTACCTCCTGTATTGTCCTTGGCTGGTGCCTTAGTTTGAGTGGGACCCCTGGGCCCAAATCTGCCTATCGTATTGTTCTACTTGTAGGTTTCTAGGACCCTCTGGATCCTTTTATTTTGCTATTCTCCCATGCGTCTCTCATTTAGAGTCCCAATAGGATGCCTTCCCCTCTGTCCCAGTTTCCTGGTAAGTGAAGGCTTTCGTGGGACATGCCCCTTGGGCTAGTATGCAGATATAAGTGAGTATATACCATTTGATTCTTTCTGCTTCTGGGTTAACTCACTCATTATGATCATTTCTAGTTCAATCCATTTATCCACAAATTTCGGGAATTCCTTGTTTTTAATAGCTGAGTAGTATTCCATAGTGTATATGTACCACAAGTGTCCATCAGTAGAAGAGTGGATAAATATATTTTTCTGGATTCCTGAGTTCTGACATTAGCTTTAATGTTCATAGGTAATGATATAGAGAAATAAGTGACTTGAGATGAGACCAGACGTATAAAATATACTGTCAAAATACAAAGGCCAATAGGTGGACCAGAGTAGAACTGTCATTGCCACATGAAAAGCTAAACTGTCATTGATTCAGTAAGATGCTGTGACTTCAAGTATAAGAAGTAAAGGCCAGACGAGATCGGGCACGTTCAGGGTGGTTTGGCCGTAGATAAAGAACTCAAGAAATTAAACACCACAAAACCAAACAACCCAAATGCGCAATGGGGCTTGGAACTTAACAGAGAATTCTCAACAGAGGAATATCAAATGGCCGAGAAACACTTAAAGAAATGCTCGTCCTTGTTAGTCATCAGAGAAATGCAAATCAAAATGACACTGAGATTTTATTCTTACACCCATCAGAATAGCTAAGATCAAAAACTCAAATGACACCACATGTTGACGAGGATGTGGAGAGAGAGGAACACTCCTTCATTGCTGGTGGGAATGCAACCTAGTACAACCACTTTGGAAAGCTATCTGGTGCTTTCTCAGAAAAATGGGAATAGGGCTTCCTCAAGACCCAGCTATCCCACTCCTTGGAATATACCCAGAAAATGCCCTACCACACAACAGGGACATATGCTCAACCATGTTCATAGCTGCTTTATACATAATAGCCAGAACATGGAAACAGCCTAAGTGTCCCTCAATAGAAGAATGGACTAAGAAACTGTGGTACATTTACACTATGGAATACTATTCAGCTATTAAAAACAAGGAATTCCCAAAATTTGTGGACAAATGGATTGATCTAGAAATTATCATAATGAGTGAGTTCACTCAGAAGCAAAAAGAGACAAACGGTATATACTCACTTATATCAAAACACTAGTCCAAGGGAAACGTACCATGAAAAACTTTACTTACCAAGAAAGTGGGTCAGAGGAGAGGACATCCTATTGAGACTTTATGTGAGAGTAGCATGGAAGAATAGGGAAACCTACAAGAAGAACTTTATGACAGGCAGATCTGGGTCCTGGGGTCCTCCTCAAACTAAGGCACCAGCCAAGGAGAATATAGGCAGTAAGCTTTGAACCCCTACCAAGACCTAGCCAACGAACATGATATTCTCCACCGTTGAGTGGAGAGTGAGATCTGACTCTCACACAAACTCTGTGCCCCTTTTCTGACCACGTCCCCTGGATGGGGAGGCCTGCCGGCACTCAGAGGAAGGATAGCAAGTTACCAAGAAGAGACTCGATATTCTAAGAGCATATATAGGGGGAGGAGGTCTCCCTCAATCACAGACATAGGGGAGGGGAGAAGGGGGGAAGTGGGAGGGAGGGAAGAATGGGAGGAAACAGGGGAAGGGCTAACAATCGAGATGTAATATGAATAAAATAATAAAATGGAAGAAAAAAAGAAGGAAAGGCACATGATTTTGGGTCAAGCCCTTGGCTTTGCTTATTCTATCCAAGTGTTTCAATGATCTGGCCCCTCTAACAGGTACCTTGCTCACTCCCAGGTCTCTACAGATAGTGTCATTTTGCTGTTTTCTGAGACAGTGTCTTATATAGTCTTGGTTTGTTTTAAACTGGTTTGGACTTCTGCTTTTCTTTCTCTCGTCTCCTGAATGTTGAGATTAAACATACCTACCTGTTTGATAAGGAAGTATTTCAAATCTGTACTAAAAGTGATGAAATGAAGATTTCAGATTCCTGGAAGAAGATGCAGGGTCGCCACCACCATGCTAAATAGTCTGTACAGAGATAATTTTGAGAGCTAGGGTTTGAGGGTAGTCTAGTAAGCTGGAACACTGGCTACTTAAAGGGACTGAAAAATTAAGCAAATATATTGAAAATATCGGAATTCGGTTCCTGACAGGTGGAGAAGTGGATGCAAATATGCAGATCTGAGCAAATACAAAGTGGGGCTGGAGAGATGGTTCAGTGGTTAAGGGCACAACCTGCTGCTCTTCCAGAGGTCCTGAGTTCAATTCCCAGCAACCACATGGTGGCTCACAACCATTTATAATGTTATCTGATGCCCTCTTCTGCAGATAAAGCACTCATATACAATAAATAAATCTTTAAAAAAAATAAAGTGGGGCAAAGGATAGAGTATTTGAGTAGCCCTTGCTTTTCTCCACACAGTCTATTTCTAATTCCAAAGACATCCTGCTAAGGAGAATTGTGGCAGAAATCATTGTTTCTTGTGATCAAGTTGACACTCTGAGTAATAGAACTGACTCTTCTCTGCCACCTGATGCTGTGATGCGCCTGGCCTAAATCAAGTAAGCTTCTCTTTAGGAGCCAGCCTCAGAAACAGCGACCCAGAGCAACAGTCTACAGAAGGAGTGTCCTACCACGTCAGAAATGTCAAGACCACACAGCCAATGACTGAGACATTGCTCCAGACCAAAAGAAACTGGAGAAACTTGACACTTGGCCAGAATGCAAGATCCATTGTTTTCAGGGAAATGAGTGAAACAATTTACAAAATGTAAGTAAGAACTCTGGGTAAAAGATTTATGCATGTTTCTATGTATTCATCTCGACACTTTTCACTTGTCAAGGACTATTAGTTTTACTTTGCTTACATACCAAATTACTTTAGATTTTCAAATGAAACAAACACTAATCTAAAAGTGAAAGAAAACAGAACATTTCTTCCTAACCCAATTATTGCTGGTTATCTGCACATGTGTTATCAAAGAAGCAGTTGGGCAACAGGAGCATGCTTCATTTTGAACTTGCTTAACATCGTGTTACCAAAAATAACTTAGAAATCAGAGATAGGCTCATTCTCAGAATTAAGTCTGAGAGCACATGAACCATCAACATAATCCCCCATTCTTCCTAAGTATTTACTACATCCTCATTTAATATTTGTACTATACGGAAGCTCAATATATTACTACCCTCATATTTTTGTTGTTATTGAGAAAACTAAGTTTCAGCTAGGGTTGGATAACTTGTCCAAAGCCACACTTGAAGTGCATCATGGGGCAGAGACTAGAATCTGGGCAGTCAGGTGCTGCATCTAACCCTGCTTAAAACTCTGTCTTGTGATCCATCACAGGTCCAGCTGAGATCAGACTCCCGGAAAGCCTTAGGACATTTCAGTAGGTATGAGAGATCCCCTGAGACTGGGTCATTTAAAAGGGAAGAAGGTGTGGATTTCTAACTTTTAAAGCTGAGATGCCCCCTCTGATGAAGTTCTTACCTTGCTTCCTAGCCTTGAGGAAGTCAGAGGTAGAGAGATGCCATGCCAATGAGGGAAGGAAAGAGGCCAGATTCAATCAGTATTTCTCTATTCCTGAAAGAAAGACATTAATTCATTCCTGAGAGGTCTGTTGACACGATCTCATGCCTCTTATTAGGCTTTTCTGAAATCACTGCTGGATTGTATTAAATAACAAATGTTTTGACACACAAAGCTTAGGGGAATACACTCAAAATATATCATCAGAAGCACTGCTGGAAATGGGATGCTGTTGGGATAAATCTTTTATTCACAATGGCTGTGATCCCTCCAGGCTGGCAATTGGCAGGCAGAATCTCTACCTTTAGACCCTCTTATTACTGAGCAAAACTGGGGCAGGATACAAGGATATAAATAAAAGTAAAAAAAAAAAAAAAAAAGACAACAAGAAGAGTGTTTCCCATACATGTCTGTGAACATCTACATGAGTCCTCCTTTCTCAGATTTTATATCCAGAGTCTAAACAAACCAAATCTCCTGAAGGGAAAACTAAGTGGGTTTCAATAAGCGTGGATATTGCACTTCCTATTCATCAAAACTTCCCTTAGTGTAGGCTAAACAAAAGAAACCATACAGCAGAAGCCACTTCAAAGCAAAGGCATAAATCTGAAATGAAAGGACTATCACTGAGGTTTGTTTTTTCTCTCCGATATCTGTAAACTATGATAAACTATGAAAAGACAGGTTTTACTGAAAATTGTATAGTGTCTACAAAGATCTGTTTGGATTTGAGACGTAAGGAGCAAAGTTGTAAGTATTACAACTAAAAGATATAAAACACTGATTAGTGCTTGAAAAACTTTCAATAGGAAAAAAAAAAAAACCACTATCTTGAATAGGAGTGGAGAAAATGGGCATCCCTGTCTTGTTTCTGATCTTAGTGGGAGTTAACTCTTGGTGTTACCATGATAGTGGCTATAGTTTTGTCACATGTAGCTTTTATTATATGAACAAGTCTTCTTTCCACCACTACTGTCTTCTCCATGGCTTTGATAATAAGTGATGTCAGATTTTTGACGAAGGCTATTTCTACTTCTGCTGAGCTAATCACACGGTTTCTGATTTGAGTCCATTTATGCAATTAATTACATTTATTGAGTTTTATGTATTGAGTCATCCTTGAATATTTGGAATGAAGTCAGCTTGATCATGATATGTCATCTTTTTTTGATGTGATCTAGAATTTTGTTTGTATTTCATTGAAAAAAAATGAATCTATATCCTTCATTGAGATTATTCTATAAGTGTGTGTGTGCGTGTGTGTGTGCGTGTGTGTGTGCGTGTGTGTGTGTTTCAGGTGTGGTACATATATACAATGAAGTTATTATTCAGCCGTAAAGAAAAATAAAATGCTTAGGAAAATCAATGGAATTGAAAATTTTCAAGCTAAATGAGGTAATCCAAGTTCAGAAAGTCAAGCATTATGTTTTCTCTCATATAGAGTTATTTATTTATTTGTTTGTTTTATTATTTGTTTGTTTTTCCTTAACCTGAAACATCTTTAGAGACATGGAAATGAGAAATAGAGATATAGTTGGAGGAGGAAGAACTTTTAATGGTGGGTGGGAATAGTAGAACACACATGTGCTATCAAAGGAAGGAAATACTGTGGTAGAAAGGGTTAAATTGGGATTGGAGTGGGGAATAAGGGTGAGAGAGTTCAGGGTGAGAGATCACTAAAAGAAGAATGTATAAGGAAACCCCATTAAAGTTTGCTACTTTATAAGCTAATTGATGCACATAATTTAAAAAGAATTTGGGTGGTTCCCTTATTCCTGGGTAAACACTGTTGATCACAGAAGCCATAGATCACCCAATGAAAATCTTAGTGGCAGGTGTGAAACATCTAACTAGAAGTTGTTGGCCAGAAAGTACCCAGAGGACAACAAAACTGTGCAGGTTATGGCCACTGTCCTTGATTGCCTTCCAGAGCATATGGCAAAACTCCATTGCTGAAGACAACACACACCTTAGTTGCAGAATACAAAAGAAACCATTCTGAAACAGAAGTGGATATTTCCTCCTCCCTGTCAGATAGCTTTCATTGTGCCAGAAATCGCTATGCAAAAAGCTGAAGGGAAAAAAGCCCAGTCATCCATCTTCTCCAGATCTCAATCTTGCATGCTACAGTACAACTTGCCAGGCAAGATGTGCATACTGATGCAATCCTGGCTGAGGGAACACCTCAGAAGTGGAGGTGGCACAAACATTAGAGCTGGATGGTGGAAAAGAAAGCCGTCTGCCACAGTGTCTCGTGCACATGCCATGGATATAACACTCACACATTTACAGCATCTAGAGTTTTCTGCATGAGGTCTACACAAAACTTAGTCCATTCACAATAGGTCATAGATAGGGGATGTGCTAATGGGTCCAGGCCAGGCCATGGGTGTTATTGCAGTAGGAGGTCACCTATAGCAAAGGAAGTCATTGGCTTTGATGCTGTAGTCACTATTGAGTTCCTCATACTCCACTGGATAGATCTACACCTATATCCATGCAGGCAACCATGATTGAACTCAGTGGGTCCCAAAGCAAAAACAAAATAAAAACACCATCGCAAGCAACAAAAATCAGAGTGGGATGAGGACTTGGCAGGAGAAGGTAGATCATTGGTGAAGGTGGAAGGAGAATAGAAAAGAATAGGAGGATGGGTATACCTAGAATATATTATAAACGTGTATGAAATTGTCAAAGAAGAAATTAATAAAACAGAAAGATATTTAACCAGTGTAACACTATACATATATATGCACACATATACACAACACACACACTGTTTCTGGCAGATATGGATCTTATAGGCATCCATAGGATCAGGCAACGAAAGGAAGGGTAAGATATTCTAACTTATTCTCCTTGATTCCCAGGTGTTTGCTTGCTCATAAAATAGCTTATGAATACTTTGTCTCGTCTCTTCTGGAGTAGCCAACACATATCCTTATCTTTGAGTTGCCAAACACAACTCCGTTAGCAAAACATGGCATACCGACACTCTCAGCTTTGGGGGATTATCTCTTGATTCATTTAGATGGCATTCCTCTGCACTGAGAAATAAGCCAGCAGTGAATGTGCAGTTTCTTTAATTAAAAAATAGCTCTGAACTGAAGGATTCATTTAACCATGTGGAACCAAACAAAGAGACTAGAAAGTGTTTATTCCCAGGCAAGTATCAAGTTGCAAATGAATGCAAACCATTTCAATGCATGGGCGCACCAAGAGTTGTCTTATTGAATAATACATTAGGATAGTGTCTCTCAGGTAATATGTATGTTGTTTGCTGGACATTCCTTACAGTTTCCGGGAAATTTGTTTGAATTATCTACATCCATTTGCTCCAGCAGACAAACCTGCCATGTAGCCTAAAACTAGCATTTTGTAAAAGCTGAAACCACTTGTCTTGTAGCCAGTGGTAGTGAACTTGCCTCCAGAAACATTAGAAATGCAATTTGCACTGCCTTCTACACTGTGAGTGTCCCCATAGATGAAAATGAATAAATATTGACTAAAATCACAAGTATTCTCAAAGGACATGACTTCTTGGAGACGGAGAATTTATTAAGGAACAACCTATTCTCATAGAGATTTCTAATCACAGCCGCTTTGTCATCCTAAATACACACACCACATATCTCCAGGCAACTCTCTCACTAGGCACATGTGAATAATAGTACAAGGAATCGATTCATTAATGGTTTTGATGCCATTCTACTTGTTTGTTTTTTCTTGTTATAAGAGAGTGTTTCACGTGTTATTTAGAGTCAGGTAGATTCAAACCAGTTCTTACCATCTTATGACTGTTTCAGTGGGAAAAAAGGTAAAAACTGAGGAATGGTCCTTTTACAAGGCTTTTGGATTTATTCTAATACAGAATGATTTCTAGTACAACATAGACACTAGGCGAGATGTAAATCTTAATTATTGTAGCATCAATGGCACGAATCTAAACTCTGTAAAAAGCGGAGAATTAAGTCACACGTGACATTGTGTATCAATGCTACAATAACTTCGACGTCTTTCATGGACTACAGCTTTTGAGTGTTCTTACTATAGGAATAACTAACAAAATCATAATGCATATGAAAAAAAGAAAAATTAGACTGGTAGAATTTATGAATTGGCATCAGAGTAGAATGACGCTTAACGATAATAACTTAAAAGTCAGGTCTCCCCCAAATCATGTGTAGTGTGGGACTCCTCAGTAATACATAATTATTTACCAGTATACAACCTGAAATCATGTTTTCTAATTACTTCTTAAAGATAAGTCATAAATGCATACTATAGAACAGATCTATTTATTGCCCAACAGTTGGGTCTAGTTTTATGTGGATTTCTGTTACTTAATGTCATAAAATGGTAGGTGGTAACTTGCATTGTTAACCCAACTTCAACTTGTACTGGTGGTTAATGCAGTTTATAACCTTTGCCATACAGTTGAGGGGTTCATTATATAGTTCTTAGTGATATGTAAATAGAATTTAGTTCTTAGTTAACCCTTAATCAAAAGGGTGTGTGTGTGTGTGTGTGTGTGTGTGTGTGTGTGTGTGTGTGTGTGTGTGTTTTCTTTTTAAAGCCAGGTAATAAATCATGCATACTACAGAATTTGATACCATCTTCTACGTCAGGTAGCTAAAACGTCATAAGAAAGGCATGTTGTCTCCTTGCTGCAATATTTGGAAAAGCAACATAGTATTTTTTTTAAAAAAAAACTTCCATTTTTATGAAGAAAAGCAAAGTACTGCTAATATGGAATGAATTCCATCAAGCCCACTCCTTTTCCCAGCACACTGCCCTCATTAGATGAAAACGCTTTGGTTGGGCTGAGAGCTGCAAAATTAAACACTTGAGCCATAGCATGTGCTCCAATAAACGAATGTGGTGAAATCTGTTGCCTTGATAACACTTACAGGCCAATATCCATGTTCATGTCTGCTTCTGAGCTGCCCCAAGTGTGTCTTCAACCTCACTGTGTTTCTGGGATTCAAGCCTCCAAATTCCAATTTCCTGTTTAGACACTGTTCTGCCATCATCTTGAAATTAACATAACGATGCTGAATTATCTTCCGTCTGAATGAGTTTATTTTCTCAGTCTGTTCTTTTCCTAGAACCTATGCCCTCTGCCCCAGCTAACTACAAGCCTTAAACCCTGGCATTTAAGAGCTTTAACATTGAGGCCCACGCCATTCTTATTTTTTAGAGAAATTTTCTACTCTGTTGCTCCATTCACTCTTTATTTTTGTTTACATTTGTTCTTAATTAACAGCATCTTCCAGAATCATTTGACTCTATCCCTACACCCCTAAAAAGAGCTCCACCACATATCCATAAGTCCAATATTTGTTATGTGGTCTGGGGACTCAACATTATGTTTTTAAAAAACCTCATAAATGAGCAACTATGAGTCCCGTTCTCTAGCTGAAGTGATGTAATATTTACTGTAGATGTGCCATTTTTCTCCTGACCCTGAGCTTTGGTCATGTGAACGCTTCTCCAGATTGCTCACTTTCTTCACGCGTACCCATGAGGAATGCTCTTAACGGTTCTTGTACATTGAAACCCTGCAGCATCCGTTCTTCACACTCTGACGATAACACCTTATCTTGACTGAAATATTCACTCCTTCTTTATACAGTTCATTCTCCTTTTTCCAGGAATAGTTCTGGGGCGACTTAGACCAACAAGCATGTCCAACCTATTGGCACTAAAGACTGACCTATGAATGGCATAGGTCTGAGACTGACCTATGGATGGCATAGGTCTGAGATGCTGATGGATCTCTGCTGTAAATGTCTCTGAAAGAGTATCTCATTCTCTTGCGAAGGAGAAACAGAGAGCAGGTGTTAACTGTTTTCAGCTACTCGTCCATCTACAACTGTGATGACTGAAAACTTAGGCTTAAGCAAAAAGCAGAAGGAGGTGAGAGCAGCTACGTCTTGGAAGACATTAATGAAGCAGACACTACTCTTGTTGAGATTTTGCATCAATAATAATGAAACCATTTTAGTCGAGTTAAAGTTGTCTGTTGCTCCTAGCCTAATACACCTGAAGTATGTAGAATTTAGATAACCATTAGCGTTTAGTAACACATTATTTTAAAATAGTGTATGTTGGCTTTTAGATACAATGACACTACATACTAATAAACTATGTAAGTTTTTGTTACTTTTTGATCTTTAATTACAAATTCTATATGGCATTTGGTTCACATTATTTTTCCCTCCCCCAGCTCCCTTTAGATACTGGCCCACTTCATCTTCTTTCTCTCCCCCAAAACTTTGTAACTTTTATATGTACACGGAAAGTGAAAAATAATGTGCTTTTTACTACCTTATTGTGATATTGGTTTGTTGCAGTGATTTTGAAATGAGGCCATAACATCTCTAAGGTATTACTCTATGTTAAGTTGTAACTTCAACACCAGGTTTCCCCTTCTTGGCCAGGAGCTACTTACTCAGTTCTCCCTGACACTAGACTTTAGGTTGACCTGCACTGGGCCAGGATCCTAGTCTACTTCTGCAGATGTAGTCTCCATGCTTGTGTTAGCTTTCCATTATTATAATTGTCTGAGACAATCTTATTATGAAGGTTATCTTTTTATGGTTTGATGTTTGTTGGTACTGGAGATTTCAGTTTGACAAATTAGCTTCATTGATTTGAGGTTGTGGCGGGGAAAGCTCATAATAGGTACCAGTGACTATTCAGTCATGGCTGAGGTAGAAAGGAGAGGATGAGGAAGGTGTCAAATATCTGTTTCTAAGCCATCCTGTCATTGACCGGAAGATGTTTCACTACGATCTATGTGTGAAAAGTACCACCAGCTCTAAGTAATCCATCAAATAACATCCAAATCCTATCACTGCCCATTCCTATATATTCCCATGCCAGGTCCACTCTAAGGAGGTAGTAGCAGCTGAATCCATTCACTAGTTCTAGTGCCAAGAGATCCAGCCTGAGTGAGCCCCAGTGATAAAGCTGTGTAAGTACCTCAACAGAGAGGTGTTTTCCTCTCCAGACAGCCTGTGAACACAGAAAAAGGTGGCTACTTCTTTGGGTGTGTAGACATGAATGTAAAGCTACAAAAAACACTCATAGACAATCAAGGGATCAAAGGAAATCAACAGCAACATTCCTAACACATAGAGAATTATAAGTTGCAGTTAAGAAATTTTTCAAAAACTCACAGTAAAGAAGCTCAGTGAACAGGAAGAGAATTGATGCAGATAATTCGATGAGATCAGAAGTAGCTCCTTAAAGAGACAGACATCAAAAAAGAAAACCAAATAGAAATCACGGAGGGGAAAAACACAGCAGCAAAAGCAGCAGCAGCCTCAGCTTGGAGACAGGTCATTGGCATTTCCTTGGAGAAACAAATGAAAGAATGGAAAGAGCTAAGCAAGACTGTTTATAGTGGGATGCCCCCAAGTGAACCAATGTATGTATATACTATTGGCATTTATTAAAACATGGGAAAGAGAAATAGGCAGAAACCTTATTTAAAGAAATGTTAGCAAAAAACATTTCAACTCTATAGAAGGGAATAAACACTTATTATTCATGTATTAAGAATTCATTATTATTCATGAATATTTAAGACAATCAAGTAGAATCCGCACAAAGTTTCACTGAGATGAACTGTAATCAAAATTTCAGAAGCCAAAGAGAATTTTAAAGTAAAAATAATTGATGTTTGTGAGACACATTCCATAAGACTACAAGCAGAAATCTCAGCAGATGCTTTATAGGTGAGGCAAACACTAAATATCCATTGGTAGTCTATGTTTTGGATTGAACTATGGTCCCCACACTTCATGTGCTAAATTCCTAATGCCTGATGTGAAAGTAGAGATAATGTTTTTAGGAGGATAATTAATGTTAAAGTGAGCTACAGAGGTGGGGCCCTAATCCAGTTGAAGCCATTTCCTGAAAAGGGAGGCTCTCTCTCTCTCTCTCTCTCTCTCTCTCTCTCTCTCTCTCTCTCTCTCTCTCTCTCACACACACACACACACACACACACACACACACACACACACACAGCCATGTGAGGACATCATAAGGAAACTGCCATCTACAAGACAGGGAGAGATACTTCACTAGAAACCAGACTTAACGATACCCCAAATCTTGTACTTGGATCTTCCAGAATGATGAAACAATGTCTGTTACTTAAGTCACATTGCTATTGTGGCCTTAGCAAGCTAAGATAAAGAAACCAATGATAGATGAAACATGGATGAATAGATGGGTTTATAGATCATAAACACAGAGGCTGCTAGACAGACAGATAGGCAGCATGCCCCACCGAGACACTCTGTAGGGAGCAAGAAAGGCTGTCAGATAGGAGAACTCCAAGGGGCATAACTACAAAGGACAGTGAGACTCCTCAGGTGGCGGTGTGTGGAAATTCTTAAGAAGGACAAGTTTGAACTGAATCTGGATTTGATCAAGTCATCCATTGAAAGAAGAAATCATTCCAAGAGGAAGGCATGGCATCTGTGAAATATAGCAACATGAAGCAAGTGTGGCATTTTTTTTTTAAAGCGCATAGATTGTTTGCAAAGGTGAGCGAAGGACACTTGTGCAGTTAACTATGAAGTAAACAAAATCACCAGAGGTTAAATGTCTAGCTTTGTACAAAACAAAACCATCAAAAAGCCTTTCCTAAACCCATACCCCTTCTCTCATGTTTAAGCTGAGTTACTCTCTAAGTCTTACCACTTTTTGCTTCCTAGTGTCTGTCGTTTGGTCTGTTATTTTACTGCTTTCTATCCCCACCAGAACTTTTGCTCATAGTGAGAATGTTGCCTGACTCCTAAGCAAACAATGCTTACTCCTTGTGTATCCCACTTCTGACCCATATTCAAAGAATGCAATGCCTGCAGTTGAGTATTTTTTAAAGTGTGTGAGCAATTAAGGGGATTACGATTTATTTTGAAGTGGACTGATCAACGTGAAATTAATTTACAAGGTCTTGAATGAAAAGTAACTTTTAGAGCAGAAGAGGGTTTAAGTGGTGCTTTCTTCACTTGAAAGAATTAAATTTAACAGTAAATTGATTTGATTTAATTACATTTTGCAAAGCAAGAACCAATGAAATTAAATTTCTGGTCCACTTTGGGAGAGCGTTTCTCTAAAATATTTCTTATTATATATTCTAAACATCACAGAACTGGTAACTAAGCTACTATTTTTCAGTGGAAAACAAATCTCTCTACATTCTATGCTCTTTTGTTTTGATGGGGCAGGACTTTGAACATTTTGTTTTGCTTTGCTGGCTCTGCCTTGGTTAGGTCCTTATCACAGGGAGCATTAGGAGGACAGTGGACAGATGTTGGAGGCAAAGCAGTTAAGCCCGTGTCTGCTTCCCATCTGACTGCTTTGGTTCCACTGAACAAGAGCCAGCCTACTTCACTCTGGTCAAGTCAGTGCCTTTCCGCAGCACAGTGGTTCTCAACTTTCCTAATGCTATGACCCTTTAATGCAGTTCCTCATGTTGTGATGACCCTCCCATCATAATCTTATTTTCATTGCTACTTTATAACTGTAATTTTCCTACTGTTGTGAATCATAGTGTAAATATCGGATATGTAGGATTTCTGATACACACACACATATACACACGCACGCGCGCGTGTGTGTGTGTGTGTGTGTGTGTGTGTGTGTGTGTGTGTGTGTACCAATGAAAGGGTCATTCCATTCCCCAAAGAGTCACAACCCTTGGGTTGAGAACTACTGCTATAGCAGGAAGGTAAATGAATATTTATAGCTTCCACTTTTTATCTGTGGCAACCTAACAATATAAGCACAGAGATACCAGAATTAATTAGCCCTACCTCCTCAGTTTTTCTGGGCTCCTGGGCTCTTCTCTCCAAGTTTGTACATTTTTCTAATTATAACCTCGGGTCCCCTGATCCTTTGTGCTCTGAGCATGGTGGGTGCTGGCTACCTGTTCCAATTGGTAATTGTGTGACAATTTATACTTTTGTTTTATCCTCTTGGTTATCTACTTAATAGCTTCCCACTTAGCTACCAATTGTTTACGTTAATTCTCATTATTCAAAGAACTAATAATTGGTCACAACTCAACCAAGAAAGCAGAAACTTTGGGATTTATATCTATCTGCTTTATCTGTCTATATCTAACTATTTGTCTATCTATCTACTTATCATTTATTTACTTATTTATGTATTTATCTATAATCTATCATCTTTCTACACATCCATTCACTTCCTTACATATTTTATGCCAGTGTGTGGATTTGTGTATGAACTATATCTACAGATTCATATATATTTACTTACATTTACATAGTAAATTCATATGTGCATGTATTTTTGTCTCTTCTATCTGCAAGGGAATGATTCTAATAGCCTTCACCTACCATAAATGTGAATAAAAACTCATGAAAATCCAAAGTCTCACATAAAATACACTAATATTACAGATATGGTATATTTCCTTAATCTTTGATCTGTGCTTGGTTGAATCCTAAGATATGGAAAGTCAACAGTGAGTATGAATTGGCTTCCATTATTTTGGAGGTTGAGTAGATATGTCCAGAATTCACAGAGTATAAGAAGGGGAATGAGGAGTTTGAATACATGGGAGCAGTCTCCAGCTACTGTACACAGCTGGGATTTCATCATGAAAGCCAAACGTGGTGCTTGATATCTTTCAGGCTTTTGAACAAGGCCACCCAATTTGTTTAGAATAATCTATAGTCAGGGTTAGGTGACTATGAGCATTAGTTAGCTCTTTAAATCAGTCCTACAACAACAAAAGTAATCAGTGTTTGGAATAACTAGGGACCCCAGCTTAGTCAAATCCACACAGCCAAAGACCTTCCCAGTTATGGTTTTAATCCACTCGCCTGCCTCAGATTCATACAGACCCCAACCTGTATGGAAACCATGTGATTGCTCACACTGAACAAAGGACAAGGCAAAGAATGACTGGGGGAATTTCTCATTGGAACTCCTTTAAGATATTACAAAGCCAGCCACTTGCGGACCTAAAGGCGCTCTAGTTCCTCACTGTGTAAACCAGACTTGACCTCATACTTGGAGATCCATCTGCCTCTGCCTCCCAAGTGCTGGGATTAAAGGTATGGGCCACCACCACCTGACTCCAGCTTTTTACGTATGTATTTTCCAGAGAAGGGCATATTTAGGGAGCTTGCTTATATCCTGCCTCTGACCTCTTGTATTTGACTTTGTTTGCAAATTAGGTGGAATAAATGTTAAAGTTTCATTGAACAATAAGAAATGTATGTTCATCAAAGCTCTGCATCAATTCAAGTCCTCTTGATTGATAAAACATTGTCCACCCCGAGTCTAATTGATTGTTTTCTCTCTGGACCTTTCCAGTTTTATGTGTATGCAGCTGTATAAAAAATGATACTCACTTCCTCCCTGATCACTTGTTTTGATTTGAGGCAAAATACTTATTGGGCTCTCTGGTGGGAAGCTGATTGTTTGTCTTACTTTGAGGCTCAAATGAGAGAATCTAAAAAGTTGTGTTGTGTGTGTGTTAAGAACTCTTTGCTTCGGGGACATTAACTATAATTTCAAAAGCAAAGGCACAGAGCAGTTCTGTTTTCTACACTCTAATATGTTAACTCGTCTTCCATCCCCATTTTGAAACACTTTATCAGGTCTCTGGGTAGATTTGCTGAGCTTACTATTCCAACAGAATTTATTTTAGAATAGTTTTTTAGAAAGCAGTTAGAGAGAGATTTATAACCTTGACTTCTTAGGCTTATGTTTTAGAACCACAGACAGGACACTGTGAGATTATTTAGCTTCTTTTAGGTGCCTAGTGTTCCTAACTAGCTTTTACCAAGCCAGTGAGCCAAAATTGGATCCCAGAGGCACATCCCAGAGAGATGTATTCTTCACTCAGTCCCACCCTTTACTAACACTCTGAAAAAATGCATTTGGATCCCATTTTTCATGACATCTGTTCCTCATGCTGACAAGACTGTGGTCTCTGGGCTATTGACTTGAGAATAATTTCCTGCCTGCTGAGAACACAATGCTAGGGAATGTGGATTGAATCCATTTAATATGTCCTTCTGCGCACACTAGTCCATTCTGTTCTAGGGCATACTTCTGAAATGCCCAAACCAACAAGCACAGAACACTGTGAAGAAGACAGGATTTGATCCTGACAGATAGCCATCTGCACACTTATTTCCAGGAATGTATATCAGAATGAGAAGCAAAGGGCATGAGGGTGTTTGTTTGTTTGTTTTTTGAGTCAGGTTTTTTTGTGTAGCTGTAGTGATCCTGGACTTTGTAGAACAGGCTGACCTTGTACCCACAGAGATCTGCCTGCCTTTTCCTCTCTAAGTGCTGGATTGACAGGTGTGTGCCACCACACCTGGCTAAGGGCATGAGTTTTAACACGCATATAAATTAATTTGCTAAGGACAATATAGCAAGACACCACAGATTTTGTGACACACATCAGAACTTTCCGTTCTCATAGTTCTTATATCTGAGAAATCCAAGGACAAGGGGAGAGTGTTTCCTCCTGGGGCCCCTCTCTTTGTTTTACAGTGGCTATCTTCTCGTTGTGTTCAAGAGTCTTTTCTCTATAAGCATTTCTATTGTCTCTGAGCATCCAGATTTCTTCCTACAAAAGGACAAGTCAGATCAGATGAGGCATGTGCAAATGAATTACCTTTAACCTCATCACATTCTCAGAGACTTCTTTCAACTACAGTTACATTGTGAGATATGGTGGGGTAGGACATCGTCATATGAGTTGAGAGTAGGTACATTTTAACCCCTACCAGTACACAAATGACTCACCACGTGGTACCGTCATAATGAGTTTCTCATTTAATTTTAAGGCAATTTACTAATAAAAGGTGAAGTACTTTTTCCATTGCATGTTTAGGAAAGTTTATGCAACAAGAAGCTGATGTAGTTGGGGAGTCAAATTGATAGGGTCATGATGCTTTGGATAGACAGATGGTTTCTGAAATTAAAAAGATGTGTAAAAAAGTCATATTTGGGGCATGGAAAAACAAAGAAATGAAATACGTTCCACTTGAGTTTCACATCACTACAAGGAGATATTTCTTATAGCCCTGACCTTCAAGGTTCCAATCAGGAAAAGTTGATCACACTAGAATGTAACCTGGAATGGTTGCTCTAATTTGACTTTTTATAGCAGACACTGTCAGTGGTTCTCACTGTTCTGTTTGTTTGTTTGTTTTTTAGACAGGGTTTCTCTGTGTAGCCTTGGCTGTCCTGGACTCACTTTGTAGACCAGGCTGGCCTCGAATTCACAGCAATTTGCCTGCCTCTGCCTCCCAAGTGCTGGGATTACAGACGTGCGCCACCATGCCAGCTTCTCACTGTTCTTTTAGAGTGGGGTTTCCTTGAATTACTGGGGTGATGTCCACAGCATCTTTCAGACTTGAAGAACTAGATAGTTTTGGAATGCATGGTCCTTTAGATCAAGACTGTCCAACTGGTAGCAGCAGCTCCTTGGATTATAATCATGAAGCCTAGCAACCTGCTGGGAGGCAAAGTACTCTGAAATGCACAAGATCTGATACAGAACAACCTTGGCAAATGGTTTGAAGGAACTTTTCTGAAAATGCCACTATTGCTCAGATTCTTTTGTTTTTTACTCTGCCAAATCGCTGTTTGTCACCATTGGTAATGTGCCTAAGTAAGTCACATGCTTGTTTGCATACCCCTCAAATCCAAGAGTAGATCTGACTTCAGGTATTATGACATCATTTGAAGCTTATCTCATTTCTTTTGACTTCTCCCTATGCTGTGGCAAGATGATCATAATGAGCTTCACATTTTCAACTTGCTAGTTCATCAAGCTCCGCAGTAGGAGGGTGATGAGACTCTGACTAGCCACAGTCTTTTCTTCACATTAAAATATTAGAGTTTATTTATAACAAAAAACTGTTTTCAATGGCTCATGGTTTAGGAATTTCTAGTCCAAGGTGAAGTAGATTCATTAATTTGAGCCTGTGTTGGTTTGAATGAAAGTGGCTCCCTGTAGGCTCATATATTGGTGGAAATATTTGGGAAGGAATAGGAGGTGTTGTCTTGATAGAGGAGATGTCACTAGGGACAGGCTCTGAGGAATTAAAAGACTTATACCATTTCCAGTTAGCTTTCTGTCTTACGGTTGTAGATCAAGATATGAACTCTCAGGTATTCCTTCACTCTGCTATAATGAACGCTAAGCCTCTGAAGCCATAAGCCAATTAGATAATTTTCTTTTATAAGCTGTTTTGGTCTCAGGGTTATCACAGCAACTGAAAAGGAAAGTAACTAATACAGGGCCTTTGGTGAAAGTGGCAATTACAGAGACACCATGGAAAGACAATGTGTTCACATCATAATCCAGAAAACACAGATGATAGATAGATAGATAGATAGATAGATAGATAGATAGATAGATAGATAGATGCTGGAGTCTATAATCCTCTCTGGGAACATACCCAAAGCCCTAAGACCTAACCACTAGTGTCTACCCCTCAACATTTTCCTTCACCTGTGGAAGACAAGGCACTTGACACATTTCTCTTTAAGGAGCATTCTGAATATAGAATGTAGTAGTCTCCCAAAGCATCATCATCAGTCCTGTGCTTTACTCTAATTGGTCCAGTTTAGGGCCTACTCTTGAGCCTATGAATATTTCTAACTAGGCAAGTTGGGAGTAGATTCCCCACTCCTCCTGGAGCCAGAGCAAAGCCCAAGAAATGATAAGCTTCTTAAAGGTATGAGAAAAAAGTGCATAAACACTGAGTAGTTTACTAGTTCATACATAGAGCAAGCTGAATAAAATAATTAGCTTTTACAAGGCACTCTATCCTTAATGTTAATTAGAAGTGCAGAAGTAACTGCAAAGTGTTGTAGTGATGATTAAATGAGATAATATAGATAAAAAGTACTAGCAGTGGCTGGCATGTAATAGTGTTATAGTAAAGAATGGAATCCATCTCTGGGTAGAGGCATGCTAATGTCTCCTCCCTTAAGACTTTGTTTATTCCATTGTGAATGCCAGTTACTTGGTTAAGGGAGCAGCCCTAGGAAGGTGGGTTCGCCATAAACAAAGTTAAGAGAAATGGGTGGAATAATTATCCCTCTAGGGAGATGATGTATTTTTCTTTCCTAGAGTTTTCACTCGCTGGCAGAGTCTATAAGCTACCATGAGGTTCTGTTGGGTCTGTCTGACTTTCTGAGTCCTCAAGCAGAAAAACATATCATTTCCTTATTTTATTCTTTATTTCAGATGCCAGCCAGAACCTCAGTATACTGTTTCTAGTACCTTGTGCTCCCTTACTTTTTCTCTTAAGATCTCCTCTTAGAGTTGTGTCTGTTTGTCTCCCCTGTAGCTGGCCTCCTTGCCAGCTTAACTTAGTTGGCATGACTGTTTTCCTTCTTTCTTCTACTATACTCCTCTGGGTAGTTCCTGAGATGTATAAACCTGCTCTTAGGTTTTTCATTAAAATTCTAAAGTTATATTTTAGTTTCTCATTGAATCTGATGTTAAATTAAGGAGATTAAGAAACCTAGGGTGGGACCCTAATTTTCCTGGTATCACATGGCAACTCTGCCAGGAATCCCTAAGATTTCCAGCAACAACAACTCTTCAATCATGGGTAGCTAGTATTAGTGCATGTTGGTCATTATGTCTGTTCATCTTGGAGCCTTACACCAAAATAATTTCAGCATCCTTTAGAATTTTGAATAATGAAGTGAGATGTGAGGAAATAAGCCATAAACAACATATTCTGTTCCTATGTTTGAGACAGCAAAATCTTCCAGGAGTAAGAACTTGTGTAAAAGAAAGCAATGAATTTAGTTGTAATCATTAGTTCATTGAAAAGAACAAGAAGCATAATTTATTTTTGAGGAAGTTGTTGGGAAGATATGGTTACAAAAGTTTAGAAATATGACATTTTTGCATTTCCACTTCACAAAATTATTGCTAAACTTCTGAGTAAACAAGAGAACATTAAAAGATGTAGAGTGCTACTTTCTACTGATTTTCATGTGAGTTTGTCATGGTTAAGGGTGTGGCCAGCAAAAGGAAAAGAATCATTGATTGATTGATTGACTGACTGATGATTTTGCATCATAGTGAGGGCCAATTTTATCACTACACATTGAAATTTGCTAAGCCATACCAAAAAATTCCCACATATTTAGAACATATTGTTTCTGGTTGAATTCTTCAGTGCCATTTAGTCATTTCCTAATTGAATGTACATCTATTCAAATTAAACTGTACTTTTTTTAAAACATTTAATTGTTTGGAGTTTTTTTTTCTTAAAATGTATTTCTTAAAATATTCATGGGGTCTTGTTATTTATACTCAAGGAAAGAAATTTTAAATAGTGATGCTAGTTCTATCTTTACTTTAAAAAAAAGTTTATTTATTTTATGTATGTGGGTGTTCTATCTGTATGTACACCTGCATGTTAGAAGAGGGCATCAGATCACATTATAGATGCTTGTGAGCCACCACGTGGTTGCTGGGAATTGAACTCAGGACCTCTGGAAGAGCAGACAGTGCTCTTTTTGAAACCTCTGAAATACTTGAAAGTTACTTTATGCTTACAATTTTCAGTATAATACAAATGTTTCCTTTAAGGTTACATTCTTATTACCTTGTGAAAAAAATTAATTTTACTTCTGAAAATAGTTTTCTTTCTTGTCAACTGTTAATGTTATACACTCATTTTGAAATAAGAGGAAATTAATTGCCCCGATATACCCATCAGTGTTCTATAGAACCAAGAAAAACCAAGAGTGAGTGAAAATCTGATTTAATAATTAATGGTGGACTTGATGGCTAAGCAGGCCCTCCTTCTCTCTGTCATGTAGACATCATTGAACAGTGGAGAAGTGTTAGCGGTAGTTATTTTGGATCCCAGTAGCCATTTTTTCTATCAAGAATAGAGCCAGCCAAAACAAAGTTCATTGAAACTGTTAGATTCAATCAGATCCAGACACTATGACGCATGAATAAATGGTATTTGTAATACTTCTTAAGTCTCCAAGATAAGGAAAATACAAAACAAGGTAAAAGCATTGTCTGATAAATAGAACATATAGTTTTATAATTGCTAATACGTAGGAAAATTCTAAACGCTCATCAGATCTCTGGCAAAACTGATGACTGTCAGGGAAATTTGTAGTTTTAATTTTTCTGCAGGATGTTTTTCCTTGTTATTAAAACTATCTGTACATAAAAAGAGAATACATAATTATGCCTACATAATCCTCAAAAGTTTTCAGAATTTTCTGTACTTGCTTTTAATTTTTGTTTAATCATATTTTGTTTTTGAACTGTTTTAAATAAATGTTTAACTATACATCTCTAAAATTATGTCAGCAGTTACTTGTGAGCACATATGACTTTGCCATCCTTAACACAGTTGCCAAGGACCAATTATTTTCCCTCCATGCCACCCAATGTTGAATAAAGCTTTAGTGCCAACATCATGACATCAGTAAGCAGAGCTTCTCAGAAGTAATTAGTACACAGAGTGGAAATCTCTTAAATGTGGTTGGAGCCTTTAGGAAAAGAGACCAGAGAACTCCATAGCTTCTTTCTGTCGATGAGATTTGGGGTGTGTGGAAATCAGAACGTGACCCCAGTAACACTTGATTCTCCATCCCCTTGATCCTGAACTTCTCGGATGCCACTATTTAGAAGGTAAATGTTTATTGTTAAACCATCTAGTCATTGTTATCTCAGCTTGAACTGACTAGGACAATTAACAGAAACTTTTTTATTATTATAAAATAAAGCTGCCATGCACTATACAACTCCTTTTTAATTTCTTCAGTCATCTTCAGAAAAAGTCTTTGAATCGCTTCCATCTCTTCTGTCATTCACAATGACTATCACATCATTCAGTTCTTATCATTAAAATGTTTTAATCATAAACAGTGTCCCTCACCTTTGCTTTTTCAACCACTAACTTTGGGGAAGAAGAGCAGCTGCTTTCCTGCAGAGTATTAAGCAGCCTGAATTTATCATTGTGTTGATCATGGTTTAATTTAAATTGTTTTTCTCACTCCATGATTCCTGGAAGCTGATCAAGGCTTGAGTAGATGCAAGTATGTTTGCTACTAACATGATACTGATACTTGAACATATTACAAAAACTGAATTTACTAAAGGTGCAGTTCTGCCAGCTTCATATTAGAATGCCTGGCATTTTAAAATATGGCAAAACATTTTCTTTCAGGAAGTTTCCTGGAGATGTTAATTATGATTTGGAAATTATGAATTCCACTAACTAAAACCATGGGATTTGATGCCAGGTACTTTGAAAATCTGGGAGTTCCTTTGTTGAGAGATGTCAGCCTGAGTTGGACTATAAGGAGAGAATCCCTAGAAAACACTACAGAAATAAGGCTTAACACTAACCCATTTTAAAAAATAATGTTTGAGATTATGATTTATTTACAATATCTCATTCTTCCATGTCCCCCCTCCATGCTATGTACTTCCTCATGCTCTTTTTTAAATTGTGGCCTCATTTTTCACTAATTGTTATTGCATGCATATATATATATATATATATATATATATATATATATACACACATTTGTATATGCATGTATCTATTCCTAATATAACCTGTTCAGTCTGTATAATGTTATGAGTATACAGGTTTCAGGGCAAACATTTGGAGCTGGACAGCCTTCCCTGTATTTGTATTTGGCAGCCTTGAAGAAAACATCTTTACTATCTTTGTGCATCTAAAATTCTGAATGTAAGTCAATATCTATCATATCTTGTCATTATCAACGTAAAACATCTATTTAGACCTAAAAACATCTTAACCCATAAACAACTAATCTTAATTGTAAAACTAAACTATCTGGTCTTCAACTCCATCAGAGACTTGAAAGGGAATAAAATTAATTACCTGAGTAGACAGGAAGTGCAGGTTAGCAGCTTCTCAAATGAGAAGATGACAGAGACAGTTTGCTGCCTGAGCAGTCACCCAAAACTCTCTATAGTGTCGGAGCATCAGAATATGGCATTTAAAATTTTTTTTAATTTTATTTTAAGGATTCATTCACTTAAAATTTTCCTTGGCACACATTCATTGTACATAACAATCAGCTTCACAGGACAACTTCTTCCAAGCATATTTAGCATGTCGACTATGTCACGCCCCTTTCTGCTTCCTCTACTTTGTCAGGCTCTATTTTCCTTCCTATTAGTCTTCTTCCTCCTTTCAACCTTCCTCCAATTATAACACACACGCACACACACACACAAGCACACACACACACACACACACACACACGTACTTCTTTAAAACACTGATTTAAAACTTCTGTAAAATATTGTTATATTACTCATTAATAGTCACTAAATTCCCACCCAGTGCCAACCATATGAGATGTTGGGAGACAAGAAATCTCTCCATGATTTCCTTTCCAGCTTGGATTAAGCTAATTGCCATTCAATCTGTGTGCTTGACATGCAACACCTCGCAAGGTTTCACTATGATGCACATAAGCCTTAGACCAGTCACCTGCTGGCCTGATGTCTTCATCTAGAGTTTGAGATAAACACATCCATGTTATCTTGGAACAAGTTGCGAGAGACTAGAGAGACCAGACACTACTGATGTATAGACATGAAAGAAGTCGCTTCTATCTAAGAATTCTAACTAAGCAGTCTGTGACTTTACTAGAACCCCCTCTCTGTAACAAAATGTTGGAAGCACCCGGGCTTCATATGCTTTATTTACATGTCTTGAAAAGTGAGGTTGGGGCTGGGTTGGGTAGCCATCGCGGAGTCCTGAACACACGCGTGGTATGTAATTTTGATGAAATTTGCTTAGTATTACCCTTTTGAAAGTTATTGAGAGACAAATGGTGTCTCTCTTTATAATGTTTTGTTTCTATACTTTACATGAATAGGTCTCTTTCAGTCCCTTTGTCCTGAAGTGTATTTAATCAGAGGTGGCAAGCTGAGTGAGCTTGTGGGAAACAGGGACATGTCAGGTCAAGGACATGTCCAGGAACCTATTATCCAGGAAAATTATTTTTTTTTAATTTTTTTTTTTTTTGCACAGAAATCTGCCTTGAAACGAGTCACTTGTCACTAAACAAAGTGCAGAGAATGAAATGAAAGCAAGGCCCAGATGTCTATTATTTTGTCTAGTTGAGAACTTTTGCTTCTCCGATGCAGTCCCCACTTTGCCTTGCTGATGGAATTAAGCCAAGACAGAGGGAAGAACGGCTCACAGCAGCCCCGCTTGGAGCCATTACCTGACGCTAATTTGAGGAATCACCACGGAGTGCTTTCTGATGTGCAAGGTGGTAGGATGGTGCAGCTCAAGTATTCCAGAAAGGAAGTTCTAAAACATGGCTTAGCTACGTTGCAGCTGTACAGGCTCGAGCAACACCTTTGGCTTCTCTGATCCTTGTTTTTTGTACCAAGTGGCATTTAGAATCATTTAAAGGGGCACAGTTGGCACTGTGTGTGATCATGAAATCTGTATAAGGACTCACAACCCCTTTGCTTGGACTAAATGGCTGAAAACTTTTTCTTTCGTTTCAAAGCTTTTTATTTTGTTATGTCTAGAAAATTTCACTTAGAATGGTTAAAATAAAATAGGTATAAACTCTTCCTTTTAGCTGATTTTAGGGTGAAGGATATAAATGTGGCTTTGTGAGAAAGATACATCTTGAGGAGCCACAGGGATGGGACCCATATAGAAACTGTCAAAAAGCAAACAAATTTGGAACCATGACTTTGCTTAGCCTCTTTCAAATACAGGTCTTACTAAGTATTGGGCCTCAGGGTCTGATTGCAAGCCAGTTTGAGGGTAAAACCAGCACATGAATTGAGTGAGAATGAAAACAGACTGACTATAATACAGGACGCAAGAGCAGAGGGGAAGAGTTGGAAAGGGAGGGAGAGGAAAGAGTTGAGAAGAGTAGGAAAGAAAGAAAGGGGCTGGAGGATACAGAAGATGCTAAGGACTTGGGAGACTGTTGGTTGACTTTAGTTCTAAGGCAAAATTTTCACCCTTAGCGGAGATTTGGAAGCATCCAGGAAACTAGATTTATAAATGATGTCTAGCATGCAGCGAAGGCTGAGAAGAAACAAGCCAGGCAGTGTCTGACTCAAATGCACATGCAGTTCTTCCTGAAATTGTAGTCACACCTAAGGTGGAGTGTGAGATCCAGTGCCCCTAACAAGCTCTTAGCTACTAATGGGCTCCTGCCAAGCTCATCTCTGTCTTCCTGCAAGGAATGTGGGATGTCAAGTGATTGAGACAGAAGCAACAAAATGTGAGCAGTGCTACATTGGTGCCTCTGCTTTAACGTGTGAGAACCACAGGGCAACCACTTAACTGGTTTTTACTGTTTCCCTACTTTACAAACATAAGTTTTCAACTGGCAAATTAAGATCATCAGTCATTGGGTTGGAAGTGTGAAATTCTCAGATGAAACTGAAGTAATTTGTGATTAAATCCGATGTCACTTTCCCAGTCTGATTGCAGGAGCTGTTGAGGTGTTTTTGTTTGTTTTTAACCTCATCTGGATTCTGTTTGTGTTTCTTTAAAAGCCCTGGCCATGTGTCTCCCTTAAGCAGGGTACTTATGCCTTTACTTATTTTGAAGCACAGAGCTATAAAGAGTACTAAACACTATAGTTAATACACTACACCACTTTCCACCCAGGCTTTATATTCCCAAGAGGAGCTCATGGTCTGATCAGATCAGCTGGTCTGGGTCAAATCACTGGGGACACATATTGCTCTCTTGGAGTTTTTCAATGCATACATACTCTAAAATCCCCAAGACTTCTTGAAGTAAGGAAGTACTTTGAATTTGGTTTTGCTAAAAGTTGTAAAAAAAATATTTGAATAAAGCCATTGTTTTTTCTTTTAAAAAAGATATACAATTATGTTTGGAGGGAATTCTAGTTATTGAAAGAGACTGGCCTTAAGTCTGGCTACAGAGTCAAGATATCAAATAATAATTAAGAAGGAAAACAATGACATGAAAACCCATAGGGATGTTGAGAAGAATTGGGTGAGATTATAAATAATACGTATAACTAGCATACATCAAATGACATGATTTATGTAACATATTTGTTATAGTCCCCATACACTGATGGTTACTTCCTTGTCTGTGCCATAAGTCTTACGTTTTACACACACACACACACACACACACACACACACACACACACACACATACACACACACACACACACACAGTATTGCAGAGCCCACACACACATGGGTTCTGTTCTGCTGGCCCAGCAGAGGGAGTACATTGAACTTCACAGCTAACAGATTCCACGTTTGTGTTTTGGGCCATTTGTCCATTTGTCTCTGTGTTCATTGTTTGACTTTTCTGTGAACTGACAGCAGAGCACAGTGCCTGAGGCTCAGTAGGTTGGTGCACCTGCTTATCTAATGAATCAAATGTGAGTTGCACCAATAAAGAGGAAAGCCTACCTGTGTCTATCCTGACACACCATCCCTTTCTAAGCGATAAGATGTGTTTGAAGCTGTTAGTTTTGTGGAGGGCATAGAGCACTCAACTGTCTCTTCCACAGTTTCTGCATTTGTTTTGAGATAAAAAAAAACCCATCTCTTTCTGGATGTTGTAACTTATTATTTTTCAATTTATGAGAGAGAGAGAGAGAGAGAGAGAGAGAGAGAGAGAGAGAGAGAGAGAGAGAGAGAGAGAGAGAGAGGATGGGTGTATATATGTGTGCATAGCTCACATATGGGGGTCAGAGGACAACTTTTGGTAGCCAGCGCTCTCTTTCCTAAATGGGATCACAGGATTCAACTCATATTATCAGACTTGGTGGCCAAATTCTTAACCCACTGAGCCATCTTGTGTACTCCAAACATTTTTGGTACTCCCACTTAAAGCCTCAGAAAGACTCTCTGGCAATTCTATAGGCAAAGATATATACAGTAAAGATTCTTATAATTTTATTTTTTAATATAAAAAAGCAACAGTATTTACATAATGAGCTAAATTCACCAACATTTAAAGATTTATTTTTGGTATTCATTATAACCCTGATTTATGATTTTCAAAATGGTACCAAGTTTTTTCTTAAGCCCTTCCATTAACTTTTACAATGGAACAGTTTTGTTTTTTTTTTTAATATTTAACTGAGGTCCAGACTCATCTAGACTTCACCTTAACAATCGTCTTGAAGTGTTATTTTTCATTCTAAATATATGGAGAATCTTTCACAAGCCTTTGTCAAACAACTCGAGATAAAATTAGACAACATCAAGGAAACTGTCTTCAGGATGCAGGGAGGCAGTTGCACAAATGAACCCATAGTGACTGTGACTGCAAGCAGTAGACCTACACAAGCTCAAGCCAGACACAAATCCTATTATGGAGTGTTGGAGGTGGCCATGAAGTCCCAGCCCTAACTGAGAAGCTATTGACCTCTGATAACTCCTAATGGTGCGATGCCATGGTAGGCTGACCATATACTAGAGCAGGCCCCATTTTTAGGTAACACAAATTGGGCTCAATTGGTTTAAAGCAAAAAGAAAACTAAAACTCCAACATGAATGGATCAGGAGGTAAGAATGGAGAAGATTGAACTGGGACAGGTTGAGGGTGTGTATGATCAAATATATTGTATGAAATTTTCAAAGAACTAATAAGATATTTTTAAAGATTTTTGTTAACATCTTTACATGCTAGTGGAAGTGAACCATGAGGGAAATAATTTAATGAATGTCTAGCATTGAGTAAGTACTTTGGTTGTTACCTTTGATGTTGTGGGTCTCAGTATCACTCTATTTTTTCATGAAGGTTTGCTTAGTTTATTTACTTACGTTATTTGTAGGTCATGTTGAGAATAGACTTGGTCTGCTCAGCTTTGCTCACAGAAACATTAAAACATTCCACAGACGTAACAGGAAGCAATGAAGTAGCATTGATTCAGATGTAAGCTCAGCTTTGCACAACATCAAACCTAAAAAAACCATGTTACAATGATAAACACCAATTCTTTAAAAGACCTTTAAAAACTTATGCAGTATGAATTTCCAGATCTTCACATTGGGTGATGTACTTTTTACCACTAATTTTGATTTATTCACTTTACATCCTGATTGCAGCCTCCCTCCCTCCATCCCTCCTCTCCTCCCAGCCCCCAGACACTTTTCCCCCACATTCTCCCCTCCCTTTCTCCTCAGAGAAGAGAGAGGTCCCCTATGGAATACCACTCTATTTTATGTATGACCTCATATCACCTGCTTGGTATACCTAAACCCTAGTTATTTGGATGCTGATTGGGTCTAATTACTGCAGTAGTGATGATGAAATGTGGTCACCATTTATGGTCAGTCTCCCTTACAGTTGGGCTTCCGGGAACAGTTGATTGGTCCCTAAAGCCAAGGAGTGGGAGAAGTGAAGACAAGGCTTTTTGTATGTGGCCATTCCAAACATATTGTGCAACCTTGCAGCTCGTGCAGCAACCCCTGTCCCCAGACTTAGAGACCACTTGCTCCATCTGTGAGTGCCACAAACGTGTAGGAGATTGGTGCAACCTGTCTCTGACTTCCTGTGAGCATGAAGTAAGGTGCTGGTACTTCCTCTGCTCCTCTCTTCCTTCTTTCATTTCTTCCTTCTCATCTTTCCATCCCCAATGTAACCTAGGCTATGATGATTTACAGACTAGATCATGTTCCCTTCATCCAGTAGTATGGGTCAGACAATACCAAGGATTGACTGCTAGGGAGACAGCAAACATAAATGCTCAGCAAGTCCTAGAATTCATCATTTTGATGTTTGAAAAAAATATTGAGACACAAGGAAGTTCCATGATATACCTAAGACCAAAACAGCTAGCCATGACTGCAGCTGAAGATTGCCAGCCTAGGGATCTTGCAGTATAGATTTCCCCAACTCATATCTATTTCTCCAGTGCAGAAAAATTTATGTATTGAGGCCATGAAATGAGATCGTTTTATTAAAAGCACGAGTTTGGCTTAGTTATAAAAGATAGCTAATTGTTTCAGAGTTTAATGATAATCGGCATAATTGTGACCTTCAGATGATAGTTGCTAGGTAGTTTTATTAGGAATTTTGGTGACTATTTTTGTATATCCCATGGAAAAAAATCATATTTTTGAGAGGAGAAGTAATTTCTTCTAACATTTCCCCTCTCTTTTATACTATAAAGTCTTTTGGTGAATATTCTGGGATGCACAGTAAGCTATTAAATAAAAGTAATACTTCCTGAAGTTCTAAGCAAACATGTTTTAGACAGCATATACATTATTAAAACCTAAACCCTTGGCAGAAATATTTATTATAAATCACTTTTATTCAAGTATTTTTGTGTATCTTCACAAATTATTGAAATTAGACTATGATATTAAGCAGCTTTCGTTTTGAGTTGATATGTGGTGGTAATTCAGCCTGTGTAACTAGACAAACTTCATCAGAATTCAGAAGACTTCGGGGAGATAACACACTGTTTCATTCTAAAATAAGCAATGTAAAATTTACATGGGTTTTATTACTTATGATAAATGCACTTGTTTGTATCACAATAGACAGAAATTTTTAGGCATACATTTTTTCTTATCATAACGTTCTGGTTTATATGTGGAAAGGCTTTGGGATTTTAGAGTAGTTCTCCATCTTTGAGGTGCCATTTTCACGCTTCTGAATTGAATCCTATATTCCAGGATGTTGTCATGTCTAAGGTGGTATAAAATCTATAGTATTTGGCATGGAGTAAATGCCAATTGTTTTTAAATAATTGATAAAGGAACTTCATTGTCTAGTGTAACTGATATTATACATGTGAGCATATGTCAGAATAAAGATTAGACAGATAGATAGATAGATAGATAGATAGATAGATAGATAGATAGATACCATACTTTTTGGACTATAAGAGGCACCTGATCATAAGATGTACCAAGTTTTTAGAGCAGTAAAACAAGAAAAACAGTAAAAACAGCAATTGGATCATAAGGCGCACCCTAATCCCCCCCCCCCATTTTTAGGGGTAAATGTGCATCTTATGTTCCAAAAATATTGTAGAAGAGAGAGATAGAGACAGAGACAGAGAGAGAGAGAGAGAGAGAGAGAGAGAGAGAGAGAGAGAGAGAGAGAGAGAGAGTAAATAGGAGCACCTGCTGCTCTTGCAGAGGACCAGAGATCTTGGCATCCATTATGGGCAGTTTACAACCACCTGTAACTCTATCTCCTGGGGATCCAATTCTGCCCTCAGTGGCCCTGCAAACATGCCATGTACATACTCTCTCTCTCTCTCTCTCTCTCTCTCTCTCTCTCTCTCTCTCTCACACACACACACACACACATATATACATACATACATTCATACACTTAATTAAAAATACAAATAAATAGTTTTGTAAAAACCAAATGTATGGGCTTATAAGATGACTTAATGGGTTAAGACAGGTACTTGCTGCCAAGTGATCTCTCGAATGGATCCCCATTATTCATATGGTAGAAGGAGAAAACCACCTACAAGCTGTTCTCTGATCTCCATATGCATGTCCTGATGTGTGGATGTCCCACATACAATAAATAAATAAAAACACAAATAAATAACCAAACATAATTTTTAAACTTAAAAAATGCAAAACTACTAAAAAGAAAAAGAAAACTAATTGCAATGACACTATCCCCTTGTGGCAACTGGAAATTATTTATTTTATGAATTCCCACAGTATATTTTAGTATGTTTAAATGAGAGATGACAAAATTGAAAGAATTGTTGTGAAGAAATGACTCAGAGACAAACAGCATGAATCTTCAATGCAAACTTTATTGTGATCTTTGTGGTGATTCTCCCACTGTGCGGAACTGTCTGTAAGTACCGTTTCCAGTGTAGCCTCTCCCATACATCTTTGCTTTGTGCTTTATAGACCTTTGCTTTCACACCTCTATCTGTGCTTGAATCTAAATCTGTAAACATATGTCTATTTATTATCTATCCAGTTGCCTACCAATTTGTTGTCTATCATCCGCCTTCCTCCCTATGAATTGCTATAAGCATCCATATAGCAGATACTATTGTTACTGCTATCTGTAAAACCCTTTAACACTCATCTTTCTCCAAAAGGCCAATATTCAGATGTGCAACTGCCCCATCAGAACTCTGACATGAGGCTCTTTTCTGGAGTGAGGAGCCCAGGAGCTGGCCTATGGGACAACCTGTGAGTAATTGGGCATTAATCTGTGTCTCTGTGAATTGGTAGATCAATTCTCTGGAGTGGGGACAATTGTAGGCATGCCATTACTTGTGCCTCAGAATTTCCAGAAGACTTAGCCAATTTCCGTTGGTTGCAACCTATATTGCAGTTGACTCTATGACTGAAAATTTCTCACATCCTCTCTTCTTTCCATTCCTAGAGAGGTTTCCATGGTTCGCTATCCCAATATACTCCTTGGACTAAAATCGTCTCCTCCAAGAAGATAGAATCTTTCTCTACAGAAAGTCAATTCGAGATGATGTTCACCTATATCTCCATTTCCTGCAGTAAAATAATTCTGTTAGAAACTGACTCTGAGCTAGGATAGAGCTCAAAATGTAGCAGACTACTGACTAAGTAGACATCTGAAGTGGCTCTATTGGAATAACAGTTAGAGAGAGTCTAAGTCAAGATTTAGACTATTACAATGATCTGATTAGGGGTCAGATATACCACAACTAAGACAATAAAGGGAGAATTCTCTGGCTTCTCGACGAAAACCACAAAGTATTGACTTAACCACTGAATCCAAGTAGCTGAAAGGAAGCCATGAGTGTGATGGACTAGTTTGTTCACTCTCCTTTTAGCAGCTGGAGTGCTGTGGGATTGGCAGATGAAGGCAGTGCCAGGCTAATGGAAATGAAAAGTTTTCTGATAGCTACAGTCTTTCTTTATGAGATGAAAGATCCTAATTCCTGGGAATACTTCCCAGGAAGACAAAAACTAAAAAGCAAAAAGAAACAAAACAACAACAAACAAACATTACCACCACCAACAACAACCAAAACCTCCTAATGTGGTAGACCTCTTGAAATAAACCTTGGGTAACAGGGTAGTCCCCTGCCCTCCTCTCCCTAAGCTCATTTATGTAGCAAGACTTCATGTCTGGGGTCTCATCAGACACCTCCCTGCTGCCAGTCTCACTTGTGGTGTTTCTGGTCCCTATGATTCCTTCTTTTGGCTACTGCTCCATCACCAACTTCACAGATGAACAGGTGGCTTTGGACATGCTCTGCCACTGTCAAGAGTTGTCTGCCTTCTCCTTTGCCAGCAGCCGGCAGGCAGTAAGCACTGCACCGCAGCCTGCAGCAGGACACAAAGGAAAGGATTCCAAAGAAGGTAGGAACTAATCTAAAATGATTTCTAGGTTTACTTCCAACTCTAAGATTCTGTAAAGTACTTCTGTCCTGGTTAATTTTTTTGGTCAACTTGACACAAGATAGAATATTCTTGGAAAAGGGAAGCTCAATTGAAAAAGGCTCTCATCTAATGGCCTGTAGGCAAGCGATAGGACAGTTTCTTGACTAACAATTGATGTGGGAAGGCCGAGCCCACTAGGGACTGTGCTGTCCCTAGGAAGGTGGTTCTGGACTGTATACAAAAGCAGGTGGCAAGCTATGGAAAGCAAAGCTGTAAGTGACACTCCTCTATGGTCTCTGCCTCAGTTCTCACCTTCCAGTTCTTGCCTTGAGGTCCCTTCACAAGGAATGGTGATGATGAGGATGACTGTAAGCCAAATAAACCCTTTCTTCTACAAGTTACCTTTACCACAGTGTTTTATTACAGCAATTGAAATCTTACTGGAAAACACACTGGTTCCAGAAGAGGGGCATCACAGTGACAGACCCGACCATATAGTCTTAAGGTGGATCCTAGAAGTGTTCAGAATTTAAACCTGGAAAAGCCACTGAGTGCTCAGGGTTTAATGGGTTGTTCTGTGAGAGAAATGCAGGCTGCGTGGACCTGGTCTGTGATGGTTCTGTGGGAAGATTGAGAAGCCCTAAGGATTCTACCAGAACTTTGCATGTGATAAGTTTGAATCAAGATTCTGTGGTTTGGTCAAATGGAGGTGAAGAGTCAGCTGTGATTACAATGAGACCAGCACCACTGATGTGAAGATCTTGGCTTTACCAGAACATTGCATTCTAGTGTTTTTGTCATCCTCCATTCTCAGACTCTCTTTCCTTTGTTAGTTAGCATACCTTCTCCTTCCTTCCCTCATCAAACCCCCAGAAGTGATGGAGCCAGTTCCAAGACTGTGAGAGTTGGGCTTCTGGTCTGAGCTCTTCCTCCTCTTCCCCCAACTCAAAATAACCGGATTTGCCTTTCACTTTGTCTGAAGACATGCATTTCTGAAAAAACAAACAAACAAACAAACAAAACAACAACAAAAAAAGAACCTGTCCCAACGCTGCCTGCTCCGGCTTTCCCATGAGTCAATTGTGTGGCCTCCCACTGATGCCCCATTGCACCGTGTGTCTTACCTGTACTTCTCCCATAGAGGACATTGTTTCATAACTAGTTTTGCCTTCTCAGGCCTCTCTAGACACAAAGTAACACTTCTGCATCTGCAGGAAAGGAAACCAGCTGCCCTAGGGGACAGTTGTTTCTTCTGTCAAAAGGAGAGCCTGTTTCTGATGGAAACTTGTGTTCTAGAAGGCAGAGGTAGGGTCAGTAGATAGAAATGTAGCTCTCTGGGCTGCATACAGGTGTTGGAATACATTTATAGAGTATGGAACTGGGGAAAGTATGGTGATACAATGTGAATCTACTGTTATCACATCCCACTACACTGTTAGTGGACATCAGTTTTGTCCTAGGGCTCAGGAGCTAGAATCCCAGGCAAGAGTGTACCAGCTTCTATGATTGTGCTTGAACTCTGGCCAAGAACTGGCATTCACACACTCCGTGCTACCAGGGGATGAGCCGGAAGCACTGATGGACCAGGTGGCCGATGAAAAGTGTGGACAAGTTACTTCAGTTCTCCTGCATATCCACATGGCAAAAATGCTGGGAGGCAAATGAAGGTCATGAACCTGGCACAGTGACTGTGTTGTGTAGTTTTATCTGCTGCCTCCTGCTCTTTGGTTGGCTTCCAGAATATTCTCTGTAGAAAGTATGGGACAGTTACTCACCCATCACTGTGGTGTCTGGATCCCAGCCATAGCCTCTCCAAAGATCATCCAAGTGAAACTTCTGGGCTCTTTCCAATTGATCCTTGTGTTTCCCACAATACTCGGTGAATCGAGTCGGACTAAAATATAAACTGTTATGTTTTGCTTCTCCATCCCTATGTTTTACTTTTCTTTTCCTTGTCATATACTTCTTTTTCACCCCAACTTTATCTGGAAATCTAAGCTTCGGTTTTCATTTATTTTTTCTTTCTTTCTTTCTTTCTTTCTTTCTTTCTTTCTTTCTTTCTTTTTTCATTCTGTTTATCAGGCAAATTGAAGACTTCTCTAGTGACTTGGCCGATTTCTGGACTATCAGCTTTCACTAATCAAACTCATCACTGTCTCGGGGTGGCCACCCCCCCCTTCACTGTGATCTCTCTTTGACTAGGACACATAGAAAACATCAGTTTTCAGAGGTCTTGTAGAAAGTATTAAAAACCTGATTTATTTGGAAGCCTGTGTGTGATGTAGTCATTAAAATTTAGAATTTAGAGGCTAGCATGATTAGAAAGATGTTAAGAATCTGGAAAAGTAGGTTCCTCTACAGTGTGAGTTGGGTACAGAAAAGTTGGAGGAGCACAAATGGAATTCAGGTTCCACTAAAGATATAATCCTTCCTATTCGCTCAAGAGCACAAATGACAATGGAGAACATGGGGGTTGAAATTCTAATTTTGGATCACAGCTCCTCAAAGGCAAACTGTGCTCCATTTTCTGACCTGTTGTGAGTACTTGGTGTGATGCTTCAAACTTCCTCTTTGGAAATGTGTTCTAGGCAAATCAAACTGTTGAGATTATTTCTTACGCCCATTTCTGCTAATGTAATGTATAGAAAGCTCAGAGAGGGAATATACACATTTAATAAATAGAAAATATTTATTATGATACAGCATCATCAAGATTATTTGACAAAAGGCAGTAACAAGCCAAACAAAAACACTTTTACAAGAAGCAAAACACCTCGTATAAGCACAAACATTACAGTGAAGATATTTTGTCCTTTAGGTACAAGGTATTTATGTGTACATCTCCAATTCTGAACAATTATATGAGCTAATATTCTATTTATTCTGGAAAATTCATAATCATGATAAGAGTAGGCATTCAGTAATATTTTAATCATTGTTGAAGGTGTTCACCAAATGTCTCAGACCAAAACCCAAAACAAACTCATCTATTACAGCATTCTGACAAAATCCAAAAACAATAACAAAAAAAATATCAAATACACAAATCTTCATAGTAATAAAACATACCTAGGCTCTTCAAGGTTAAGAGAACATAGGAAGCAAAGTGTGTTCTCCCAACTGGCTTCCCAATTAGCAGAAATTCACCTCTTTATCATTGAACTATCTTTGCTGTTGTGTTTTGTTTGAGACAGGATCTCTCTGTTTAGACCTGGAATTCACTGTGTACACGAGGCTATCCTCAAACTCACAGAAATCCACCTGCCTCTACCTCCCAAGTGTTTGGCTTAAAGATGTATACCACCATGCCCAGCTCTGCACCACCTATTGTTTTCTCATTCTGTTTCCTCACAGTGAAATCACAGAACCTAACATTTCAGTCCTTGAGATCTTCACAGTAAAGATGTTTAAAAATAGTTTTTAAAGGAAAGGCAAAGGTTCTTGATAAGGAATTCACTAAACTGGGCAATAGAATATTCGAACACCTAAGAAACACGGCTTTAACATAGAAGTTGATGGTAAATTCCTAGCAAATGATGCTTTGTGTATTTAGAGATTCTAAGATGATGCCTTTTGGCTAATACACCAGTAGCTCTGACATGAAGGAAGCAAATTAAAGTGACTGAACATAAGGCATAAAGAAAAAATGCTTAAAGGGACAGGATTCATCCCACAAGTAACAGGAGAAAGAAAAAAGCGAGCTTTCCTTGTGGATTAGAAAAGGCAGGATAGCAGGTTACCAGGAAGAGACTTGATACCCTATGAGCATATACAGGGGGAGGAAATCCCCCTCAGGAACAGTCATATGGGAGGGGAATAAGGGGGAAATGGGAGGGAGGGAAGAATGGGAGGATACAAGGGATGGGATAACCATTGAGATGTAACAAGAATAAATTGATAAAAAATTTAAAAAAAAAAGAAAAGGCAGAGTCAAGATGGAGTAATTGGCTCACATGTATGTGGATACATACCAGGGGATATGAGCATCATAAGAGACATTAACATAAATATGAAAATAAAATGCATAGAAATAAAAAATAAGCAGGATTGATAAGCAGATAGTTACATACTAGAAGACCATGAAACTCAAGTAGCTGTGGAAAACTTTTTAAAAATATATCTGAAATATTCTAAATATTGCCCTTTCATCCTTGCATTTTAATAACAATGTGCTCAAGTTTATAAAAATGTAATGTTCTTGTCACTCACTGTTTGGTGACCTTTTCATACAGTGCACTTTCAAACTTCATTAATAACATTCTCATATCATAAAATAGCTGAAAAATAAATCCCACTTAGAAGAGTTTCTATCACAGCTGCGTGTGAGAAACATGAGACCACAGACACAACCTTCAGAGAGACACTGGTGACCGTGGCATAGAGAACATCACTGGAACATAAAAATATTTATAATGATTTTCCAGTTGCAGCTACATTGACATTAAATGTCACGAATTTCATAATCACATGTATACAGGGAACACAGGAAAACACATTCAGTTGTTAGTTCCAGGGACTCCAGTGACAATAGGAGGGAACTTCAACCAATAATAGTCGCTATGAGTACACCATTAGGTTCAAAGATAGATTTGTTTCCATAGCACGTGGGAGAAACAGTGGCACCGCATAGCACTTACGCTGAGTCTTGGAAGTCCAACAGGTCGGTATTATTTGCTACAGTAAATGGAAGGAAAAACTTGGCAACATGGTTTGTCCTCTTGGCAATGGAGAATCTGGTTGGCACAACACAAGCGAGTTCACAAAAGGTCTCTGACACTCCTTGTCATCCTCCTCTTTTTCCAAAGTTATCTAGAAACAAGGATGGAGTCTACGAAGCTGATGGTGCTTGCCTTGCTCAAGGACCTGTGCGCATGTATCGCCTTGCTTCTCATCTTCCCCCCATAGCACTTCTGATGAAGCCCCTTTTGGTGATAGTATTGCTCATCTTCCTAAACAGAGGCAATCACCGAAATGCAAGGTGTGACTACCGACTGGCAGAGAATCGCGGCTATGAAAAGGGACCCTCGTAAGGTCAATTCCTGGGTCTCTTTTAGTCCAGGAGTCTGCAGGCTCAGCACAGCCAAGGGCTTCTGAGATGGGAGTTGATGTTCCACTCTCAACCTTGCATGCCGCCCTCTCTTTATCCACTCACCAGGAATGTTGTGAGATGAACTAAAAGCTCAGCTGGCACCAACACAGGGACTGCTCCGTTTCTAGCTTCACCAAGAGAGTGTAGGCAGATACATTTATGCACGATTGAGAAAAGAAAAGATTATTTCTGTTGATTTTATTTTTACGTTTTATTATTTTTTCGATAAAAGTTACATACCATATGGAATTGTGCTTTGTCATAATTCCCTTTCTTCCTAGAGGAGGTTTTTGAATAATTCAAGAGTCACAATCCTGGCCGGGACCACCGTTCACTTGGCATCTTTCCTCTCCCTCTTTAAGGCAGCCTCAGAATTCTTTCTCCCCTGCAGACTGTAGCCTTCCAGCCCTATGCTTCCTGGCTTTCTACACATTTCCAGAGGGGTTGACACTTTAGCATCTCTTGCATCTCCATGTACACTTCCCTCCTCTCCGTTACAGAGTGGAAGAGCTTTGCTTGTAGTCCCTCAGGATGACAGAGGCATAGGTCACATTTGGAGGGGTGCAGAGCACGGACTCAGAAACGGGGGAGCTTGGCACTGAGCTACCAGAGGCCACCGAGTCTCGGAAAGGAGAAGGAGGTGTCAGGGCAGGCGAATCCTCAGGGGTCAGCTTGCTGGCCTCAGGCAGGTCCTCTTCCTCTTCCAGTTCGTCTTCCTCTGTGTTTCCTTCGCGCTCATACACGAACTCCTGCAGAAGCTTGAACCTCTCGCTGTCATCATCGTCGTCCTCCTCAGGAGGAGAGATGGGCTCCTCACGGAAGGTGCTCAGCTGCAAGGGCAGCATCTGAAGGTGTTGCGGGGGAGGCGGGGGCGGGTACAGCGAGCACAGTGCGTTTCCTGGTGTCCCTGGGCCTGCCAGCACCGCATGGTAGTCTGGAATCCCCGCTCCAAAGTTGGTGATCACACCTTGCAGCTGGTCCACCAGGGATTTGGGCTGTAGGGGGGACTGTTGAGCGGGTGGTGGCTGTTGCTGCTGTGGGAGAGGAGCCGGCAAGCCCTTGGGGATGACTGAATCAGCTAGGAACAGGGGGGTCTCCTCTGTGGTCAGATGGGGTGGCAGAGGCGGAGTGGTAGCCACAGGTGGCCCGCATTGGTGCACCACCATGGAAGGGCTGTTGGGAGGGCTGAAGCGAGCTGAAGGGGTGTTGTCCTCTTCCTCCACATTGTAAAGGGTCTTGGTGCTGGCGTCTGAGAAGGTCAGGCTCTTGCCAGAACCTTGGTAACTTTTAGTGAGGGGTTTGATTACGGCCGTTTGGTTGCAGGCCGTCTCATTGGTCTTCACGTGCACAGAGAGGCGCTGCCACACATGCTGTCCCTTGGGCGCCTGTCTTCCACCTGGTTCAGACCATGACACAGACTTGCCGTTAGAACTATGAATAAAATAGAGATGGGTTTACTTATACATGGATTCTGCACAGAGGATAAGACACTTCTGAACTCTGTCCACCCCAACATGGTGCAAATCCACTGCAGCCTCTACCTCCCAGCTTCCCCTAACAGTAAATGAAACAGTGGCAAACTGTAGATACCATAAGCTGCCTCTGAAGAGGAAGCCAGGACACTCTACTCATGCCAAGGAAGAAAGCGTTGATCCAGGAAAAGCTACAGGTGAGAAAGCCCAGTTTGTTATGGAAACAGCTATTTCCATTTAGTTCTACAATTTAACAAAGTGCGGCCACCCTTCACCACCATCCACAGGCTAATAATGAAACAGTCCTACTGATGACAGTTAGTGAAACACTTAACAAATAAAAATAAAATTACCTTTCGCTGCAAGACTGAATGATTATCAAACTAATGGAAGAGAATGTTGAAAAGACACACACACAACCACTTAAGTTTCCCACAGACAAGACAGCTCAGGGAGTTTGTCTTTGGGACAAGTTAAGACCCACATATAGAGCTGCTCTCACTGTGCTGTGGGATTTATAACTCTCAGTTGTCCATTCTGACTTGCCATCAGTAGTAGCATGACCATAGACACGACACATGACATAGACATGACACACAGGAAGCAAGAACATGACCAGGAAATAGAAAGAAAGAAAGAAAGAAAGAAAGGAAGGAAGGAAGGAAAAGAAAAAAGAGACAATATGTGAGTGGGTTTCATAGTTTCCCATTTTCTTTCTATAATCTTAAAACACTAGTCCTCACACATACAATGCATGGCAATTCACATAAAGGTTCAGATTCTCAGCTGCCAATTAGGAGTCTGACCCTAGGAATACTCAAATAGGCACTTAAGAAAAGAGAGAGACTAGGAAAGGCCAACAAACACTGTGCTCACAGCTTGCAGTAATCCTCCTGCCAACTTAGATGCAAATGAGACAAAATAAATATTCTAACAAAACAGTGGTCACTGAGACAAAGGACCCTGCCTGGATCTTTTGCAATTTATCCTTGCAAAAGAAAAAGTCTAGAACACCACCAGCCTCCTTCAAGCCTTTTCATTTGTTATAGTTTGGTTAGTAAGTGCCCCTCAAAAGCTCATGTACTGAAAATGTGCTTTTCAAAGCAGTGGCATTGACAACGGAAGGGAGTTTTTAAGGTGATTGAATTAGAGACCTCTGACCTCATTTAAGGGTTAAGACATTACAGCCTCATACCTTAATGGGTTTTGTGGGAGAGGCACTGCAACGCAAACCAGCACCCTCCTTTTTGCTTTCTGGCCACCCTCAGGTGAGCGGCTTTCATCTGCCACATGTTCTATTCCAAGATGCTGCACCTTGGCACAGGCTCAGAAATAATAAAGCCAAGTGTACATGGGCTGAATCCCTTCAAACCATGAGCTAAAAAAAAAAAAATCATCTCTCCTCTCAGTTGGTTTTCTCAGATATGTTGCCACAGGAACACAAAGCTAACACATCAACTTTAATACTCATAAAGCCCCAACAAACCAACCAAGGAGAAAGTCACCCTGAAGAAGAAAATAGAAAATGTTTTATGTCAACCAGAAATTCTGTTCATTCTGATTATTGCAAATGCTCAGATCTTGCTTTTAGAGACTCCTCTGCATTTAGCAGATGGTGACACCTTGCTATAGCATTCTATTAATAAAAACAGTGCTAATACTTTTTTTAAAAGTTACTTTCTTCTGTTTTTTTTTTTTAACCTCTCTTCTATGAGTTTGTGTTTTCTTTATACCTATCAAAGCAACATAAAAAGGAACACAATAAGAACAAAATTGTGACATTTACAAAATTCAAAATGAACGTTCTTTCTTAGGTAGGAGTGTGAAATAGATTGTGCCATATTTTAGTCTTTTGTTTGAAAGGGAAAGAAAAGTCAAAAAAGAATCACTAAGACAATGGTTTATTGAATTATTTTTAAATACAAGAATGAAGGTTTCAAAACTTACATATGATTTTTATTCTATTTATAGTGAGAGTAATGGTCAACATTTCACATTTTATAGTCTTAAAAACTGAAATGAGCCTAAGAAGTTGAGATTTGCTTTAAAGTCTGACACTAAATATAAAAAGCTCAAAAACAGTTAAAATGATGACCTTATTACTTCAGGGAAAAGGTGATTCTCAACAAAACATTGCTCAGTTGCTCCCTAAAATTACCTGCAAGGTATCCTTGCATTCCTGGAAAACCCTGAGGTAGGGATTCAACTTAATACATACTTACCTCACTGAGTACACCATCGGTTGTTTTTTTATTATTATTATTACTGTCCAAGGATCCACCCAGGGCCTCATTTTGGACAATACCCAAATGTTAACAGTATTTTTTTCATGATCAAGTAGTTAGCTATAATCAAATTTTAGCTATATTTCAATTGAACATAACTTTTATTTTTGTGATGGGAGATTTTTGCTATCACTATTAAAATTAGCAGTGTTCATTCCCCCTCAAAGTTTTGTTCTAAACTATCTAAAAAATCCTGTTTAATTAGGAAACAGATATCATGCCCCAGGGCATTTAGTGAATTATAAAAATTAGACTAACCTTTTTTTCCCCTCAAGGACAAAATAAATTGCTTTTTAAAAATCAGAGATAGTGCGGGAAAGGTATCATTGCATAGGCACTACAGCAGAGGGTATTCACTGCTCCTTCAGCGTAAGTCTCTTCTCATCCATGGTCCTCAGACAATCTGAAAGGTCTATGGATCTCCATGTTCACTAGGCATAGTTTGCAGATTGAATAAATAAAATTTTATATGGCACCACTGTTTTTAATTGTTTATTGTAATAAACTCCTACTAAATACAAATGCAACTACATTGTGAGATGTTTTCATTGTGTTCTGTAGGCCAGCAAACACTAATTAAGATAATTACAGTCCCTGATTCAGGTAAAGATCCAATCCTGTTACACATATAAAGGGAGCGGTCTATCTGCAGAGACTGCAAACTCATTGGTATTAGAAGAGAAAAATATATAAACTTTAGGGTGTTGCAAGAGAGCAAAATACATTCACAATACGAGAGTGTTGTAAAATAAAAGCTTCATTTAAGTCCAGATACCTATAGTGTTTTGTGCTTTGACCCCAAGCTTCTTGCTTCTATTGTTTACCTTTATCCGATTTCTTAATCTTAAGAAAGAGCTGGGGGTACAGCTCACAGGTAGTAGAATTCTTGCTTGCCAAGCCTGCAGGAAGCCCTAGGTTTAATCCCTAGCACTGAGTAAACCAGGCATGGTAGTGCATAACTGTAATCTCAGCATGAGGAGGTTGAAGCAGGAGGAGAAGTTCCAGGGTGATCTTCAGCCACATGACAAATTCCCGGTCACCCTGGCCTACACGTGACCCTGTCTCAAAAATAAGAAAAAAGCCAACATAGTAATCAGACATAGACAACTCCACATAATTGTCTCAAAGCACTCTAACTTTGCTGTAACTTTCAAAGACAGACCTCAGGCTCAAAGTAACCCCATTCCCTGAAGATGAAATGTTGTGGGTCAGTGCTAACTTAGCTCAGGTAACTAAATACATTTATTGATATTACAGTTACTGGGATGGTTGGTGGTGTAACCTGCCTTCCTTGAGCCTGTCTGGTTATCAGACTATAAAATAGTGGGTCTGGAAAGCAAAGGGTTCCCCAGGATCACCTCCTTGGGATTAGAAAAGACTGAAGCCCCAAGGCTTTACAACCAGTCATACAACCTTGGAGTTGAGCCAGTGGTGGGCAGAAGCACACTTTGACCCGATGGCTTAGCTTTGCACACTTCCTGCTTTCTATTTAAATCATAACCTTAAGTTGGGACTTTGGGAGTAGCTGGAACTCTTTGTCCCCATCTCAACATGGCCACACTGAATAGATATCCTCTTGCTTTCACTAGTAAATTGGCTTTTTTAATTGGCTCATCTGGGCCAAGTAGCAGAACTGATTTGTTAAGAACACAGGCTGTGACCCTAAGTCTAAGGAAAATAGGACCACAGGAAGAGGAGATAGATGGGGGAAAATGGTGTTTCATTCTCCCACACAGAACTGACAGGTCTCTGACTGCAATCTGGGAGTCAACAGGTTGAGGTTTTGACTTTGATTGGCTTCCATTAGGCCAGTGTCACAATCCCCCAAACAAGGCCCCTAACATTTGTACCATGCTACAGCATAGCTGGGTGTGGGTAGTATAAACAGATTAGTCTATCGGCATTCAGAGTGATTCTGTCTGTTTTGTTCTCTTTTGTGCATCATCTTGTACATCATACTTGCACATCTGCAGAGTATGTGCCCTCTGTTCCAGAGATCTCTAAAATGAGAACCATGGGTAGGAATTGGAGATAGGGGGAAAGCATCCTGAACAAGTGGCCTGAAGGGAGGCTGGCTACAAGAGTCACAAGCAATACTAAAGCTCCCCGTGAAGAAGGAAGGTTCCCTCCACGCTACCTGAGGAGCCAAGCATTCCTTTTCTATACAATGGGAAATTGGGTCATTGAGATTTCTCAATGGGCAAGGGCACGTGTTGCTAAGCCTAACGACCTGAGAATAAACTGTGGGCTCAAATGATGGAAGAAAAAAAACGGGCTCTTTCTTTTCTTTCCTTCTTTCCCCACAATCCGTCAACTAGTAAGCCAGGGTAATGAAGTGAAAAAGGAGCATCAGGAAAGGCCATTGAGTTCCAGTGGGAGTGGGGGCGGGGGACCGGGGTTAGCCAAGAGGGAGGGGAGAATGGGAAGATACAAGTGAAGGAATAACAATCAAGATGTGCTCTGAATAAATTATAATTTTAAAAAAATGAAAAAAAAAAAAAAAAAAAAAAAAAAAAAAAAAAGAAAGAACAGGATCCAAGAGCCACCAGCACTGGGTAACATACTGCAGCCCTGATGCAGCTTGGTGTAGTGCCAACTCCTGGAGACTGTCCGTCCTCTCACCTGCATATGCATCAACCGGTTGGCACCAAAATGCATTCTGGAAGGTGGCTTTTCCATATTCTTAGGCATGGAAGCTATTTGAAACCATTTGAGTCAGGCTTCTGTTTTCCCAGGCAACCCTAAGTTAGTTTTCCATACTGACACTAGTCACACTATTTGAAAACATTCCAGAAAAAAAGGCATATTTAGCATGTTCTCTTCACAGTGCAAGAGTCAGAACATAGTTAAAATGTCTTGCCTACTCACCATTACTCGTAACATGGAGAATCTCAAATAAACTTTAAAGATAGACGAACTCTTGTTATGTGAGAACTCCATGGTTTCTGTGGGTAGTTAATCTTAAACAGCATTGTGAAGTTTCTACTTCCCCTCCAAATTCTAACCTCAACATTGGTTAGTCACAGAACCATTGTCTTAATGAAATGCACAGTTTACAAAGTCAAAATATTTGACCGTTATTTAGTAATCTTTAGATCAACTGATTTAGAAGTTCTACATCTTCGAGCTCCATGATACATGATGAAGAACAACACACACACACACACACACACACACACACACACACACACACACACAATTTTGCTGTTTTATAACTTCATCATTTCTTTAATGAACCAATACAGTAAAATATATCCAAAGTTTAATTATCTTATTGATATCAATGAAGCATGGACATCTCTCTAGCTTTGTTCCCAGGATGAGGCCTACTGTTCTGAGAAAATTATTTCCAAACTAGAAAATTCTGATGGCTATTAAACTTTTCCAAGAAAGTTTTAAATGGTCTTTGGTTTTAAATAATTTACAAGCCGATGAAAGAAATCCTCCTGTGGAAGTTTATACACTCTATCATGTTACGGGCTGGAGAGCTGGCCCAGAAGCACTGTTCTTGCAGAAAACTTGAGTTTGGTTCCCAGCACCCACTTGGGGCAGCTCACAATTGTCTGTAACTCCAAGTCCAGGTGATCCAACACTTTCTTCTGCCCTCCATAGGTATATGTGCTTATATATGTGAACAAATACATATAAATATAATTATAAACTATTATAAAATCTTAAAAAGATACTACTTGATACCAGGGTATTAATCCTAGTAGTGGTGGCCGTGAGCTGCTAGAATCATTTGGAGACACGGGTAAGAATACATTGTGTTATTTTTGAAGGAAGTTCAGGGCATACACTATCATTTCTTCTATGTTCCCTTCTGCCAGATTTGGATCTTAATTGCTAGTCACTCAATGTCCTTCCCTTCTCACAGTTTGCCTTGCAGATCTAGGCCGGTTGCATTGCTCCACCTGGATTATTCCTCAGGGGCAAGAAAGACAGAGACAGACCATGGCGATCCAGTTTATTTCTTAGGTTAGTCTCTTTGCATGTTCTTTTTTTTTTTTTTTTTTTTTTTTTTTTTTTTTTTTTTTAAGTGAATGGAAGGTTACAGAAAGAACATTTTCTTATTTTCATTTCACCAGGACAACCGCGACTAAAAATATCTGGCCTTAGTCTGAGGCATACATTTTTAAAGCCACTGATCTCTGTGTGTTCCTTTATAGTGTGAACACAGGAGGCTTGGTTAGCCTGTTCTTAAAGTTCTCAACAACCCACCTGTTAGCTTTGCTGATATGCATATTTTTTTTCTTCTTTACTCACCACCAAAGAAGTCTACTTAGCTTTTACTTTTGTTCTTAGAAACTCACCTTTAAGTCATGAGGTATCTGGCCCTGCTGACGTGGCAGGACAAACATATCCATCCCTATCAATCGCCTTTGACAGGCAGCCAGCAGCTATCATAAATTACGATTTCCTTGCTGTGTCCTTGGTCAGACTCCCCAGAGTGCAAGAAACATTTAATGTCTTTGGACTTGGATGAGTCGCAGAGAGGGCATCCAGCTATGGTATAGTAACTCTGTTAGGATCTTCCCAAAGGCTTTGCTAAACACACTGACAAAACTACCCAATATGTCCTTGCTGTGTCTGCGTGACGTGATGGAGACAACATTGCCTGTATACAGGATTCTATAGGAAAGAGTAGCAAAACGAGGCTACAGACTTTCTGGTACATTCCACTGATTAAAGGGAAGAGACACCATGGCTCCTTTTACCAGCCTTTGCCGCCAGCTCAGTATAAAATATAGGAACAAATTGGGCTCTTCTGTTGGAAGAGCTATTCAAGCCACAGACACCTCATCAGTGGGCTCCCTCCTGCTGCAGGAATGTGTACCTTTGACTCTCCCAGGAGTTTGGAGGGCTGTAAAGGAACAGCTGAGAAAAACCACAGACTCCGTGCACAATGAACATGGTCTAGGTGCTTTGGTTAACTTAAAGAGACACTGTCAAGGGCTACAGGTCAAACATCGGACCAAACGTGCAACATTTTTATCAGACTTGAACATCTGATAAAAAAAATGATATAGAATGTTGGGGAAATTGCTTTTCCTTATTTGTTTGTAAAATTTGCTTTAAGTGGAACTCACAAAACTTTTGTTTTGTGTTCCCCAGGACATGGGAGACACCCAGCAGTGGCTCCTGTTGGCACCCACCCTCACACTCCCACACTGTGGAACTTTTTCATAAATTTCAGCTATGCCTTTTACTTCAATGCAGACAGGATCAGCTCAAACATTTGTGCAATAGCAAAAAAATAAAAAATAAAAAAGGCAAAAGGAAAAGAAAAGAAAAAAAATAAAAATAAAAGGCTCTGTTTGCCAAGGAGAAGCTGGCGAATTTGTTGAGGGGAAGATTCACTTTACAGCTCATGAGTGGGAGTCACAGACCAAAGTGAATCTCTAAAGCTGGGGACGGTGCTGCATTGGAACAGAAAATAAGCAGAGAAACTAACGGCTTGACAGTGTCCTTTTAAGAACGATGGACAATTGGAGAAGACAGTCGTGCAAACCACGGCACGTCCATGAGTCCCTCATTCTTGATGGCATGCACCACATTTGGCTCCATGTTAGGAAGTGGAGGTACCCAGGAGAGAGAAAGCAAGGGCAAACCACTAATTTCCATGCAGCTTTTCTTACACATTCACTGCAGTGTGGGGGTTTTCAAAGCTGCACATGTGCCGACGGACACTGGCTGCTGGGCGAGAATTCTGGCTGCCTCTTCCTGAAGATTGAAAAGAAAAAGCAAGGGGTTAAACACCAGGTGCACAGCTATGGTGATGACAGCACGCAAGGAGGTGCCTGGTCCAGGGCAGGGCCAGGCCTGGCTCCTGAACCTTTCTGCTTGTCTCTGCTTTGGTGTCCTGCATGGAAGCTGCAACAGTGGCTTTTTTCTTGCTGCTGGGGTTCCTTTCTGAACGTGACATCAAGGAAGTCATGGAGACACCTCTTTTCAATGCTCTGTGGGGTCTCTGCTAGACTGGCTCTTTCCCTTCACCGTTGATGCCCTCCTTTGGGAGGCAGTGGAGTTTCATGCAGCTTATCTTTTTACCACCATGCATCTTAATGGAAGTACATGAATTTATATCTGAAACCATGGCTTGCCTTTGCATTGTGTATTGTCTATCCTACTATTCCACCATAATGGCATGGCTGTCATTTCATTTAATGTCACATTTCTTTCTTGCACTCACAAGATTGTTATATGTGTAATAGTGGAGTGTCAAGAGACCCACATGGTGAGGTTGGAGGAATCTATACACGGGAACATGTCATGTCATTGCCCGGATGATAGTTCCTTATTACACAGAGGGATCTTCCCCACTGTATCATTCTTGCCAAGAGACAAGAGTGCTTACTAGACACAGCAAGGCTCATGAGGAAGTTATGAGGAGGTAGAATAAGGATAAGTAGTTCCGCATAGTACTGAGAAAGACTAGTAGCACTTAGAGATTCGTGGCTGAAATGCTATCTTGATGTCATGTCATACAAGAGAGCTATCTACCGTGGAAAAGATCTCCAAGCATAAGATACAAGTACACATTCTTGGCGCTGTGGAGGATGGTGTCAAGGGAAGTTTCCCACATTAGGAAATTCTATGAGGCTTCACTTCCCTGTCGGTTTCCCAAATGAACTCACACATATCTTCTATTAAGTCTGTATTTGGCCATCTACTCCTGTCTTTGGTGATAAGCCTGTAGGGTTGGGCAGAAAGGGCCATGGCAGTTCTTTATCTCATCAAAACAGAAGGGTGGAACTTCAGGAGGAGGAGGAAGAGGAGGAGGAGAAGGAGGAAGTGAAGGAGGAGGAGGAGGGAGAAGTGAAAGAATGGGAGGAGGAGGAGATGCTAAGAACAAACTCTTACAGCTCTTCCCATATTCTAAGTCTCTCAGGCTGCTGCCTAGCAGGTGCTGAGAAGGAGGACTCTGGGTCCGAAACCTCCACGTAGAATTGTCTGCAGCCATTTCTCCCCTTCTGGAAGCAAGGACCCGGATTTGAGTTTCTATGGTGAGGAAAGATTTTCTAACAATAATTGAATATGATAGAGAAAAAGCCAACGTGATCACTAAATTGACTGCTGTCAAATCACAAACTATTTGAAAGGTCATGATGAACTCCACAATTTTAAATTCTTGTCCAGAAATGGGATATAAAGATAAGTCGGTGTAAGTTCATGCCTACTGAGATAACACACTTGTTTTTTTAAAAGTAGACACAGACCACATTTTCTGCTAAACTTGTCAAATTAAACTAACATTGACATCCAACATGCCAACCTGTAATCACAAATGCTGCTTAAAAAATGAACACCAAAAAGAGGACCATAAAGAGAAAATCATGCGCCAATATATAAAGAAAAGTAGGAAAGAACATTTAACTTGCAAAGCACTGCTAAAACTTTCCTTCCTGAGAAAGAAGCTGGAGAGCACGTCCAAAGCACTGGGCTTGGCTTGGCTAAAAACTTCCTGCCTTCATTTTGGCTTTAAAATTAATTCAGCTTTGTAGACATGTCTATGCATTGCCTGGTTACATGGCATTAGGCCCCAGGGGTCCTGTCAGGGCAAGCTTCTGAAGCCTAGTACCAACACACACCCTCTGGTAGTCCCACACTTATTATTTAGTATTCTCGGATCAGACTCTTAAGACTCTCAATTTTATCTTTAGGTCTGTCTTCTGTCAGTGATAGAGGATGAGAAAATGGAACATGTCTTGGAGGATCAACTCACAGATGGTCCCACAATGACCATCTCCCTACATTGCTTGCATGGATCTTTTTGCTATCTGTTCTCTTGTCCTTTGGGTATCAGTCATTTCAGCCTCCGATCCCTATAGATGACAAGGTATCACCATAGCCCTCTACTGCAGAGATCTTGGTCATAAGCCCAGAAGGAGCATGATGTGCTAGCTACTATGTGCACTGTGGTGTCTATAGACAGTGAGTGGAAGCCTCTCTCTCTCTCTCTCTCTCTCTCTCTCTCTCTCTCTCTCTGAACATTCAGTACAATTATCAGTGGGCAGGCTATGGCAGAGGGTGGTCTTCTCACTGATCCTGATGCAGGTGCTTTAGATGTCTCTGAAATGGTGGAATACTCTGGGGCTCACACATCTAGTATGGCCCAGGTAGGAAACACTTGGGAGAAGAAGGCAAATTCCTGATTTCCCCCATGGAACCTGCACAGGGGGTAGAAATTCGAATCCTGGAGGGTGCACCTGTGTAAGTAACAATGGATAGCTAAGGTGACAGCTGGAATGAATGGTCTTCCCATGAGAATGTCTTTCTGTACAAGTGAGCATGACATTAAATGGCCACCATAAAACTGAGAGAGAGGAGGCAGATGAGGGATAATAGGTTTGCATTGTACCCTTAACACTTTTCCAGCATTTGAGCCAAGGATTTCATCTTTTAGCTTTGCACTGGGCCTTGCAAGTGATGTAGCAAGTCCTGTCTTCTAGGGATGAGTAGCAAACAAAGAAGGTGAAGGGCTATCCTGGTAGCCTAGAGTCTTGACATGGTGGCTTTGCACAGATGCGCTGATTTGCCTGCTGGGCACAATATGCATTTCTGTGGTCCCCAGGGGGATGATGAAAGGAAGCCCCATGGTGCCTGTTGCTGGCTCTGTCCTTTGGAGCTATATCTGTATTAGGTGAACAGTTTGTGGTTGCTTTGGGTTTCAGTTTAGATTGACAACTTTGCCAAGTAACTGCAAGAATTCCAAAGCCACACTAAGTAACTGTTGACTGAAGCACTTGGGGAGGGGGATATAATCTCCTCCATGAGCTTGAGGTTCGTGGTCTCTGACTTTACCTTTGCATTGAAGTCAAACACAGAATGCCTCTGCACTCCGGCTTTGAGCTTATGAAAAGAGTCTTTACTAAAGACTATTAGCCATGGCTTGGAAACTCTGATGCCTCACTGGCCATTTTACTACATACATAAACACCGAGAAAAGGAGCTTGGCTTTAATGTATTTTTAGCAATTAGAAAAGCACATATTCAACCAACTACAGATTCAGCAAGTTGGAGTAAAAGCTTGGAGGAAAAAGGCAGCATATGGGGGCTTGTCAAATATAAGTCCCAAGTCTGTGCTGGAATCTTTTGGCACAAACTGTGGATTTAAAGAAACCCCAGAATTTTAGTGAGAAAGATCTTTTGAAAGTACAAGGGATCCCCCCTCTCTCCCTCTATCTTCTTCCCTTGCTTTCTTCTGTCTTTTTCATATAAATTTGTTCCTTTTCACAGGCCAATGAACTGTTCATAACTTTCCCCAATTGACTCGATCGTCCAAGCAATGTTCCTTTGTATAGTATCCTGCATTCTTTTGAGCGTACTTCACTCCGAATTATTTTGTTTTATTGTGTTATTTTTTACATAAATTAAACAGCCCTTACATCAGTTGCTGACAGGATTTATCCTTTATGTAAACTTGAGAAAATCCAGCAGCTTGTTTGTTTGTTTGTTTGTTTGTTTCCAGGATGACATTAATTATTGGACAAGGAACCCAGGACACTTGAAGTACTGTTTGTAAAAGTGGCTTCAGAAAGCAAAGTGCTGTCCCAGCTTAAGCCATTACTGTGAAAGACAGAAAAAGTCACCAACAGTCTTAGCCACAGTGAATTCTCAAGATTCATCTTCAAGTCACTGACTTCAGCCATTTTCTTCACTCAAGAATTTCAACAGATATAGTGGCAACTCTACTGACTTTTATTTTAGGCAGCAGCAGTGACAACAAGTGGGTGTGTCAAACAAAGGTAAATGCTAAGCAGAGTCAGTTGAGTTGTTTTTGTCTGAAGCTTAGTGTTGGTGGTCAGGTTCAAGGTGAATCTACTTTTAGCAGAGACAGAATGTTCTAGACGATTCCAGATGGTCAGTCTTAAGGATATATAAGGCTCACTATGAAATAATGTGGCAGCTGTCAAAACTAATCAAGACCATGTTAGCAGACTGGGGCCACTGCCAAAGATAAGTAAGATCATTTGTATCTCTGATTGATTCCACAATCCAAATGCATTTTTTCCTATTATCTAAATTTAATATTTATTTCTCAGTGTTTACATCTCAGAGTAGAGAGTGGAACACTGCATGCATGCATATACCTTCTGTGAATCTTAATTTCTTCCACTTTTCTTTGTAACACACATGTTTAATATAACGTATTAGACTCTTTAATAAACACAAATGGAGTCTCCATGCTACAGTCATAAAATATTGCTACATTAAAAATCCTTAATTACTAATATTTCCAAGCTAATAAGAGACTATGGAAGATGATTTAATAAAAACTTAATTTATTTACTACCACAGAGTCTTCACATATTAAAACCCATTTACTTTGGAAACACTAAGGACATGTTAAAGTTTTCTATATTGTAGTTTGCATACTAATCACATTTTAAAGAGAAAATTAGTTTCATTTAATCACTTGGAACATTTTAATCTGTTTATAATATTTGTATATCTATACATTAGCAAATAATATGTGGAAGCTTTATATTATTAAATTTTGCATGCATGGCCTTGGGCTATATTTTCATTCAACAGTTACCCTTTTAACATGGTTTGTACACAGGAAACTAGTTCTTTCACTACTTAAACTAAACTGAATAAATACACTTCACAACAATATCCATTCTTTGATAAATGTCTGTTTACAATGTTTTCCATATTTTGCTCTTTTGAATAAACACTTTTCAGCACATCTCCTTACACAGAAATGGCATGTTTTTTTAACACCAGGTACCCTAAGGGTTGTTTCTTATATTACCAACACTCTCTGAAAACTGCTGGCACAGCTTACTCTGGTTTGTGAGAATCCAGGTTATTATTTCTGATTCTACTTACATTTTCAACACTTTAAAAAATTACTATTTGATTATGAAAAAATTCTGCAATAAAACTGGAGTTTGCTTAACATAAGCACAATACTCCTATAGCCAGTGCTCCCTACTGATTCTAGCAGTCAGTATTGATCAAAGGAAAAGTCATTTATTTTATTACAAGATTACAAAGTGTTGGCAGAATTCCATCATCTTTTCAGTATTTGTCACCTAAGTTTCATTCCTAGAGAAATTTCCCTCATCAGCTATTCGGCTTCTTCAAATTATAGCTCAGACAAAAAGTGCAAACCAGCTTTATAAATACACCATACTCCCTCACTCAATAGACTGAAACTATGAGACAAGTTAAAGTTATTTTCTCTTAAGAGGTTTCTGTCAGGCGTTTTAATTGCGGTAATAAAAAAGGTGACTAATTTAGAATACTGGCACCAAAGAAGCAGGATCACTACCTTGACTAAACCTATGTCATGTTGGTGTTTGGAACTGGTCTGTGGGACAAATGTGGAAGTGTTTATAGATAGGATAGGAGCTACAGATGCCCAGAAAGCTATAAGCTGAGTTTTATAGGTGGACTTGATAGAACTTCAAACTAGCCTGGAAAAAAGACATGCAGATGGTAAAGTCAGATTATACTAATGAAGTCTCAGATGGGAGCAAGGACTCAATATGGAGAACTGCATTAGAAACCATTTATACTGTGTTTTGTTGAGATATAGTAAATGTTGTGGAAGAAATTCCAAGATAGCATTAGTTGTAGGCTGTGGCCCAGTTACCGCTAGCTGCTTTTAACCATGGTTACAGTGATGATTTGGAACAAGTTGAAGAGTAGAAGCATGTATAAAACTGACTGTTATCCAGAAAAGGAGTTTTAAAAGTTTTGTTCAAAGAGAATGCACTCATTAAGGATATTAGTGTCATTAAAGAGAAGCTGGCTGCCCTAAAGCTGTAGAAAAGGTCACTGGTGGCATTTCATGATTGGTGAGAACCTGCTTATCAGAGACTCTTGTGGGTAAGACTCCAGCCTCACTTGGCTTTCCTTTGGAAACTGAGTGCTGCTGGGTGCTCGACTCAAAAGGATACCTAGAAGAAAAAAATTTCCCAGGTTACTAGAGCTCTGGTCCAAGGAGGCTCACTTACTGTTTAGCTGGCAGCAGAACCCGCTTGGTTTTACCCACATGGAAGTGGTTGTGCAGAGACACAGAATGTTAAGAGTTTGAAGTTGAGGGGATTGTACCAAAGCCCCACAGAAAACCCTGCGAGGAGAGGCAGTGGAGGGCAGCATCACACTCTCTACAAGCTCCCTGTGAAAAGGCTGTGGCTAGGGTTGTAAAGGTAAAGCATAAGTTAAGGCAGGGGCCTAAACTATTGGACATAGCAGAAATGTGTGCTCAGGACAGCCGCAGGCATCCCGAAGCGAGAAGCCACGAGGACCATTAATGGCTGTAGGGTGGGGCTGTCCAAGCCCTTTGACAGGTCTCATGGCGTGTTCTTCATATGCTGGACATGGAGGCATGTATAGGAGCTAACGGTTTGCCTGCTGAGTTTAGTCTTGCTCTGACCTCATCCATCTATGGTCCATTCCTCTTAATGGGAATGTTTACTCTGTGCTATTGCGTATTGGAAGACTGTAATTTCTTTTTTTTACTTTCCAGGGGCTCACAGCTAAGAGATTGTCTTGCAGACTAGGTAGAAGAAATTCTAGACTTAGGATTTTGAACAATCCTGGAAGTGTTGATGCTTTTGGGACTGTTGAAGATTGGAAATACAAAGATAACTTTAAAGAAACCTAATATTTGAGGGAGAATCCTGAATATTTTGGCTATAGCATTAACATTAACATGATATTTTTGTTTTCACTATGGTTTATTTCACACTATTATTTATCCTTATACAGAGAAATGCTAACCACAAAATCAATTTTTATGTCATCACCCCTCAAGCCTTCAAAAGAACCCTTATGCAACTATCATAATGTTAAGAGCATAGTCTCCATAGCCTTCCCTGCAAAAAAATAATCATAGTTGCATTACTGCCTGTTGAAAAAGATTAAAGGGAGCTATTTAGCAGTGCAAAAAAAAAAAACCCCTTCAATTTTTAGCTAAAGAAGGAAAACCAACTCCTTGTGCTGAAAACAACTAGAAAAACCAAATAAAATAAAACCAAAAGCCACGCACAGACATTAGGACAGTGTCATGACAACCAGAATCCAAGGGATCAGTAAGTCAGAGGAACATATTTCAGTGGGAAAACAGATACTCTTCCAGCTCTTTTTTACCCTCAGTATAGTTCATGATTCTTGATATAGAACAAGAAATAAATAGTTCAGGGATAACAACACACACATTTGAATTTAAATCTCCCAAAGAAGTCAGAACTTGAGGAGCCAAGATCCTGGAAGGAGTAAAGAAAAGAAAGGCTGAGCTCGACAAGTTCTATAAAATTACAGCCTGCATTCATTTCACTTTAGGCTATCATTGGATGATAAGACCATATAAGAAACATGTGCACCTCTAATTAAGTTCAGGCAATCCCTGACAGTGTGAACATGATAAACTCAATAGAAACTTTATTTTGAAATTAGAGGTAAGATCATTGCCCTTCATGAGTGAAGCCATTGCTACTATAAACAGGTAATTATCTAGTTTGGCTTTTCTGTCACATGAAGATATATACAAAGTCCTCATTTAAGAAGAAGGTCCCCACACCCTCATTTCAAATAATGGGCCTCCAAAACCACGAGATCCCAATGTGGTTACAGTAGAAACTGAATGAAGACACATCCTTAGACCATGCATAGGAAGTAGTTATGATGTATTATAGCACTGAATGCAGAAGTTAAGTCCACAAAGCCATAAATAAAACAGAGAATGACCTGAAGACATGGTGACTGGAAAATATACTTTATAGCAGACATAAAAAATAATTAACCATAAAAGTGATCATTCTAGCTTCATCAAAATTAATAACTCTCACTCATCAAAAGATATGAGCCAATCAAATAAAGCATCAATTAAAAGATACAGGGAAAATGTGTAATATACATTATCACTAGCTTGTTTTAGTATCTAGACTTCTCAGTTCTTCTTATTAATTTATTATATGGCCTTTGAGGTAAAATGTTAATACATACAGTAACATGCATAGATTTTAATGATAGTTGATAGGTTTTACATAAATATGGAGCATATCCAATATTCAACATAAAAACTAATTACAGAGAAAATTGTTTTGAGGTTGAAAAGACAGTTTAACAGAAACTACAAAGATCTTCACACATGTGCTGTAGCATGTATACACACACACACACACTAAATAAATGTAAAACAAATTAACGATTTAAAAAATGTCTATTCACACACTTCTTGTTTTCTCCTTTTAAAATAGTTATAGTGTATCTACATTGCCTGACAGTGCAGTTACTATAAATTAGAATTCTTCCTTTCAGCAAATAGTAGTTAATGTAGTGACTCATGGCTGGTCAAAGTGCTAAGAACAAGTGACTATTTACTGTTCCTCTTTAAGTGGGACACTCATATCACTCCCTCCTAGGCTCCAGGAACATTATGGAAGAGAGGATGCAAAGAATATAAGATCTATGTGATAAGAAAGACTGTTAAACACTGTCTTAATAGGTATGACCTGGCCATGGTGGTCATGAACTGACAGCAGCTTAAGTTGTCTGCATAAGGCCTGTACAAGATTGATTCTTAGGTGAGCAAGAAGTCCAGACATCCCTACCCTGAGTGTCTGCTACTGGCACCTGAGGGGTTCTGTTGTCCTTAGTAATGTGACCACTGAGATAGTGGAAAAACTTCAGACCTATGTCCATGGGAGTAGTACTGGCTAAACTCAGTGAGACACAGAACAAAACAAAAGACATGAAAGTCTGATGGGAACTTGGTGCAGAAGGAGGAGGCACCGGTATGGATAGAGGATGGGTAAGAGAAGGTGAAGGGATGACTGTGACCAGAATGTACCATATACATGTAAGAAACAGATTCATAAAAACAAGTCCCAGCTTGAGCTATACTTCATGGCAACACTTTCACAGCCTTAGATTAGGTAAATGTCTCACAGTGCTCCATGACATTTGAACTCCTTGCCATTGTCCCTTTCAATGAGTGGTTTTTGGTTAGATATTATTTCCCACAAAGGTCAGGGCCAAATGTGCTTTTTCCCACCACAGCGTTCCCGGTATGTGTCCCTGTGTCTAGCTCACAGCATGGGCTTGAAAGTCATTATTGAGTAAATGAGCCAGCATCGTTTCTCCTCCAGATTTGAAGGGTGTATATCTCCAGCCTTTAAATATTATAACAACCTGAGAAAAACTGATTGCATCCTGGAACCATTCCTAGCTCTGCACATTAAGAGGCAGACAAATGTTCCTTGTAGGAGATTGTCCCAGCCCTATTGCTATGCTTCATATGTGTTTGTTCCACTCAGAGTTCGTGTGCTGGAGCATTAAGAGGTTATGAACCCTTTAAGAGGTGTGGTCTCATGGGAAATGACCAGGTCATAGTAGAAAGTATGTTAGGAAATGATGCTGGGCTTTGGTTTGAGGTGGATCTTGAAATAATGAATTGGTACAAAGTAACCTACCCTATGTATACGTCCCATTCTGTGCTCATCTGGACCCCTCCCCACTCCTCTGTTACATTGTAATGAAGTCAAGCAAGCCTTCATCCTAAGCTAGACAGATGGGGTGTCTCAAACTTGGAATGTGGCCTTTCAAAGCTGTCAGCTAAGTAGATATCCTAAATTATAAGTAATCAGCTTTGAGTATTTTGTTATAGTGACAGAAAAAAAATTATTGTAACTATTGAAAATACCTTTTTTTCTTTTCTTGTATGATGATACATGTATGTATGTGTGTACACATGAATCTGTGGATAGGTGCACAGGCATGTATAAGATCTAGTTTTGCTGGCAGCTGGCAGATCTCAAAGAAAATCTGCATAGAAAGTATTGTTCAATTATCTTTAGTCATTGAAAGGCTTCTTTGGGCCTTTGAAACAAAATGAAATTATAAATATATTTGGGGTGAACCTGACTAAGTATTTATTATTTTTCTATTTTATTTTATTCTACTGTTTATTTCGAGACAGAGCCTCATGTACCTCAGGCTGATCTTGAAGCTCACTGTGTGCTGAAGAATGACCTTGGATTTTTTATCCTTCTGCCTCTAACTCCCAGGTGCTGGGATTACAAGAATGAACCACAACACACAGTCTATATAATGTTAGAGATAAAACCCTGGGCCTCGTGCATAGTAGACAGACACGCTACAAACCTAGCTGAATCCTCAACCCCTTGTTTTTCTATTTTATTATTCAATATTAATAATAAACCTTTTTTTAAAATCTGCAACTTAGGTGCATTTTACTTCAGTAGACAGTCTCCCAGTGGCCTGATTTTACTATGAAGCAAAGAAAATTAAAACAGAACTTTTTTTCTTTCTTCAGTCTGAGGCACCTGAAAGGAATTTTATAGCAGGGACTGCACATAATAAAACTAGTAGTAAGACCTGGTTTTACCTGCTCCCCACACACAACAAAGTTGTACTGTGCTGTCTCCTTTCCCTTGCATTGCTAGTGTCTTTCCTCTTGTTATGCAGAACTGTGTAGCTAGAGGGAACTGGATGAATTTCTCTGGGTAGCTGGACGTGTAACAACACGCTGTCTAAGGAGCCTTAAGATGGTTACTCATAGGCTGACCTTACCACCTGAAGAAATGGGAAATGGACCCATAGAAGCTGTAGAGAGCATACAGAGAAGGAGAGGGAAAGATACACACCCAGTTTTTCTACACAGGAGCTCAGGACTCCATGGGGTCCAAAAGTATTCCAACTCTCACAGCCTGAGGTACTCTGTGTGACCTTTTTCATATTCCATATAATAACTGCATCAGTTACATTTGCTGAGGTTGGTTTAAGTTGGTGTCAAGAACTTGCATCCACAGACTTCTAATTAATGAGCCCACAGGCTCTATCTACTTGAGCCAACACTTCTAATCCCATCGGTACTTTTTTTTTGTGAATGCTCAGTTCACAAACTACCAATATTTATGCTTGGAGACTACCTTTTCAACTCCCCCATGGCTTGCTTCCCTTGTGAGCGGGTAACACTTCATACTGGATGCTAAAGTGAACAGATGGAATGCAAATGACCTCATCTTTCTTTAGCCGGGGCCAAGCAAGGGCAAGATGTAAAGCTGTGCCAAGTAGGGCATCCTTTGTCACACACATCTCATAGTGAGTAGCATTTTGTGGCCCCATTTTCAGCATATCTACAGCTTTTCTAGTTCATATAGTGTCCATAGAATGAGTTTGTGGTGTTTCCAGAACACTCTTCCTTGGAGGAATAATAGGGAGTTTTATGTTAGAATACAGACTTCTATCCAACCTTATTTTCATATCAATGTCACTAGATAACGTTGGCTGACAGTGACTCTGCTAGACATTGCAGTATACCCTTTGCAGAAATATCCTCATTCAATTCCCATAACTATGAGATAATTATAGTTATTTCTCTATTTTCATAGAAAATATGTAGATGTCAAGTAATTTCCTCAACAAGTAGCTTAAAAATAGTAAGATCACTCAAACATTTGCTACCAACTGCTTGTGTCCCCTCCACAAAATATGAATGATGAAGTTTTATCTTAATGTGATGTTAAGAGTGAATTAGGAGCCTCAGAAATGGGATCAGACCACTTACAAAAACACAGGAAAGAGTTTGGTTCCCTTTCTCTCTGCCCTCTGTCCTGTGAGATTATGAGAAAACAGCCTCATTGGAACCCTACAATACTGGTATTCCTCAGTCTCCAGAAGTATGGGAACTAAATTCCCACTGGCTCAGCCACTTGTCTGTGATACTTTTGCTATGGAAGCCCCAACTGAGATAACACATGATTTTGTGCTTATCTGTCCACATAAGTCACCATATTATACAATTTGTTATTTAATGCACCTACTTTCATCGCAATGGCATTATCTCAATAAAGCATAAATGCCTCTAGGGCATGCTACGTGGCTTATTCGTTTTATCAAATTGATGAGCAAATAAACACACGATTAAAGTAGCAGATACAGAAGTATATGAGTGATGAAAACAGATGACTGTTCCCTGTTTGCAATGTGATGTTATAAACATATCTACCTTGGACCATTGTGAGTAATTGCATTAAAATATTTCTAAATTCATTTTAGACCATAAGTATTGTTGACAAATGAGTCTAAGCTTGGGGAAGCTGAGTATGTCAGAATTATAAAGGTGGCGAATTTTCAATCTGGATTATCCTCTGCAGAGAAGGTATAGAATAATCTGCTCATTGTCCCAGTTTAAAACTCAAAAATTTTAAAAAATGTTAATATTAAAAATAGCTATTTCTGTGCTATTTGTGTACTTGGTATGTTCTGTGCTGGGAGAAAAGGCAAGGGATTGTGGTGACCCAGTTTGCTGCGTTGGTGGGAAGCAGATTGTGTTCATCCTCATGTTCCTGAGGTCACAGATCTCCTTGCTCCTGGGCCAGTGGCCACTCTGGGTGATGTCCCACGGTAGCACTCTCCTCTACAAACAGGCCACTTAGAGAAAATGTCCCTGGATGTTACTCTCCTCCATGTTACTCTTTCCTCCTACCATCACTTCTCTCCTGTCTGCTTCAAATGTTTTGACAGCTCTGCTTCAAGTCCGCCGCTCTTGTTCAGACCTTTAATTTGATGGCCAAGCTTCAATTTCTAGGCAACCCTGGACACCTCCACTTCCATGCCACCACTGCATCTTCAACCAGTGACCCTGAAGTGCAACTCATCAATGCCCCCCAACCCACTGCCACCTCTAAGTTTTCTCAGAACTGTGTGTTTCTTATCTCCCAGAGCCAAGTCATGATGGCCACATTCTACTTTTCTTTCCTTAGTTCAGCTCCCTCAACTGTTTTTCTGGTTCAAATGATTAAACTCAAAAAGAAATGCAATACTTCAGATTGAACTTTCGTCCCAGTGATATAGTTAAAGGCTTTTAGTTTTAAAATATTAAAAACTTAAAATTGGGACTCTGTTAATGAATCTTTCTGTAGTTAACCTTGTCCCATAAAGTTTATAAATGGTCCTGACATTCCACAGAAACCTTTACTCCACTTTTTGGTTAGTAGAAAAAGTGTCAAACATCATATTAAAAATTGGACATTAGCTATAGTTTGTCTTCTTTCTGGAACTCTAAGTTTACATACTTGCTCCATCCTCATTTTATCAAATTCCATGTTGTGTCCCATAAATAAATAAAATTGTGGATTTCTTTACTTATATTATTTCCTATATGTGAATTAATTTCACTGTAGAGTGATTTGTTCTTTTGAGAGTATTCACTAAAGTGAAGTCGAAGTTACAATGCTATTTAAAAAAATCTTTCCAAACCTTCCCTAGTTACTACAGCATAAGAAGACAGTCTTTCATGCCTGGACATTTAAAATATGATGCAGGTCCTTTATGACACCCCATATTGATTTATTTTTGTGTCTCCTTTATTATATTGCAAGATTGAAACTGTGAGTGCCTTGCTCTTAAATGTGGACTCTGAATGTTATCCAACATTATATCAAATAGTTAACTTTCTATGTTTACAGTTGAAAAAATAATTGATTACATAAATGACAGAATCAATAACATAATCTGCCCAGTAAATGCTATTTATCAAATAATAAAATTCTATGAAAATTCAATAAAAGAAATGAAGAATTCACTGTAAACTATATTAAGACTTACAATACTGCTAGAGAATAAGAGGTCCTTGTACACTCAGATAAGCACTGGATAAGCCAGGAAAGTTTAACACAGAGCTTGGCTCTTCAGTGAAAGGGGATATTTCCCTGCCTTTCTCCTGGCATGCTGGGAAAGCATGTGGTTTACAAGCTGGTGAGCATTTGCTATCTGTAGGGCCAGGCTTCTCCTATATCTCCTAGATTATTATGTTTGCTTATCCCACACCTTCCCGCTAAATCTTCAGCATTGCTTCTAGGCCATAAAACATATCCTTATGAGAGATGGCATTTCTATGTTATCTTAGGCCAGGCTAACCCTGGCTCCCGTGAGCATTATGTTTACCCCATTCATTCCCCCTGTCCCCACATCGTGAGCACTGATTGCAAGTCAATAGTACCCATTTTTAACCAAAGAAGCCAGGTGTACTTCGTAAAGAATTTCAGCGTAAACATTTGTTAAGCTTTGTTTTACTTAGAAAATAACTTGAGATGCTAGTCTAACAATGCTAATTGTTTTAAGTATGTCATTTATCTAGAAGTTTCACTCTTTCAATAAAGTAATGTAAAATTATTATTGCCTTAATAAGAAGGCATGCCTAATTTGTGTTTAAATAATCACTTCCTTATGAAGTACCAGCCAAAAAGCAGAAAATGTCTGATATCTTTACACTACCTTAGGACCAAATATTTTCTGATTTAATTAAATTTGCAGGACATAGCTAAAGAAATTAGAGTTGTGAAAAGTAAATATGCTTTAGTTGGACTTTTAAAGTCAGGTTATTCCCCCCCCCCAAAGACTTGTAACAAAAACAAAAATAAAAATGACATGTGATTAAACAGCTAAACCCAAATGCCAAATTCGTTGATTAAACTCTTCCCAACTTTTTTTTCCCAGAAAATGAATAGCAAGAGTTTAACCCTTCAGTTCTATCAAATGTCTTACTATAACTAAATTTAAAAGTATTTAAATAAATTTGGCAAAATCAGCCATGTACCATAAGGTCTTCCTTGTATTGGGGAATCAGGTTGCTAAGTGAATATCTGTGAACTTGTGACCCATCAGGACAGCTACAGCCCAGGTGGAAGATACTCACCACAGTGTCTGAACAGACTGCTGAACACCCTCAGAGCACCATAATTGTAGGAACTACACCATTCAATATGGCAGTGAATTCACTAGGTAACACATTAGTGGGAATTTTTAACCCCTTACTTCAGTCTCAAAACTCTGCCAGCTTTTTTTTTTTTTTTTTTTTTTTGCTGCAGAATATAATAGATTGTTTGTGGTTTTTTAACTTTGGAGACAAACGAACATGGGAAAATACCAATAAAAAAACAGGATAAAACATAGGCACTGAGGTTATTGTTATATTTAAAACTACAGTCTTCTGAGAGTTACAACAGAACAAAAGGAAAACAAATGAGAATATTGAATGATCAAATTATTGTTTTTCACAGAAACTTAGCCCTAGATACCCAGTGTGGGTCACCTCGTTTGCCTGCAACATATTGAAGAAGCTACAAATTGTGATGACAAAGCTGTGAGTTATCATTACTAATTGAGGCTAAATTTGTCAATGTAGCACCCTGATAAGGCTTGATAAATTATATCACATAGTTTACTGGTGAAAGCATGTCTTCCATGACAACCAAATCAGTAAGCTCAGATCACACTGAACTTTCCTTTGAGTGACAAATCCCAAATGAAATTAATTTCTAAATTCATAATTGGGGAAGGAGTCTTCTCAAATCATTGGGGAAACAGTTTGGGTGTGGGAGGATGGTCCAAATGTACAGTGATTCTGGCTGCTCAGGAAGTGCCAGGCATCACTCACACAGTGCTAAAGAGCTCTTTTGCACCCCAGACATAAGACTCGTCACTCACAGTTGCCTCACACAATATTCCTACCCATCCACAGAAAACCATATTCCTGGAGACCAACACAAGACATCTCAACTCCACAGACTCTCAGAATAATAATGTTCAGAAATGGCACATGACAAAAAAATTACTGCCTGTGAATATTCCAGTTTAATATGCCCACTCCCCCAGTGTGTGTGTGTGTGTGTGTGTGTGTGTGTGTGTGTGTGTGTGTGTGTATGTGTGGTGTATATGTGTGTATACATGTGCATATAAGGGGGTACTCATGCCTATGAGGGCACGTGGGAACCAGAGAGTTAGAGGAGGATGTCTAGCGACCTACTATGATATTCTACACTTTATATCCTTTTAGGGTCTCTCATTGAAGTTGGAGAGGGGCAGGCAGCCAGAAACCCAGTACATATACCTTTCTCCATCTGCCATGGTGCTGAGGTTGCAAGTGAACAACCATTCCTGGCTTCCTGTGAGTGCTGGGGTTTTTACCCATGGAGCCTCCTACCTAGCTCCACGGATATCTTCTTTCCTACCGGTTTGCTTTCCCTCACCCCTGCTCCCTCTTAGTGAAATTCCTATGGCACTGTTTCATGGCTGTGTACTGTGGCTCCTGGTTTATTTTTTTCTTATGTCATGGACCTGTAAGTTTGCTGTCATGCTAAGAACTCTCTGGAATTCGTTATTGATGGGACACTGGCTAGAAGAAAAATCATGACAAGGTGAAAAACATTGCTAGGCATCTTTTACAACCAATAGCTTATAAAGGACTTAAAATGAGAAATAAGCATGAATTGTTGGCTTCATCCTGATGCTGCTAAGTATTGGGGATGTTTTTATTTGGATTGATGACTATGGATATCAAATATGTTTTCCCCTAAGATTTCTGCATCATAGCCACAACTCATGATTTCTGTAAGATGTCCAATGTATGGCTCAATATAATGGAACTTACTGAGTATAGATTTTTGAATATATGTTAAGATGATAAACTTTATACCAATTTTAGAATTAGGCAAAGGACAGGATAAAGGGAATTGCCCTAAAAGCTACAGAAATTTGTAGATGTTCCATTTCTTTAGCTACAGGGGAGGAAAGTGCCTCTTACCTACTAGCTGACTTTCCTGGTCATAATAATTACAAAATGTTATATAAGATGCAACGGTTGCTATCAGCATTCATTGATAAGAGCCATCTCAAAGAACAAATATAATCCTGCTGAATGTGAAAACTGCTAACTTATTAGAAACTTCTATTTTCTTCAGAAGTTAAGTATTCATGTCACTTTTCTAAATTACAAATTTTACATGAAATGTGTTTTCATGAGCTTCAGCAAGATGGTATGTAAAAAAATTTTAATAGAATCAGTGAAGAAAACTTAGGAAAATAGTTATGGAAACTTTATTACCCAGTGGTACCAGAATGTAAGTCATTTGGGCTTCGATGTTCAAGTTTAGGGATCTTTACTTATTCTGATCACAACCATGAAGAAGAGACACCCCAGTTCCTGTGGAACAAGGGATCTGTGATACAGGAAATGCTTTGGGGGCATCATAACAGGGCGCGCTTCATAATCTATTGGCATCTGATTTTGAAGTGACAATCTCCCTAGTGTGCTTAGCATCTTACCCTCCATCCCATATTGCCAAAAGCCTGGTTTTAGAAGAAAAATAAATCCAAAGCTACCTTTGACCATGGTCTATACTTTCACTTAGAACTAGTGCTCGCCTCTCTGACCTGGGACCTGATTGTATTGATTCTCCATAGACTGGGAGTTCACACCCCAGGAAGGACACTACTGACAGACCTGCAGTTTGAACCTCCAGAAAAACCTCTGAGCTCTTGTTAGCATTGCTTAGTGAGTCTTGCTGCTTCAAAGGAACAAAAACGAAAGAGCCCTTTTAACTTTACATTCCAACAGTGAGATTTGAAAAACCTTGAATGGAGGAAAACAGTAAGTAGGTTAGACAAACCGAGAGAGGCTAAAAGGGGAGGGAAAGAGGCAGAGGCTGGAGGAGGGAGGGAGGGAAGGAGAGAAAGAGAGAGAGAGAGAGAGAGAGAGAGAGAGAGAGAGAGAGAGAGAGAGATGGAGAACTTCAGATTGGACAACTCACTTGGCATTCCCTGTCCCCGGCTTCTTTCTCCGGAAAATGTTTAGGAAGGTGTTGGAACGGCAGGGCAGTTTGCCATCACCAACGTGCATGCGGACTACATCAGAGGTGGTGAAGGCACTGCGGACATTCCTCTCGGGCTTGGCAATAATGATGTACATCTTGGGAGTGAACATGCACCCCAGGGCCACCGTCACACTGAGGCTCACTGCGAAGCAGGTTGTGATGATCTTGTAGTTGCTCCCAAAGTAAATGGGCACAAAAGCCAGCCAGATGATGCAGGTAGTGTACATGGTGAAGGCGATGTACTTAGCCTCGTTGAAGTTGGCGGGCACATTGCGGGTCTTGAAGGCATAGTAAGTACAGCTCATGATGAGCAGTCCATTGTAGCCCACAGGGGCCACTACACCCAGGTTGCTGGTATTGCAGATAAGGTAGACTTCCTTTATACTCGGGTAGGACAAAATCGGCATGGGAGGCTCCATAATGATCAAGGTTACCACTAGTGTCAGCTGTACACTAATCAGAATGGAGGCTATGATCACCTGAGCCCAAGCGCTCATGAACCTGGGCTTCCGGGTACAGATCTTCTTCTTGCTGCCAGCGAGGATGCGCGCAATACGATTGGTTTTGGTCACTAAAGCAGAGTAGCACATGGCGGAAGAGAGGCCGACCAGGAGGCGCTGGAGGTAGCAGGATGTGGTGGTAGGTTTGGCGATGAGGGTGAAAGGGCACACGTAGCCGAGAAAAATGCCAGCCAGAATGATATAGCACAGCTCTCTACTGGAGGACTTGACCACAGGTGTATCCCGGTACAGGACGAAGATGAGGGTGACAAACAGAGTCACAAGGATGCCGAGGCAAGAAAAGGCGATGGCTATGATAGATTCTATGTCACTCCACTCAAGGTAACGGACAGGAATGGGCTCACAGCCTGCAAAGGAAAAAATTGTTTTAATCAGAGTCTCGGATTTCTGTTGTGCAGTCGTGCTGGTGCTTGCTGGTTACTGGAGGCATAGCTATAGCCACATTCTTTATGATTTGTGGCATTCGCTGCTCTCACAAAATTCCTCCATGTTACTCAGAGATATTCCTTTGCCTTCCCTGGATAAACATATCTTGGAACTTAAGTCTCATTACAATCCGATGTGACTTACTTGAACTTATAAAATACCTTTTTCTTCAGCCCCAGCATTGTAAGCAGTTGTCACTACATTGATGAAATTTAATTCTATACTTTTTAAAAAAGAGAGGAAGTAAAAATAACATGGTGATAACAAAACAGAATATGTTAATAGAAAAAAAACTAAGTTTTTTTTGTTTCGGCTTTTTTTTTTTTTTTTTTTTTTTTTTTTTGGTTTTTCAAGACAGGGTTTCTCTGTGTTGCCTTGTCCATCCTGGACTCACTTTGTAGACCAGGCTGGCCTCGAACTCACAGCGATCCGCCTGCCTCTGCCTCCCGAGTGCTGGGATTAAAGGCATGCGCCACCACGCCCGGCTTCGTTTTTGTTTTTAGTGCAGCCCTTGTCCATAAGCACATGGGGCTCATAGACAAATCTTATCTATCAGAATATTTTATACACATAAAATTTAAATTTTGTAGAAAAACTCACAATTTCTTGTTTGCCATGCATTTTTGTATTACTTAAACTCCCATGTACTCTCTGAGTCTGTCAGTTGGAGCTTTGAATTAACAGCCCTTGACAGACATGCCAAAGAATGAAATCTCTCTCCACTCCTCTCTGGAGGGGTGAGCATTGTGTATCTAATTGCCACTTATGTTTTTTCTCTCGATGGAGAATAAAATTTGTTTTGCATTTGATAATGAAAAACAATGTTGTTGCACTCAAGAGACAATTTCTCCTCAGGAATCTATGTTTGGTCTGGACTAGTATTTCCCAAAACTGTGACACTGGATTATGTTAATAAATCTAGAGAAAAATGCTCTGTTTTATAGCCATAGAAGGGGACCCGCAAGAGATCAGAAGACATTTTACCTCGGTTAATTCCATCAGCACCAACCCATCTCAGTGGACATGATTCTGAACAGCAAGTGTTGAGTGGTAGCCCTCACTTCTGATGATCAACCAGCTGGGGAAAGGCTCGCATTAACACAGGAGTGCCAATCAACCACCCACTGCCTCACAGGAGTGCATATATCTATAGATGTCAGCAAGCCTGTGCTCTGGAAACTCACTGATCCCTACACTCCACACTTTCTAGGACCTCACAGAACATATGTGTGTCATCTACTCTGAGAAAATTTCTCTCTCAAGGATAGTCACCTCTTGTACTATGTAGCCAGCAGGAAATTTAGCTTTTGTATCTTTCTGGTTTTGTTGTTGTTCTAATTCATATATAGTTGGTTCTCAGTATCCATGAGGAATTGGCTCTTTTCTTCCAATGATATAAAATCTTGGAGATGCTCAAGTCCTTTGTCTGAGAAGACATTTGCATAGAACTACTTGGTCCCAGGACCCTCCAGTGGTACCAAATATGTAGATACTCTAGTCCCTTATCTAGGATGGCATAGTATCTGTATGTAACCTGCAGACATTCTCATATGTGTTTTAAATCATGACCAGATTACTTATAATACCCAGAGTAAATGCTTTGTAAATAGTTAGGGGTCTTATTGTTTAAGAAATAATGAGGAAATGCCTGTATATGTTAAACACACACACACACACGCACACACACACACACATTGTATAGTTAACCATGTACTAGCCACAGTGAAATGTCTTTGCTTCATGCATTCTCCCTGAGCCTGTGGAATTCAAAATGTAGAGTTGATAGACAAGGTGGCTGGCCAACTATCTTGAGCCTTAGAGCTGGTCCTTAGTGGGTTGAGAAATTTGAAGAAAATGAGGCAGGGCAAGAATTCAGTGAGTGAATATATTGGTCTTTATGAAATTTCCAGAAACATGAAAGATGGAAAGGACAAAGATAGTCAGTAGCCAACACTTAGACCCTTACCTTAATGCAATTACATCCAGAAATCAAATTAGTCAAAACATCTTTAGGTCTTGAACTGTATCATTAAAACTAATGTGTTCATATGTATTACATTCCTTCTGCTATCAAAAGCTACCCAACATTTTCTGCTACTTAATTAACTAATTATAAATTACTCTTTATATCCATCCCAGTTTCTGCCTTGTGATATTCACTACAAAGTAAGTTTAAAAATCTTAATTGATGATCAGGATCTCAGGATTAAGTTTACTTCAAGAAGTACTCCTACATACAACAGGAATTTGACATTTAAGTAGTAGACCTTGATTTACTGTCTTTCTATGTATGCTATATTAAAAATAAAAAGGGAATCATTTAGAGTTGATGGCAATAATGTTGCCTAAAATAATTGCTGTCATAAAAGTTAACTCATAATAAAGATAATATAAAAATCATGAAACACTATAAAGTATGTTAAAAAGAGATTTTTCATAGCTAATCATGTGATATGATAAGACTATTCTAATAAAAAGTCCTCATCAAGAATCTCACATAAAACAAAATAATTTATTATAATAGAAAAGTTATGTCTGGTACTAGAATGCAGCCAAAAACACACTGTTGGGGAAAAGCAACATCTTTAGTGGGCTCTTATTGCTATTGTTCAGCTAAACTGATGTAGCCTCAAGCCACCATCTAAATCTTTATGGCTATACTACAGACAGATAGTAGTCTCAGCCTTGACGGCAGTGAATGAGGAGACTCGTGGCTGCTCAAGGGGCTGAGAGTAAGTGATGGTTGAAAACTCAGTCCTAAACAAGACATTGGTACCACTCCCACTAAAATTTAGTTAATATGGTAGAAAAGGAGGTAGGAAGAGTGTAAGAGGCAGAAGATGCAGGGAAGAGCTGTGAACTGCCATCTTTGAGCCACAGTGGAGCCACTGAAAGTGTGAACATACACACATACTACATTGTGGCTGTACAAGACTGGTCTTTTCAGCAGTCCATTATGAAAGGTGAAACGTCTTGACTACTAATAGATTATGGATGTGAGAGACTCATTGTCTAAAATGCAAACTCACTGTGAGCCCAACCAGGTTTCAATGAACACTTCCAAACCCATAGCCTTACAGACACCCTGGTTGAGCTCAGTGGATCACAAAACAAGCAAGCAAGCCAGCAATCAAACAAAAAAAAGAACAAGTGAAAGGGATTTCTAGAAAGGTGTATAGGGCCAGAAAGGGGATGAGAAAGTGTGAGAGAGTCACTAGACCACACAATATACACGTATGAAGTTGTGAAAGAACAACTTTAACACAATCTCTAGAGACTGCTGTGCATGTTATACTTTTGTGCACTCTACTTGTTGGGTTTCAGAACTGGGACAAGCAGCTGAGATACCTATTTAACACACCAAAGCAGACCTGACCTCCAGGTTCTCCCAGAGTCTCTTAGTTTGTACCTGTTGCAAAGTGCTGCTGTCAAACCCTGCCCTCTACCCTGAGCTTTTCAGCCCAGGGGCTGGGCTTCCGCTCTCCCAGAGGCTCTTCCCCATACAATCCAGACATTTTGTGCTTGCTCTCTTTCTCTTCCCCCCTCTCTTCCTCCTCTCTTTCTCCATTTCTCTCTCCCTGTGGTGTGCATGCTGGCTCCCTCCCCTCTACTGGTGAACCCGCCCTAGAGCTGCTCTCAATAAACCTAGTGTTTTCCAGTTTTGATCCAGCCTGAATTGGCTTATTTCACTGGTGGGGAGAATCTATTACTATTTATTCATCTATGGTTTTCTTTACTGATATGAAGTTATACAAATCTAACTCCATCTTGACTGTTCCACTTACTGGTAATAGGAATCTGTTTGCACTAAGGCTTTTCTACTCCCTCAGCGTCTCTAATTAATGATAGCCAGCAATACCACTGGTTCAGATCATTTGAGAAACAATATGGAGGCAAGTCACACTCACTGTTCTAATACATTTCACAAGGGCAAGGGTTTCATGAGTTCACATAGCTGAAAAAAAATTCAGATGCTCACAAAACACATTCATGAGCTGTTTTCATTTAAAAGGAAAATGTATACTACAGCAAAAGACAGGCGGCATATCAATGCCACCAATCAAGAGAGATCCAGGTGCAAGCTCTCAACCACCCACAGATATGTTGCATTCAGAGTGTGCACTGACGAGATCAGTCTGAGGAACACCAGCTTTGAGACAGCTCAAGGCAGAAAACTCAGTCAAGCCTGTCACTGAGGGGTTGCACTGGCTGTCACCAGGGAAACTTCAAATTTTGCCTTTTACAAATTCCATCTCCTAGAACAGTGTCTAACATCAAAGCAAATCCAGAGCCATCCCCACAAAAGACCATGAAGTTGCCCAAAACCTAGCTGTGCAACCACCCTGAACAGTACACCAACCCGCACGCAGTTAAAGGAAAATGTCTTTGTCCTAGAAAAAGGCCAGGCATTCTTGTGCAGTAACAGAGGCAGTTTTCATAACAAAAACCACAAGCACAGACTCACCACTCCACCATGATCACTTTTTTCTACCAGCAAGATGCTAGACTCTTTGCATGTGGAGAATTCATGCTCCTGCGTGTCAACCAGACACACCCCAAGCCCCAGTCACATGCACATTAGAAGTAAGTTATGCCTTGAATAGAGTTCTTAAAGACTGGCATTCCCTCCCTTTACTTTCCCATGTTTCAGGCATCTTTAATTTGAGAAGCATTAGATTTGCCATCTGGAGGAATCTAATGCCCAAGTTGGTGATACATGTAATGTTGGTCAAAGTAATGAAACTCGTGAATGAGGCATCTTAAGGCTCAAAAAGAGGATATCTCCTGTAATAGATGGCAAGTACTGATCCACTATTCCTGAGCCCCACATGCAAAAAGAAAAAAAAAAAAGACTTAGAAAGAGTTGTTTGTATATCTGGAGCTCTGAAAATAAGGCATCTTGGTAATTGTCCATGGTCAGTCATTTAGAGAGCCAGAGGCATCATACAAATTAGCCTTCAAGCAGGCTACAGACTACTGAGGGAACTCAGACAAGTGGTAATAACTCTAGTCCCAGGACCGGAGGCTACTTTTCATCTGTGAACCAAATAACTAAGGGTTTATAATATCCAAGTGCATTAGGAGGCTAAAATAGAATATCATATTTCCTTCTAACTAGGTCAAGTCACACATAACACAGATCACAAAATAGAGGTGATAATTGTCTTTACCTCAATTATCTTAGTGGAATTCATAACATGCATAACACTATTTCATGATAACGTTATCAAAATGCCTTCTTCAAAGTCTTTTCTTAATATCAGCTACATACAAAGTGGGTATCTACTTATAATTCAATGTACTCTTTAAATATTCATCCTATGGAAGCTTTTTCCTTCCAAGGAACAACAGTTGCTTCTTGCCCCTTGTCCGTGGGACCCAGTGCACAGGGCCACGCTGAGGGATTTGGTTCATTGTTTACATATTTAGTCTCACCTGATGCCTTCTTAATTGTTTACCTCAGTTTCTTCAGACATCTCTGGGCACAAGATGGTACTTGATATTTTAGAACAAATAAACATTATTGCATAACTTTTAATTGGTCCATGAATTAAATCACTGTCAAGTCCTATATCATCACCGAAAAGAATCATGTTTATGAATAACAAGAAGTGAAGCATAAAATTTATGTGCAGAATTAAAATGTACATATCCCGAAAGAAAATACAAAAAGCCCAGTAGCTTCCAAATGCATTTACTTTGAGAATTCACAAATGTTTTCTCTGACCCAGATAAAGTGTGATGATGAAAATTTAAATCACTTATAAATATTTGTTTTCATTAATGAGAATCTTTGACATCTTTAAAGTTGATTTCAGTACATTTTTACAAACCTTACCTGCAGCAACAACAGTCATTTCTCAGAGAAAATCATTCCTCATTTCAACAGAAATTTTATATTAAAAGAAATAACACCCATCAAAATAAAACACCCAACTGAAAGGCACTGTTGCCACTTCTCTAAATATTTCTACTGATTTTTGGTATTCTTTACCAGTGGGGCTTTTCTTTTCACAACTACTGCTACCATGGCAACACCAAAACCACATTGCTGTGTGCTGTGCCCTTGCTCTATGTTTGACATGGCACCAAGTAAGTGACAAATGGGATCTAATTTTTCCACCCATGTGTGAAAATAATAGGAATGCTGAAACAATAGGTGTCATTAACATGTAAGTATAAATTAGTATGAGAGATGTATGTTCTGAAAATACTGAGGATAACATTTGCAAAATTTTCCATATATATAACAGAATGGTAGCTGGCTGGTGGAGAGAGAGAGACCAGCATGAGCTCCTACATGGCTCAGCTCATTTGAGTGTTAAGGTAGGCTTTATGTGAACCATGGTCACATTTAACACAGTCAATCTGTACAAAGGCAATTGTACTGGCATTCATCTATTTTATGGCCATGGAGATTTCTTCCATGCTTTGTCAAGATGAAATCTTCATGAGGAGGGAGAATCATTTGATAATAGGTATGTAATACACATATAGTGGGAGAATCCAAGAAGTTAAATATGTGGCTGTGTTCCATTGTGACAACTGGGTGTGGCATATACCCCTATAACTCTAGAACTCAGGTAGGAGGCTGCAACAGGAGGACCTTTATGTCAAGGCCAGTCTGGGCTACATAGTCAGGCCTGTACAAGGAGAAAACAGTGTGATTCAGTATAAAAAAGTCACCAGAAACTATCACAACATCTTTCTTTTTTTATGTATTTTTTTTTAAATTTCAGTGTGTGTGTGTGTGTGTGTGTGTGTGTGTGTGTGTGTGTGTACTGAGGTCAGAATTTTTGACAGCAATCTCCTTAACTTATTGAGGCAGCTTTCCAGACCTTTAAAATGTATTTGAAGGTTTAAATAGAAGTTCTTTTTCATGTGTGCCCTAAGTCCCAGTTTGTGTGAAAATAGAGCAGTAGGAAAAGTTAGGAAAAATTCAAAAGAATGCATAAAAGAAAAAAAAAAAAAACCTCTTGTCTCTCAAAGCCAGGACTTCTGACTTCTAAGAACAACCCAGAAAGGCTTTTGCACTTGATTCCTTTCTTAGCCAGCTGAGATCTCACTAGAATATCTGGAAGACAAGAATGGGTGCTAGGTCAACTCCAGCCCTTGAACGCAATGGCTCTTTGAGGAACCTGCTTCTGAGAGAAAAGTGGATGAGCAGGAAGCACCCACTGTGGAGAAGGAAAAAACTAGAGACAGACATATGACTGACAGGGGAGGCCTGAGTCCAAAAGAAGACCATAAAAGCATGCGTATGCCATCCAGTAGGTGACAGAGCCATTGGGCCCAGCGGGAAAATATATAGATTCACAAGGTGGCTTTTCTGTTGATAACTGCATTGCCTTCTAATTCTCTAATATGGCGCAGTTATTATGTCCGAGACACCAGGCTCTGAGTCCGAGACTGGTGTTTTTCAATGTGTAGGGCAGGAAGTAGTTTTGAAAGCACTGATGCCAATTGACTATACTTATCTGACAAACAATGAAGCTGAGGTTCAGAGTTGTTAAGTGATGAGCTTAAGCTTGCACCAAAGTTGGTGAGGGGAAAAAAATAAGACTCATGATTCGCTTGCATGTACTGCATATCCAGGTAGAGAGTCTGAGACTATGCTTCCACCCTTTGGTTTGCGGTGTCATTTGACTTCCTGATGCCAATGTTGCACGTAACCTTCTTAAGTTGGCATTACCCACTTTGTCCACTTCTACTTTTGTTGCCTGTGCTTCAGGGAAATTATCCAGAGATTTCTGAGCCTGCTCCATCCAGTGTGGTGAAGTGTTTCCCCTGTGCTTCTTCTACAAGTCTCGTTATATCAGCTCTTACCCCAGGACTTTGATCCACTTGGGGTCATTTCTACTCAAAATGAATGATGGGGGTCCAGTTTAAATCTTTTCAGGACTCTCCTAACAGTGGGAGAGCAGGGCCTGTCTCTGACTCTTTTGCCTACTTTTGGGACCATTTTCCTCATACTGGGTTGCCTTGTCCAGCCTTAATGTGAGGGGAGATGCTTAGTCTTATTACAACTTGATAGGCCATATGTGACTGATATCTATGGGAGGCCTGCTGTTTTCTGAAGAAAAGCAGAGGAGGGGTGGATAGGGTGGGACAGAGGGGACATAGTGTGTCTGAGAGGACAGGAAGAGGGGAAATTGTGCTCAGGATGTAAACAATGATCATCATCATGATAATTTTTTTCTTTTTATATTTTTATTTACTATAATCTATTCATCTTACATCCTGATTGATATTCTCTCACTTGTATCATCTTGTCCCCAACCTCCCTCCCTATTCCAAAGTATTCCCCTCTCCTAGACCTATGACGGGGAGGGGAGGAAGGAGGGAGAGAGGGTCCCTCCTCCCCCACCACAGCTTATCAAGTCTCATCTAGGTAGCCTGCATCCTTTTCTTTGAGCAGAAGAATGCAGCACTGCTGCTTGTGATGGAAACCCTGTAATGTGATGATTTCTTTTTTTATTTATTAATTTATTCATATTACATCTCAATTGTTATCCCATCCCTTCTATCCTCCCATTCCTCCCTCCCTCCCACTTTCACCTTATTTCCTTCCCCTATGACTGTGACTGAGGGGGACCTCCTCACCTTGTATATGATCATGATAATTTTTAAAAGCCATCCTTTCTTTAATATGTTTTCACCAGCCAAGGACAATACAGGCGGTAAACTTTAAACCCCTACCCAGATCTAGCCAATGGTCAGAACATTCTCCACAGTTGAGTGGAGAGTGGGATATGACTTTCTCATGTACTCTGGTGCCTCACATTTGACCATGTCCCCTGGAGGGGGAGACCTGGTGGCACTCAGAGGAAGGACAGCAGGTTACCAAGAAGAGACTTGATACCCTATGAGCATATACAGGGGGAGGTAATCCCCCTCAGGAACAGTCATAGGGGAGGGGAATAATGGGAAAATGGGAGGGAGGGAAGAATGGGAGGATACAAGGGATGGGATAACCATTGAGATGTAACAAGAATAAATTAATTAAAAAAATAAAAACAGTGGAAAAATATTCTCAAGTTTCCTAAACGCCATCTGTAAAAGTGGCTCAGTACTCTCGTGACACAAAAGGCCCTAAAAAATCATTTGATATAAGAGGTTCAAATATTCACATCCACCTTAAGGACATTGATGACACTAGGCCAAATGGAGTGTATCTAAAAAGAAAGCAAGTAATTAAAAATGTCACTTTAAAGGAGTTATGTGTGCTGCTCCAGCTGTGTAATGGTGGAGTTGGTGGCTATGCCCAGGCCAAAGAGTGGGGCTGCACACAAGATCAGTGGCCCAAAACATATTCTGAATTCCTGGTGCACATGTTTCAAAACGCCCAGAGTAATACTAAGCTGAAGAATGTAGATGTAGTTCTGTAGTCACGTGACAAAAGCACCCAGGATGCACTGAGGAACAAAAGTAATTCATGGCAGGCAAAGCCAAGCATGAGCTCTCTCCTGTCACATGAAAATGATTCTCAGTGAACAGGAGCTTATTGTCTCTCAGCTAGAAATGGAGTCCGCAAAGAAGAGAAGGCTATCTTGGAAGATACCGAAGAAACAAAAACTTAACGCACCAGGATGAACTCGGCATAAAATAAATCCAAATATAAGCTGTATAAAACCATTCTTGTATCAGTTTGTGTCTATAATGCTCTTTGATCAAAGTGTCCTTAATTTTCCTCTCATTTCCTTTCATCTCTTCCTCTTTCTACACCCTTCCTTTGATGTAGTTTTGTGCGTGTGACCCACTTCATTTACTCAAGGTTGCCTATATGAGCATGGGCATGGACTGTGTTTAAACACAATAGGACCCACTTCAGAGCTACAGAGCAAGACTTTGGAAGTGGGCATTTGTTGGATAATTTTTAGGTCTATAAAAACTTTCAAGCTAGCTTTTAGCTAGAGAGTTAAAAATAAAAGGAATGAGTGAGTATGGTTAACACAGTTGGTACCCTTAGTATCATTATTCTGATCTAACTTGCTGTCTTTGGAAAAGGCCTCTGCACTGAGTGCTCTCTGACAGTCATGCAGATTTGGCTCTAAGAGGCCTAACGTTTCACAAGGTTGTGCCATTTAAGTATAATTTTAGCTATATGACCTACTTCTACTTATCGAACCACTTTTTAGAAACTATATTTGGAGAAAATCATGTGTTTTATCTTTATGTGTATATATGTATGTATGTATGTATGTATGTATGTATGTATGTATGTATGTATGTATGAATCAAGCAATAAGCAAGCAACCAGCAGCATTATCACCTTTTCTGGAGATTTTTCAAAGGCACCCACGGAGTCATGGCATCAGAGTCCGTGGCTTGGGCTCCTTGACCTTGTGCATACAACTTTGCTCCTCTAGCTTTATTCTACTTCTTCTAAACTGAAGGGTTCATGCACCAAGTCATTTATTCACGTGCCAAGGTCCCTAGGACTCTAGACTTAAAATTTGTGTGAAGCATTTTTGAAAGTTTCTCTCTTGTGAGTATATACCTGGGAGCTACAAAAAATTATGCGTATGAGCATTGCTTCTTGAAAAACATATATTGTGTATATATGTATGTATGTATGCATGCATATGTACATAAGCATATCCCAGATCCCTTAACTTTATCCCTAAATAGTTTCTTACAGCCAATTCCTCCCCTTCCTTCTCTCTGCAGCTACTCTGGTCCACAGCCTTTGAAATGCCTCATTGAGATCAACGCAACAGCTTCTTCCGAGCTGTTTCCAGTCTGCATTCCACGTTGCCACCAGGTCTATCTACCTGCAAACAGGTGTCATGATGTCATTCCTACCTTAAAAGTCTCCAGTGCTAAAAGCCAAGAAAGCAAGATGTAAGCACAGGGAAGGGCTAGAGAAATACCAACAATCACTGTGCGTATCCTACCCTGTCTCGTTTCTCAACACTGTGGTATCCATCAAGCGAACCCATGTGCTGACTCCCTGGTGTGTCCAAGTCTATTATAAGCTTTAAGCTCTCTCGTGCTTCACTCACTGGCCTTCCTTTCATTATCTTGCTTGCCTAGGAAGCTTCATGGATTACATAAGCACCTCTATATTAATTGTTATGTTACAGTTTCCTCCTTAACAGATTTGAAGCAAAGTAAAAGTGGAGATTGTAGCTAGGCCTGGTGGGTCACACCCATAATCTCAATACCTCAGCATCTGGAAGGGTGGACCTGGAGACTAGCCACAAGAGCAGTGCCAAAAAGAACACACATATGCTCATGAGCTCGTGTGTGTGTGTGTGTGTGTGTGTGTGTGCGCGCGCGCACGCACGCACATGCACACAAGCACACATGCACACGCATAGGCACATGCACACATGCAAGGGCATACCAATGCCTAACAAGAGGCTAGGGTTATGGCTCATTTACCTATGTATCTTTGGGGATTGTAGTAATAACTTACATACATACACACAGCAGACGTTCAAGAAGTGATAGCAAATACAAACTCAGTCAGCTTGAAATGCCTCCCAGTAATATTTTGAAAAGAAGAAATAGGAGCTATCTCTGTAGTGGAATATCCCCCAGCATACCAGCTGACTTGTATTCAGGTAGAAATAAGCTTCATTTTTCAGTGCAGCGCATGAAAACTTCAAGAGGTTTGTATGTACAGTCGGGCACAAGCTCTACAAAGTGTCTAGGAAAAGGAGGTGGTAAAAAGGCAGGAGGTAATTTGTGAGTAATGCCAGGAGGGCAAGGTGACAAGCGAGACTGCTCCTACCTGTCAGCTCCGCGTTGGGCCACCAGCCCAGGTCACAGGCTCTGCAGGTGAACTCATCTTGCACAAACTCGTTCTCTTTGCAAGCTGTGCAGATCCAGCAGCAGCTCACTTCTCCCTTCCGGATGACCTGCAAAACAAGAGGGTGTCGCTCGCTGTGAAGTCAGCTCCCCAGACAAGCTCCTGTTTCAGGTGAGGACATGTCTTTGAAAAAAAATCACCTGTCTGCTAAAGGAGACCTGAAAAAGTTTGAAAATCACACGAGCTTAGAGATCAGGGGAGGTCATCAACTCATTCTGCCCTGAGTTTGGTAGCTGTTCCGTAGCACTGTCATACAATGAATCGACTACATTATTTCTATAGCATTTTTTTTTTTTTTAAGAAATAAGAATTTAATCAGGGCCTGGTGACACAGAGGCAGGTGGATCTCTGTGAGTTCCAGGCCAGCCTGGTGTACATAGCAAATTCCAGGAAAGACAGAACCACATAGTGAGACCCTGTCTCAAATAAACAAACAAAAATTTAACTTTATTCTTATTTTTATTAACATTTATTAATTACTTTGAAAAGGAAAATGGGTGATGTAGTTTTCCCTGAAAACGTTTTCCATTCTTTAAATACACTAAGACAATGTAGAGATAGACCCAGAACCTCTGGCTACCTCCCAGGTTAGACCCATGCCTTTTCATTTTGTATATTTTGGTGGTTTTCTCTAAATGTGGACGAGTGACTTGATCTATAGACAGGTTTCTTTCACAGAGATGTCAGAAACAATATCATTTGATGTACTTCCTGAAAATGTATTGTTAAGTTTGCCAAATTTCTCACAAATGTCTAAGGAGTTTGGACCAGACGCTGGGTATGATGCATGTGAGGGCGCAGCATGTTGAGTGTCTAGTCTTTTTCACTAAGAAGTTTTCAACCTTCTCCAGTCAGCAGTCAGTTCCTTGTAGCTCAGGTTCCTTCCTCCCTTTTGGATCTTGTTCCTTAACTGGGACTATCCAACTCTTTGACACTTTGAGGTCCCCTTTCATCTACAAATGTGCTGAGCCACATCCACATCCCTCCTAGGACATGTGCCGTGGACATATTTGCCATAGAGCAAGCCTAGAATGGTCTGTTTTAAAAACTGTTCACCTTGTTAATAAATTCTGATTCTTCTAGTCCTTTGTTCAGTTGTGTGTATGTTCAACAAGGCATCTCCAGCCTGGCTGGTGGGAACTGGAATATTTCCTGGCTCCGTGTTAGCTCTGAGAATTCACTTCCCCCAGGCATTGCCCTTCTCCGACTATTCAGTTCACCTGCAGATTGATGTTCAAATACGCAAGGAATGAATGTCCTGGGCTAATTCCTGTGACTATTTATTTCATGCAGAGATGCATTGTATTGCTTCTCTGTGCTGCAGACTATAACTGTCTTAGTTTTCCCAAACTCTGATTCTGTCTTCTTAAATTAGCAAGATGGCCAAACTCTGTGTTCTGTGTAGCTGAAAATTCAGGAGACTGCCTCCAGGCAGGAAGCCTGAGTAGGTTTAGGGTTTTCCTTGCACATTTTTTTTTTCACTTCTGTGGCATCAAGGTCATGCACCATCTTCCAGTGTTGGAACACATTGGCTTCAAATATTTTCTCAGGCTTTGCCGTTGTTTGTGACAGAACGCACAGCCTACACCCCGTTACTTCCTTACACAGAGTGGCAGAAGTCCTTCATTGGCACATGAAAAATACTACAAATTCCATATGGAAAGTCAGAATTAAGCTATAGTATTGCCATAATTTAAAGTGATAGACACCCCAGGCTTCTTAAATCTGAATTTTTCTGGCAGAGTTAAATTCATACTATCATTTTACAATTGTGTGAAATGATCAAATGACAGAATATTTCCAACAAATCTAAAAAGTGTTTTCTTCTATTTTACTTTCAAATGACATTTGAGAATACAGTGGAATTTACTGTTTTTTTAGAAATAATTTCAGATAGCTTCAGAACAGGTATGGAAAATTGACATTTCAAACAATAACTTCTTTCTAAATGGTAAGATATTAAATTTTAATTAATAAATACATATCATTTCCTTGTTTAATTAAGATAAGTCACATAGTAATAACCAGTGTAAAATACTGTGTATCCATTCAACTAGCTTTAATCTCTCATCTCCCTGGCTGAAAACGTGGCAAACCAGCCACTGGGCAAAATGTCCTGCTTTCATCCACAGACAGAATTCTGCCTAAAAATGGGCAAGCTTGAATGCAGGCAGAGCCAATGGCCAAACTCTGCCAAGACAGGGTAAGCAAGTCCTCAACAGTTCCTGCCTCACAAATATGTCTGTCAGATCTATTGGGCCAGAAGGCTGAAGAGGATGCTCCAACCTTATAGAGAGTTTTGGGTGACTGTTCAGGCAGCAAACTGTCTCTGTCATTTTCTCATTTTGGAAGCTGCTAACCTGCACTCCCTGTCTACTCAGGTAATTAATTTTATTCTGTCTCAAGTCTCTGATGGGGTTGAAGATCAGATAGTTTCATTTTGTAATTAAGCTTAGTTGTTTACGGGTTAAGAAGGTTTTGGGTCAAGATAGATGTTTTAAGCTGATAAAGATGAGATATGATAGACATGGATTTACATTCAGAATTTTAGATACACCAAGATAGGAAAGATGTTTTCTTCAAGGTTGCCAAGTACAAATAGCCAAAACACTGAGAGTGTAACATTGATATAATTCCTGAATGTTCCATGGTTCTTCTTTCTGTAGACAGCTTATTGTATATATGTGTAATAATATAAATGTATGTGTGAAAAAGAAATATAAAAAAATAAAAATGGTTAAAATAACAGTATATACTAGATTACAGAGAAAGGTGAATTGCATGTACACATTTATTGAAAATTTCAGAATTCTTTTTGACCTCACTACATTAAAAACAGGGTCTAGAATTATGCATGAGGTATAATTATAAACATGCAGAATCCATACAATTTTTGCATACCTACACCTCTGTATTTCTGTAAACATATTACCAGTAATATTAACATATTTCATAGTTGTACTAATTTTTACTATTCTGTTACTTTTGCTACATTTTCTTTACATTTTTATATGTTGATAATCCCTTAGTGGTTTGATTTATTTTTGATGAGCATATGATTTCTAGCTAATAAAATGATTGACTTACAACATAAGAATATGAAGAAAAGAGAGAAAACTAGAGGAAGACAGAACAAATGAGGGGAAAAACAAAGAAGGAACAATAAAGGAAAGAGAACAGGGACTCATAATCTACATTTCAGAGGCGGTGTGGTGTAACCTGCTTGTTAATGTTGTCCTCTTTCTCTATATGTATGTGGTGAATACAAATATTGTCTGAGATTTTAAACTGATGTTGTCAATTTATTTTGTAATGGACATTGATAATTTTCCTAAATAAAGTTAGATTTCAAAATATAACATTATATTTTATAATAAGAAATATTTTTATTATACCATAAAGGTTGTAAACAGTCTTCAAAAAAAGGAACCTTTCATTTCCCAGTTAAACTAATATGGCTATTTAGGCAAATTCAAAAGCTAATATTAAATAAATTTGCTAACTCCAATTTTCATAGCCTTTTGATATATCTCAGGCTCTTAGTTTTTCAAACAAGGCTTCGAGATTAAAAATAGCACGAGCTGAGTTGATAGTAGATTTTACCAGGAATGGTGATACAGCATTAGTGACTTTAAATTCTGTGGAGACATCACCATGTTTCCACCATTGCAAAATGAACGAGCTGGTAAAGCTTTGCAAAGTCCCATTCAACCGAGGTCACGGAATGCAAATTTTACCCTCTATCACATGAATGCAGTTGTTTTCTTCTCCCAGAGGACATTAAATCATGTTACTGACAAATGTGTTAGAGATTTTAATAGGAATATTGTCTCCACACCTCTGCTTCTACTTTTCTGTTAAATAACGTGGACTCACGATAAAAATATGTCTCTTAAAGTTATTTATCTATAAAGCAGTAGGAAGGATTGGTGGCAAATAGTAGAGATCTAGGCATATACACACAAAGGGCCATGTAGTCTACATAGTCTTTTTCCTTTTTTTAAAGAATGGCAGATTTAATTCACAATATGGTGCCTGCAACAAGGAATATTTAATTCTAGATAAGTTGACATTTTAGATTGATTTAACTATTATTAAATGATTATTTTTATTATATTTCTTTTTTACATATACATTTATATTATTACACATATATACAATAAACTGTCTACAGAAAGAAGAACCATGGAACATTCAGGAATTATATCAATGTTACACTCTCAGTGTTTTGGCTATTTGTACTTGGCAACCTTGAAGAAAACATCTTTCCTATCTTGGTGTATCTAAAATTCTGAATGTAAATCCATGTCTATCATATCTCATCTTTATCAGCTTAAAACATCTATCTTGACCCAAAACCTTCTTAACCCGTAAACAACTAAGCTTAATTACAAAATGAAACTATCTGATCTTCAACCCCATCAGAGACTTGAGACAGAATAAAATTAATTACCTGAGTAGACAGGGAGTGCAGGTTAGCAGCTTCCAAAATGAGAAAATGACAGAGACAGTTTGCTGCCTGAACAGTCACCCAAAACTCTCTATAAGGTTGGAGCATCCTCTTCAGCCTTCTGGCCCAATAGATCTGACAGACATATTTGTGAGGCAGGAACTGTTGAGGACTTGCTTACCCTGTCTTGGCAGAGTTTGGCCATTGGCTCTGCCTGCATTCAAGCTTGCCCATTTTTAGGCAGAATTCTGTCTGTGGATGAAAGCAGAACATTTTGCCCAGTGGCTGGTTTGCCACATTTTCAGCCATCTCCATAGTCTTAATCTTACCATGTTTTCAATGTTATCAGGAAAAATAAAGACATATTAGTTGCTTGGTAATTTTGCTCAAGGATGACTAACCAATCTCCCAACTAAACAATATATTTTAGAGACTAAGTCTGAAATTAGACTTAATAAGCAACTGTAATACACATAGCTACTTAACTACAATTAGAACAACCAGGAAAGTGGCCAGGTGCAATGGTTCATGCCTGTAATCCCCACACTCAGGGAGGGAGAGGCAGGTGAGTCTCTATGAATTTGAGGGCCAGCCTGGTCTTCAAAGCAAGTCCAGGATAGCTAAGGCTACACAGGGAAACCTTGTCTTGAAACAAAACAAAACAAAAAACAAACAAACAACCTCCCCCAATCAGGAAGTGTGCAGAGAACAACAGCATTGAAATACAGTGCTTGGGAGGTGGGGTGGTGGTGGAAGAAACAGCAGTGGTTAAGAACGTTATTAAGGGTCACCTGGCAATGATAATCAGGGAACACATAAGGCACTTGAGAAGCTAAATTCCTAATTGCTTGAGAGTCTTGCAATACCTGCCCTAAAACAACCCAGTGACTTTTAAAATAATGTCTTGTGTTGAAAGAAGATAGTGTAATTATACAGAATCAAGATTATCAATGTAATTTTAAAGATAATTTCTCCAAGGTCTTACAGCTAACTGGAAAGCTGAGAAATCAACCCATGTAGCAGTGTCCCCCACAAATGCCCAGGGCTCACATCTAGGGGTACGCTGTTCCGATGAGGAGCAAAATACAAATGTTGCTTCGTTGATTTTAAAAACTACCTCGTGTCTATAAGAACATCTGATATGGCATTGGAAATTATCAGTTCCCTTGTACTTTGATAATCATCAACTTAAGCAGTCCTCTGAGGTTCATGTTTCTATTTTCTTTTGAAACTAAACTTGTACCTCTCTAATAGAAAACTAAATAATAGATTGACCAAAAACATGAGTGGAAAGAAGTAACCCAGTTGTTTTTGTTTTGTTTTGTTTTGTCTTGGTTTGGTTGTGAGCCTAACCTTTAATGGCTGAGCCATCTCTCCAGCCCGAATTGTTCCAGTTTTAAAGCCTATAGTTTATATGTGTGGCTGGACTTTGATCTATGGAAAAAAATCATTGCTCTACTGCACACCAACAGGTCAGATGTAATGGGGGAATGTCTGCAGGGCATACCATGTTCACCAGAACGTGTGAGATTGAGAGACTTCTCCTCCCTTGCCCAGACTCCATTCCAGTCTCAGAGTCTTGGAAAAACAACCATAGACCAATTCAATTTAAAGGAAGAAAGTGTGAAGGTGTGTAGGTGTGTATGTGTGTGTGTGTGTGTGTGTGAGAGAGAGAGAGAGAGAGAGACAGACAGACAGACAGACAGAGTAAGAGAGAGACAGCAGGTTCTCTGAAAGCAATCTATGCAGATTTGTTCATTCTCTAGAACTTTCTTTGTCTCTCTTAAACTTTCCCTCCCTGCACCTGCCCACCCCCCCAAAACCCACCTTTTTTTCTTAATTCTGGATACTCTTCCCTTTGTGCTTTAAAGTGGACTACTATTTGTGTTTTCACTGTGAACTGTTGTAAATCCAGTGCTGAGAAATTGAAATCCCCACTTAGAAGAAACATGCCAGTTCACATAACAACAGAGTCGAACAACATGTGGCCGTGGGATGATAAGAGCTCTGGGCTGGCTCTCAGCCCAGCTCTGGTACATTCTGGATGCTGCAACTGAGAAGCAAGAGACTCAATCCCTCTGGGCCTCAGATCCATCAGCCATAAAGCAGATCCAGTAAGGAAGGCAATGCCTTCTGCATAAGAGTCGCTTCAAGGGGTCACTTGTATGGAATCCATTGTCCTTAGACAATGACTTGCTGGGAGACTCTGAGTCCCCAGCCCCATCCCTGTTTCTTTTCTCCTTCTTTTGTCTAATCTTCCCTTGACTTCCTGACCACTGTTGAGGTCTCACTTCCTCTCTTCCTCTGTTCTCACTTGTCCGCCATAGAATCACCCAATAAAGGACTGCTACTAAAGGCTTACGTAGTATAATTTTATGGCCCAAGGAGACCTATGAGATGTCTTGTCTACTCTCTTCTGGGTCTATTTGTCAAGCAAGAACTACAAAGGGTTAAAAACGCAGAAGACAGGATATCTCTTGGCTCCCCATCGCAGTGTACACAATGCATCTCAGAAAATGGCTCCTAATTTTTCCATTCTCTTTCTATTCTAAGAGTGGGATTACAGTCACCTGGTTTCTCATGTTTGCTTTTCCTAAGTGTCCCCTTTTACATTTATGACTAGTCACCTATATTAAAAAATTCTCTACAAAGCTGTATGGCATAGAGTCATTTGACCCGACTATAAGAAATAGTAATAAAAATGTAATTTATTTATCTTGTCTAGAAGTGGCTCCCTAGATAAAGCATTGGCACCACAAGATATTATTTTTATAAGTTATATGTCTCTAAAAATAGGTAGCACAAAAATGGGCCTTAGATAGCCTCAAAAGAAATTAGTTTAATAAAGCTTCATGGCTTCTCAGAAAATACATCAAATTATTACTTTAGCGTTTGTGCCACTTGACGTTTAGAAGGGGTTGTCTCCTCTTGAGGGTCACACTTCCCAGTTAATACAAATACATGTGCTGTGATCCTACTCGGGCTTACTGTCTTCACAGTGGCTACTGAGAGCGAGCTTTCTGTCCTACACCTAGTGGGTAGCACATCAGTGGTGTCAGAACATAAGTGCTGTATTATTTGGGAATGGGATTCAGATTTCATTTGTTTCTCTACCCCCCAAGGTGTTTATGGGAAACAAATGTCTCCCCCCCCCCATCCAGGTGCTGCTGAGAACAGCATATTTCTATCTTGCAGAGTACAGAATATTTCTAAAATTAGCCCCTGAGAGATTTGCACTGATACTGAGTACTCTGCAACATCTCACTAATGATTACTAGGCTCTCCTGTGATAGCATCATGGAACACAGACATACTTCTAGAAACACTTCAGCATCTAGGCAGACAGACATAAGCAGGGAGCCTTGCCTCTGAACTTGGGGAGAAGAAAGGCTCCCTCTGTTAGGATGTGCAGTGGCAGTATGATGCTGTGTGCGCGCTCAGTCACAGCCAAGAACAGTGGCAGGACGGGAGGCCCCGGAACTTGTAATATGGATGAATCCTTGGGAAAAATGTTTTTCATGCCTGTTTTCTCCCACACCCTGTGTTCTGAAAGTAGATATTCCATTACCTGTCCTGTAATGGTCATTTATGCTGACTCTATCACTCAGATTGGGGAAAGAGTCTGGAAGACATTGATCTGGGATGTCTCTGTTCTCCCTACATATGACATGAGTCATCCAATGTTCTGGGTTTTTTTTCTCTACCTACAAAAACAAACAAACAAACAGAAGATCCCAGTGTAATAAGAATCCATTGCTCTGACACCTCATAGTAACAGTCAAGGGGAAGTTTGATGCCTCTGGATCTCAGAGGACATACTTCTAAGTGCCACCAGGTGGCCTCATGTGAAGGAGTTCCATCCAGACAAGAAGCAGATGTCCAGTGAGAAGCAGAGTTGTTAGCATGGTGGTTTGGGTGAAGTCACTCTTAACACAACTGAAATATCTCAACATAGCCTGGAAATCTAACATCATCTCCGCATCTTCTTTGCCCTACACTACCCAGGTGTGATCAGACTCCTTAACAAATTTGGTCCACTGAATTAGTCCATGTTCTTTTCCTAAAACAAAATACTAGAAGCTAAGGGACTTGTAAGTGGGAGAGATTTATTTAGTTCATAGTTTTGATGACTGGAAGTCCCAGATTGTACGGTGCTATTTGGCTGCTCATGAGGTCTTCTTTAGGCTACATCAGAAGAATCTAAGCACACAAGTGATCTCACTTTATAACACACCACTGGCACGATAAATCACTGAATGAGACAAATGATGTCTGTCAATCTCTTTTGGGAGTGATGACCCAAATGACTTACTTTCCAATAGGTCCCACTTCTTAAAGGTCTCCCTACCTCTTAAAGGCCCTGCCACCTCTCTGCATGGTCACACTGAGGCCTAAGCTACAGTACATAAACCTGTGACTACAATACCCACAAACGAAGGGATTAACCATGACCACATGGCCATATCAAGAGTCCATTAGCACCCTGTCCATCTAGCTACAGGGATATAATTGCTTTTAGTGTAACTTCCTCAGCAAATGCGCAAGACAATTACAACTACAGTTGGTCTCAGAACTTCGTTATTTCCTCAAAGTGGTTACAGCTACCAAGAGTTTTTCCACCCTGAGAACTTTTCTCAGCTGCCTCATTCTCTTAAAGGTGCCAAGCGCTTCAACCTTTTTAGTAGTTCATATGAGACTTTTCAATCCTCCACAGAAAAGTTTGTTAGGTCCTGGCCTCAGGAGACTTAAGTATACCAAGTGCTCCTTGGTATGCTTTGGGCCTCCTCTGCAGAGAGAGAGAGAGAGAGAGAGAGAGAGAGAGAGAGAGAGAGAGAGAGAGAGAGAGAGAGAGAGAGAGAGAGAGAGAGAGAGAGAGAGAGAGAGAGAGAGAGAGAGAGAGAGAGACAACAATCACGATGGTAAGACAGAAAGGGGTCCAGAGCATCACACAAGATCAACTCCAGCCCCAGCTGTGCTGTGTGACATTTATGTGACAGCTTGTCTGCTTCCTGAGATGATTCACAGCAAATGAGAGCTGGGGAAGACCTATTTGTTCATCTGAGACGTGTGCCTGCCAGCTCAGCACGCCTTCCTTACATGCCACTGCTTCATGCATCATGAAGCCAGAGTGTGAATAGCGTGGAACTACAGCGTGTTTGTCAGCCTTCTTCAACCATTCTCTCCAGCACACCCAGCAAGAAACCTGGCGTTTAGTGTTTATTTTCTCTAGTTTTCTGCATACAGTAATATTAGCAGCTATCTACTTGCACTTTCCTGAAGGTCTCTGCATCTAATTAAGATTGGAGACTCTCTTTGTTTAAAAAACAACTCATTTCAGGAGGACTGCAGTACTTCGTAGGGAAAGAGCAATGCTATTCACAGTAGACGCAATTGTCTTTCTTATCACCATGATTGATTGTCACTTTAGCTATATTCTTGGCACTGTACAGCTTTTGCCTTCTTCAACAATAGCTGGAACTATGACGAAGTGATATTACTGGTTTTGATTTCCACATTTACTTTTGTTTCTAAGTTTTTAATTTTAAAATAATTGGCATACCATATCAAGTTGGGCACCATGGAGGTTTGACATATGTATGCACTGTGTGATGATTGCCACAGTGGAATTCATTTAACATGCCCATCACAACCCATGCTGTGCATTAGGTCCCCCGAGCTTTCTTTAGTAATAGCTGCCACTATGACTAAGCACCATTACTGGTGCCACACTTACTTCTGTTTCGATTTTTAATGCTATTATTCATCTCCTTGCTGCCTACGTTATATGTAAGTCACTAGCTTGTCACCACTATTAAAATAAAAACTTAAACTATTTAAATAGTGTATATAGTTCCTAAAAAATATCTAGATATCTAAAAGCACCCAAATGCCTATCCAAATGTCTAAAAACCTATACCCATCTTTCTTTTCAGTTTTAGCTAAACATAAGGGCATAAGCAGCAATCTCCTTTCTGGGGAGTCTTGCTTAAAAATATCTGCTTTCCTTCCCTACTGCACAGTGGTGGACGTCTTGTGAATGATGTCTAGTGATGTATTTGTGCCTTACCTTAATCTGGCCCTTTAAGCAAGGCTCACTGCACACCGACCGCACCATTCCGCTTTTGTTCATCTGGATTTTGTAATCATCGATATTCAGCACGCCTTCATGCCAGGTTCCCACATGGACATAGTCATAGCGATTAGCTTCAGTGTACTGCAGATTCATGATATCATATCTACAAGGAAAAAATAAATGCATGTGCGCCTTACTGGATATTTTTCTGATGAGAAAACAAAGATAATTTGTAAATAGTTTTTAGTGGGAGAAGAGAGGTCAAAGCTTGGATCATCACATCCTAGCACAGTGCCCATCATGTTTATAGTTTATTCTGAATACTTCTGAGTCTCCAGAGAATGTTTGATTTGTATACCATCTATTTTTTACTAAATAATATATTCCTATAATTTTCTCTGTTTATACATCAAGATGTAGTGATACATGGGTATAGTTGATCAATTACTTAAAACCATGCAGTCCACATTGAACAAGTGACAATTCACGAGAACATCAATTTCCACGCTTGGTTGCTTTCATTTCGTATTTACTTTTAATACTCAGTTACCTTTTTCATTATGTTGAACTTTTAAAAGGTGTAAGGGGAGGTGGTTTACAAAGCTTAGAATATTCCCTAAGTAAAAATAGAGCGAGAAACCTCACAAGGTTACCTGTAGGTGGTAAAGAGGTTAAAGACTTGTGTGTGTTAAAGGTGCATATTGTATGTTCTGTGTGTATTTCATATGTATGTGGTGCATGCACATGAATGCCTGAATGGTGCCTTGGTGCACATGTAGAGTCTGGAAGATGACATTTGGTATCTTCTTCTACTGATCTGTGCCTTGTGCTCTGTGCCTTGCGCCAGGGTCTCTCACTAAATCAGATGCTCATCCTTTTGGCTAGATTGGTTGGCAAGTGAGCTTCTTGGATATTCCTGTTTCTAAGCCCCTCAATGTTGGGCCTACAGTTATGAGTGTTCCTGGTGTTTTCTATGTGTGCTAGAAATTTGAACTCAGCTTCCCTTCCATATTGAGTAAAAATCCTTACCCATAAAACAGTCTTGCCAGCCAATTTAGTATTTTATACATTGGCATTTAAAGAGATCTCTTCCCTGATTGAGATGAACATTTGTGGAACTGAACAATTGGTGTCAGCTCTTCCAGTTGCTTCAAACGCTGCACAAAGGCAGAGTCGACATCTCAAATCGTCTTGTAGTATGGAGGGCACCATGTATCTTTCTAATTTTCTTTTCCTCAAGAAATGTTTACTGCAACCAAAATATCTTCTGGATACCAGAAGATATTTTCCCCAGGGCTACAGTGGAAGACAGTTGATAGTACAATGGATATAACAGAGGACTTGTCATCAGGACGCGTGATCTGGAGCTTTGTTTCACATTTTAACAGTAAGTTTCACAGATTGGGGATGTCAAGAGTCTCTGCAAGCTTCCTTGGGTTCTTATAAGGATTTGGGAACATAGGTCACTCCAGGAGCTACTTTATTCCTGGGAAACATGCATAATTCCTATATCTGAGTGTCTACATCTTCTCCAAATTCATGTGCTATGATTCTTACTCCAAAGTTACTGGGCAGTGATGGAATCACTAGAAAGGAGTCTGCATGGTTAAGATTTTTTTTAAATTTTAATTTATTCATATTACATCTCAATTGTTAGCCCTTCCCCTGTTTCCTCCCATTCTTCCCTCCCTCCCACTTCTCCCCTCCCCTATGTCTGTGATTGAGGGAGACCTCCTCCCCCTATATATGCTCTTAGAATACCGAGTCTCTTCTTGGTAACTTGCTATCCTTCCTCTGAGTGCCGCCAGGCCTCCCCATCCAGGGGACGTGGTCAGAAAAGGGGCACCAGAGTTCGTGTGAGAGTCAGATCTCACTCTCCTCTCAACGGTGGAGAATATCCTGTTCGTCGGCTAGGTCTTGGTAGGTGTTCGAAGCTTACTGCCTATATTCTCCTTGGCTGGTGCCTTAGTTTGGGGAGGACCCCAGGATCCAGATCTGCCTGTCATAAAGTTCTTCTTGTAGGTTTCCAGGACCCTGTGGGTCCTACTATTTCCCCATTCTTCCATGCTACTCTTGCCTAAAGTCTCAATTGGATGTCCTCTCCTCTGACCCACTTTCTTGGTAAGTAAAGATTTTCATGGTACATATCCCTTGGACTAGTGTTTTGATATAAGTGAGTATATAGCATGGTTAAGATTCTTGCCTCTGCCAGAGCACCTTGAAAAATCTCTCTTGTCTTTCTAGAACATATGGACACCAGTAGAAGGGACCAGCCATGAGTGAGAAAGCAGGTCCTAGTCAAAAAGCAGGTCCTTGTCAGACACCAAACTGTATTGTGCTTTGATGTTAGGTTTCCCAGCCTTCTCAATTGCATCCACCAAATGTCTACTGTTCATAAACCACAGGGCATGTGGCATCATGTTGTTGCCCCACAGGTAAGACTTTGAGGGCATGTGAAGCATTGTGTAAGATTATTAATGCTTCCATTTCTGGGAACATGTTAACATACTGGATAATACTATTACATAAAATACTTGGGTAGATATGAATATTGGTATAGCCATTCATTGCCAACAGTCTCTAGTGGTCTCCCCCCACCCCGCAACCTCCCGCAGCCCCTTTTGCCTACTATAATATGCAGTAGTTTGACTAAGCTGGGCACTTGGCTTCTTCTCCCTGGATCTGCAAAGGGATTCATTTCTTGCAGCTTTGCATAGCCCTTAACCTCCTGGACTAGAAAAGGTGTCATCATGGCTCTCTTTATGCTTGATCCAGGGAAGTAGAAGGCAGGTGGCCAGCACATAGTCAGTCTTTTACCCCCATGCCCACCCAACCCTGAAGGCCCTGCTTTATCCATTCTGGAACACTTTTCTCTTTGAACCTGTCAGACTCCTTCTCATTCTCAGTACTATGGGCAGCTATTATTTAGCTGCCTACAGTTGGCTTCTGAAATCTATTGGCTGTACCTGACCTACCTCCTTATCAAGGCAAAAACTATTTATTTACTGGCATTGCTTTCCTGTTCTTAATGTGCAAATGTGTTCTGTCATCTCAAGGATTCTCCACATCCAGATTCTAGCAGTTTCTACAAATAGCAGTTTCCTGAAAGAAAAGCAATTCATGTATGGAGAATAAAGAAACGTTTCCCTCACCTATGGAGAAAACTTAAGAGTGCCCAGAGCTCCTTATTTATCTTTTTGCTGCTCTGGCTTTTGGCAAATAGTTATTATCCCCTTGTTGCTGAGGATTACCAGAATACTTCAGAGTGGCTCAGAGTGAGGGTTAAGTGGCTATTAATTGTGAGCTGGTGGCTCACACTCATCTGGGGATCAATGACCAATCTACGCCTCCAAAATCTTTACATTTTGAACTCATGGCAGTGAACTTGTTGTGACTATTCAATACAAGTTTTTCCGTTTTTTCTTTTCATTAATTCTGTACTTTACTCCATATTAGAATGTGACGCTTCCTCACAAGCTTTCAATAATGATGCCTTTGCAAACTGCCAGACTAAACCATCTTCTCCCTATAAGTCATTTTCCGGAGACTCTTATTAGCACCTCCTCATTTGCTCTTTCATAATAAAAACCAGTTCACACTTCATTAGCATTTAGAAACAAAAAATTTCACAATATTTTCTATTGAAACCCTTAAAAAAAAGAATCAAATTCTGGTGGGGGCGGGGAGCGACTAGGAGTACTAAAGGGGGAATTCAGTATACTAACACAAGAGCTTCTAGTACTGACATGTAAATAATAAACCAGCCCCCCTCTCCTTTTTCTTTAAGATCAAGGTTCCTTCCTGACATGATGCTGCATTTTATTTGAACTATCCTCATGTGTATCACACCCATATGAAATCTTCTCACTGCATTCAGTTTATGTTATATGCTGACTAGATGAAATAGTTACCAGAGGGACCAAGAGCATGTGATATTAAGACAGGAGCTAGAAGCCAAAGGGAGGTGATAAGAGGAGAAATTGGACAAAGTTGACCATGGAGCATCAAATGATTCCTGAAAAGGGATCCAGAAGAAGACATAGACGTTAAAACGCAACTAGAGATGGAAGAGATAGAAGCTGATGACCTGGATGATGCATAAAGAGAAAAAGAGGAAGGAAATGTGCAGTTACTGAGTGTGAAAATGTTCCAGCCCTGTGCTAATTAAGCACTAAGTAAATCCACATGGGTTTTGAAGTTCTGTTGTTGCTATTATTATTGTTGTTGTTGTTGTTGTTATTTCATGATGTTTGGAATCAAGAAAGAAGGTCTACAGTGCGAGTCTGACCCTCCACTAAGCCTCACTCTCAGTGGACTCGGGATTCCAATAGTGGGATTAGATGGGTGGATAATCTCTCCTCTAAATCTCCAGCCAGTTTACTCCTCCTGAGACCATTTCCAAAATGCATAGAGCCCCACATTCCCTGGCCCTGGGTCGTCCACCCCACTCACATGCCAGTCAACATCTGTTCCCACATAAATGGCATCTTGGAAAGAATCCTGCAGTGCATGATTTTAATTGTTGATAACAGCATATCATTTGTCCTGCACTGACCTGCCTGATTTTTATGAGGAGACCCCACTCTGCCCCCGTAAGGGGTTCTGCACAGGTAGATCTTGACACCTCCATGCAAAGTCTCTCACAGTCCTTGTATCATGACACAAAGGAAGCTTGCAGTCATTTTGCTTAATTTTAGGATTAGATAAAAAAGCAACATGGTGCGACAAAGCGATGACAAGTCCAAGAGTCAGATCACACTACCTCTACCACCTGCTCTCTGTGTGACTTTTAGTGACAGGCTGACTGTGACACTCTTTCATTATCTGTCAGAGAAGGAAACCAATGCACCAGGAGTCATAAGACTTAACTGATACAATGTTTCACTTTAACATAATATATGTTTCCCTTGGAGTCTCTTAGTCTACAAACCAGACTCTGGAGGACAGTGGGGCCTGTGTGGACACATTGGGCATCATTTATAGGCTCAGGGCCATTTGCCTTCATGCTACAGATTGCAATTCCTCTGCCATCTCTTTCCTAGGGAAATGTGTATGAATGGATATAGCTAATCTTGATACAGAACATATTCAGTATGTACTAGCTGTGTATGAGCTCACTGATGGCATCAAAACAAATGCTGCAGAGCAGATTGTGTGTAAAATGACTCAAAGGATAATTATGTATATATGTATGTATGTATATGTATATATTTAATTATATAATTTCCCTTTTCTATTTGCTTAATTTTATGAAAGTCACTACAAACCAAATTCCATTTCTCAAACCCTTAAGTCATTCTTCTTTTGAGACATATAAGCAGAAACGTGTTAGCCTGAGAAATAATGATATACATGTAGGATTTTGTTCTTGTCACACAGTACTAATCAGGGGCATTATGCCGATTCTTTCAGGAGGACAGAAGCGTGTGTCCATCAATGTGACTGTTGATGGCTGTGCAGACAGTGCTTGTTAAGGCCGTGCTATTCAGGTGTAGTGCTTCCAGGGGGAGGGGGCGTCTCAGGCAACCTGAGGGAAAGCATAGGTGATTTCTTAGTGTGAAGGTAGCTAGCAGGCTGCAGGGGTCTTAGAGTTAAACATGAAGCATTCTGACCTTTTCGAAAATGATACGGTCTTAGTTTCATGTACATTTTTATCTGTGTAGGTGAATTAATCTTTAACACTCCCAAACCCTGGAACCAAACAGAACCCTAGTTGCCACCCGTCTGGCTCAGGGGTCATGAGGATGGAGATGCTTTACCTTCCTGGAGCATCCCCCTTCTCGTCAAACCACACCTCCTCTCCAGACACGCCCACAAAAGAGGATTTGATGAGGAAATCCAGGAGCTTCCTGCCATCAATGGGTTTCATGGCATCACACAGGCCCACGTGGCCTGGACACAGAGCATGGTGCATATTCTGCAGCCCGTGTGCCATGGCGTAGATGGCGTTGATGACAAAGCCCATTTTACTGTCCTGGACGTAGTTTTCTTCTAAGCTTTCATTGCCTGTAACAATAAAAACAGACCACTATTAAGGACACAAGCATGAATCCCATCAGGGCTGCACACCCAGTGCTCGATGTGCAGGCATAGTGCTTTTGGGGGGGATTCCGACACTGAAAGGGATCAGGATATTAGCAAAAGCAAAACTCACACTGTGCTCGTGACCAATTGCAGCATATTCTGTCTGAAACAGTGTTTTTCCCATTTCCCTTCTTTATTCAGTGAAGATTTTTTTATGTTATGGAGCAAACAGCATAGCATAGAAAATAAAGAATTTTCATATAAGGAAATCATCAAGGACCAATGGAGAGAATTCCTTCCCCCCCCCCCTTTTTTTTTTACAGATGCTTATATGCGGACCTCCCTATCTTGTGGTACAGGAAAAAGAATTTTGCATCTGTTATAACAATCTTTAATCCAAGGTGATCCACTTTGTACAATGTCAGGCCTCTTCCCCCCCGCCCCCCCCCCCCGTCCCCCAGTAACTCTACCTATATTGCTGTCTCCAGTGACATAAAAGGCCAGGGTTAAAAGAATATGTTTCAAAAACATTTTCCAATCAGTGGAACCTTGGTCAGAGTATTTCTTGATGGGGAAGTCATACCCTGCATCAAATTGAGCCTTGTTCACTTGTGAATCACAAGCTCTGTAACTTGTGGGTTTTGGAAGCTCTGCAGTCTTTTCTACCCTTGTCACGGGTGAATAAAATGCCCCCATCTGCCAGCAAGTGTCATAGCAACTGTAGTGTTAGATCCCCAGGCACTTAGAAAGTTCAGGAATTTAGAGCCTCCAGAAGGAACAGTAAGGAATTGTGAATTTCATGTTGAACATGGAATGAAAATAGAAATTCCTAGAGCTCTATTTAAATTATTTATTTATTTACCTATCTACTTATTTACTTAGATGAAGTTGAAAATTGAGAAAGATACTTTTGTATCAACCCTGAGAGTGAGGTGCAAAGTATGGAATCACCTCGAATCTAACTTCCCGGTGGACAGGTCAGTGTTAGGCATGAGGTTCGCTAAAGTCCTGTTTGTCAGACTGAAAGGCAATTTTCCAAGAGGAAAGAGTAAAAAAGTCTTGGGGACATTTGAAAATCAAACCATACGAAACGAACACACGGTATTGGACGAGATGAAAAGTGGAACTACTTGCAAAAGCTGCCACGTCTTTGAATAAGATGACTGAGGTCACTTGGTATCGGCAGGAAGACCTGTCTTCGCCCAGTGCTTGTGTAGTGATGCTTCAGTCATCGGTACCAAGGCATAAGCTATTCTCGGATGTCCGTGAAATCAGTGCTCTCCTTTTCATCCTTATTTAGGGCGATCATATAACTTATCCAAAATGGGTCATTTTTTCAGGATGAAAGTAAGTGGAAATCATAGTTGTTCCCGAATGCAAGGCAATCTGGGGAAACTGATGCACATTTTGAAGACTTTGACCTCCAATTGTACATATTACTGATTAGAATGTGGGTAGAATTTATGTATATACATAGCTAAATATAAACACATGTATGTATACTATATAGTCATTAAAATGATTTCATTAATTTTGATTGATTTTATACTTGTGTAATCTTACTGACAAGTATATAATGATATGCTAGTTACTGATTTTGCATTTATGTTGTAATAACACTCAGTAAATGAGGTAGATATTTATCTTCCCACTTTATAGGTGAGGAATGGGGCATTTAATATGGATCCAATGCCTTTCCTCTTTCAGTTATACTCAATGGCTACATGGTACAGATACAAGAGTTTACACAGGAAGCAAAAGGCAGGCCATTGAGTTGTATATCAATAATTTTTCAAGTCCAGTTTAGTGTATCCCCTTTGGATTATTCCAGATGAGCACAGATGCCCCACTCGATCCACCAGCACCATACTATGACAAAGAATCCCAGCCTGATCATATTTGTTGTAGAGAGATCTAGGCACATTGGCAATGCTTCTAAGAGATGATTGTAAGGTAAATCTGGCACACTCTTCCAACTAAAGCTACCAGCACACGGGCCTTCCTGTTTTCCTAGTCTTCTGGTTCTGCATATGAAAGGGCAGTTGCAGTCAATGGTTCTCTCCTGCTCATAACCCAGTCTCAACCCTATTGGCTCCAGTACAGTGAGTTAATGTTTAGCCTGTACAGAAAAATTTGCTTTGTCACAGCAACTGCCCCAGATCATGCTGCAGGAATGTATCACCTGTGTATCTATCTATCTATCTATCTGTCTGTCTGTCTGCCTGTCTGTCTACTTATCTAAGTAACTATGTACTATACATTGTGTGTTTGTTGGTTTGGTTGTATTTTCATGCCCCACAAAGGTCATATATTTTCAGGAATAATGAATTAAGAATTGAAAACTAATAATATTACCATTTGGTAGGAAGGTGAAGCACTTCCAATCCCTGGGATTTACTGCCTTTTCCTAACACTAGTCTCAGAGATACTGGTGAGAAATGGATTACCTCTTTCATTTCTGTGTTGCATTAACTGTGGTAGACTACTAGAAGGGTCATTAAACCAGCACCTTCTTAAATATACTAAAAAGAGTCAAATAATTGAAGTTTACCATGTTTATTTACCATTAAAAGAATATCTGCCTCCTGGCTTTACGGAAAATTGAGAGAATAGCTACTTCAGTTCTAGAGAGTAATCTTGTTCTTGTTGCAGACGCCCAACAAAGGCTATAAATTGCTCCTGGATTCAGTGGCACATACATCTCCATGAGCTTGGGGATCTTCATTGAATGCTCTGGAATTAGGGCACTCTGTTGCTTGGGCAAAGGACCAGAAGCTGGTCCACGGCTATTCACGTTGGGTATTCAGCATAATGGTATAACGAAAGGAACCCCAGAGAGGGCACCTGCACAGCTGCATCTAGAAGCAGCTCTACCACCGTCCATAAGGAACACTCTTCCCATGAGCCTTGGAACTTGGGCTCAGTTTCCTATCCTTAAAATAGCACACCTGGGTTAGCTAGTCTTGCTGAGGTTCTATTCTTTTAACCCTCTCCTCACTGTTCCTCCAGCTCTAATTGCTGGTCCCTGTGGTTGGCAGGGACATTCACCTGTGTCATTGTTTCCAATCCTTGCACAAGAAGACTGAAACTCAAGAGAAGTCAAGCCGTGGCTGGAGGGCTTTCCTTCTGTCACTGGTACTTGACACTGTTGTCACTCAGTGTGGAACACCTTGACCTTTCACCTCTCAAGCCTCGCTTGCTGGGCAGTAATGGGGCCTGTGCTCAGAGGTTTCTCCTTGGATGGGAGCCAGGTATTTCACTCAAACCTCCCCGTAGGTTCTTTGGTCTCTGGAGATTACAAAACTGCGGACCATGTTTCTCAAGTTGCCTTGGATACTAGATAGTTTAGTCTGTCCAGCTCTGGGATCAATATTTAAAACTCATTTGTGGGTAGGTATATAACTAACACAGGGCCCCATCAATTTTGATTTTTTTCATTTTTTGTAAGTTTTTCAAAACTTTTAGCTACATGTGGTAGCTCACACCTAAAATCTGGGAGGCTTGGTGAGGGATTTCTGAGTGTTCAAAGCTCAGCTGGGTGAAACAGTAAATTCCAGGCCAGATTGGGCTACATCGTGAAACCATTACTCAAATAAAACAAAATTCAAAACTTTCTCATTGAGAATAGACCCACCTACAGTAAAATACATAAGTCTTTACTATGCTGGTAAATGAATTTTCATGTATGTATATATCTTATGTCACTGTTCTAAGATGTCAGCATAAGGCATTTTAGAAGATGTGTGCTTATTTAAGACTTCCTTCATGTATACCATCAGTGTTTCACACCTTTGATGGTGCAGGTCCCAAGTTTTTGATTTTCTGATTTCACTCCAATTGGTACATTTTTAATTTTTAAAATTCTGTTTGGTGTTAGTACGTGAATATACTACTGCCAGTTACACAGCAGCCTTGTACCCAGAAACCTTGATGAGTTTTACTTACTTGTTTACCGCGGCTTATCTTTGTGACAGGGCTTTTCTATGCAGCCTGGGCTGGCTTTGAACAAATGACTTTGCTTTGCCTCTCCAGCGCTGGAATTATGTGCATAGTTCCACATGCTTGGGTGGATTTACTTATTAATCCTAATTTTATGTGGCTTAAAAATACTCTGCATACTAACATTGTTTGTAAAACTACATTTGGCCAGTCTCCTCCCAGTCTCCTTATTTGGATGCAGTTTCAGGCATTCCACCGGTAAACCCTCTAAAGTCCCAGAAGCGAACTGTTCAAGGACACGTAACCAGCAAGGACAGTAATAATGTGCATGAGAAGCTATGCCCTGCTAAGTAGCACTGGACTTGCCTGCAGTAGCCCTGTCCAGTGACTGTCCAGTGCATTACAAAAAGTATGATGTTTAGAGCAAAATCAAACAAATAAAACACCTTAATGTGAGTTTGTTCTGTGTTTTTCGGTAACACTAACCTCCTTTTAATGTCCCGAGTTGCAAATTATAGACACTATATTTAGTACTAGTTCCAGTAAAGCAACTCTGTTGATGTCTGGACTTAACATTTTATTAATTTGTTCCCACCACTATGCCTGTTAGTCTATCAGGATTGACTTTTTTCAAATCTGGGTCTTTGGCACTAACTTCAAATTAGGAAGGCAAATACAATAAGCTGTGTTTTATTTTTCTCATAAAGTAGGGAGAATTCTGGGAAATCTTACTGTATATGTTTCTCTCTGGGGAAAAATTCTTTCATTGTCTTGGCATTTGTCTCTCCACCACTTTATTTTCTTTGACAGTGTTATATGTTCAATACACAATTTGATACAGTGTCATTCAGATTGAAATAGAAAGGTCGATGATTATTTTATATTGTTAACAAATCAAGTGAGGAAGATGACATTCATATTCCTTTGCATTGCCAAGTATTAGATTTATTAAAGTAAGATTAATCGGGCCAATTTTGAAATACTGACTTCCAATATACAATGCCCTCAATTTGGCTTAAAAGCTTAGGCAGCTAAATGTTCTATGTCCCTCTTCCAGAGAGAATTTTTGATAAGATTCAGAATAGCCAAGTCTTACCGTGTTCAGGCCTAAGATCTGTGAAAGCATTGTTTCCCCCGATACTACATCTTCCTCATTCCATAAGGATTCTCTCTGCTTCTACATCACAGAAATATATGACCCTTTGATCATTTCCTATTCGTTATATTAAAATGTAAATGAATCCATAGGTGCCATTGGAGATAAGAAAGGAAGGACAGTTTCATCATGTCTACGTTGTACAAGACTGTAACACTGTCATTGTTAGCTGGATTGCTATTGCTTAATCCCACATGTTCTTCATATGTGAACAATTCAGACACTGGTCTAAGTACATCCCAACAATCTATTGTTAAGAGAGAAATTTCCTCATGCTATGGCACATAAACAACAGGCCTCTTACAGATTGGAGATAATATATGGTAAGCTTCAATTCCCCGACAGCACTACCACATTTGGTTAATTCGTATTTCAAAAAAAAAAAAAAATAGTGTGCATGAATAACAAATAAGGACAAGTGCTGGCGTGTTTACTATCCTGAGGACCAGCTGGTAACATTCAGATCAACTGTGGGACTCTGCGTCTCTCTAAAGAGAGGAAACAGGGTAGCCTGCTGTGCCTTTGCTTTTACTAATGATAGGGCCCAGAACAACGCTAGAGCGCTGCAAACCACACCCTCCGGAGTAAAATCTTCCCAGATTTGCAGTAAGCACATGGCAGCTAATTGTAGAGATGGAGCAGAGGGCTGGTGGCTTTTGTTGAGTGTGGGAAGTCTGAAAATACACTAGGAACCAGCTCCTTCATAAACAACCTGCTGCACTGGAACCATTTAAACCCTATTCTGCTCTTGGCGTCTACTATGTGCCACGGGTCCATGGAGTCTCACCATCTCTATTTCTTTACGGGTGAATGTTCTCTTTTATGCATGGGGAGTCTGTAGTTTCATGCTTTTACCTTCCTCTTTAACTTCTCATCAGCAGTTTGTTCCTTTTGAGTAGCCCTACTTTCATACTTCAGTGACTTAGACAGAATTGCTTAAACAGTGTGACTTAAACAGAGTGGCTTTCACTGAAATGTAATGTAAACCCTACCAATCTGATGGTAGAACAGTCCTGCTAACCAAAAATTCATCTTCATTATAAAAATACAACCATAAATTCTATATGACATTGGCATTCTAAATCCAGTTTGTTGATTGGCTTTAGACCAGTATAATATACATAAAAGTACACTTTAGGACATTTTAATATATTTCATATACTTTAGGATTTTTTCATATGATTTATAAGTCAGATGAATGAAACAGGAACACAGAAGATTGGCATTTACCAGAGAGACTTTGGTATCTAAACATAAGACATGTGGCTTATTACATGCCTTTGGCATCTGGAAGTCAGTGATACTGTGACGTTTTATTTCAGATTGTTTGATAAGAAGACTATTTGTTGATGTTTTACATTGATGTTGTAGTATATTTTTCAGTGTAGATAAACTATGACACCACCTTGTCCCAATGTCACAATTTGGGATTTGTTGAAATCCAAGTTTCCTCTTCTGTCATATCTCCCAACAACATCTCTTGAAGAAACCAAATACAGAATTTAGTGGATTTATCAGTCTAGGTAAACTATGACACTACCTTGTCCCTATGTCATCACTCTTGGGATTTCTTGAAAAGCCAGGTTGCCTCTTCTGTGATGTTTCCCAACAACATCTCTTAAAAAAAATCAAATATGCAATTCCCAAGGGCCTACTAAAAACTCATCTCTAGTAAGATTTAGTCAATAACTGTCACAGAAATTAAAAGAGTAGCTTCTAGGATCAATGTTGTCAAGAACACATAGATAAATAGCTCCTAGCAGAAACTATCAATAAAACACATGCAAGGTCTAGACTTCATGCAAATCCATTTAGATATGCCAAAGGCTCAGGCTGTGAGGAGAATATTTACAGAAACAAGAAAGCCAAATATAATTCTATATTAGGAAAGATCACCTTGAGAGGTCATGAGGCTGATCCAAATCTGTCCAAATCGTACTCAGAAAAAGAAAGTAAGCATTATTCTAGTCCAGTAGAAGAAAATTGCCTCTCATGGGACATGCGTTAACAAATCTGAAATAGCTGCCCATGCATATAACAAGGTTAAACAAATAAATAAATCAATGGCAGATTCTATGTATAGGCAGAGTATATCATTGGTGGAATGGGATGTTACAGAAAATAAAATAATATAATTAGAATAAACCATGTGATATGAGACTAAACCTGGAGTTATCAACATGAATTTAACATATGACAATGAATTTATATAGAAATGTATACATGTAGCTTTAAAATTCTTGTGTCTATGTGCCTGTGTGTTTGTAAATGTGGGTATATGTAGATACTTGTGTGTAGGTATTCTAGTCCTCTGGAACTGAAGATGCAGTTGATTGTGGACCACTTGCTATGTATGCTGGGAACTGAAGCCTGGCCCTCTGCAAAAGCAGCAAGAAGTCTTAACCACAAAGTCCTATATAGGGTTATATACATTCACTAGTTTGTGAACTAAAGGAAAAGCACCCCAAAGCATACTCAGTACTCAGATCTTGGTTTCCAATATCACACACACACACTAGCAGCACTCTTTTGTATAATGCACTGACTATTCTGCTAGAAGACCTGGGTTTGATTCCCAGCATTCACTTGGTGGCTCACAACCTTCTGTAACTCCAGCTCCATGGTATTCAATACTCTCTTCTCTCCTCCGCAGGCATCAGGCACACATATGGTACACAGAAACATGGATAGACAAAACACCCATACATGAAAAATAAAACAAAAATAAACTCTTACTTTTTAGAGGAGCCCTAGAGAATGAACAGTAAGTATATACAGCGAGCCTGGGGATTTTGCAGCCTGAAAAATGAAAACTCTTCAAAAGGACACCATCAAGTCAAGTAAAAGACTTCTAGTGGCCAAACCCAAAGCAATCTGAACAACCAAACCAACAATTTCATATGGGACTATAATACAAGATATAAAACAGCAGATCATACCAATAGAAATAAGGTGTCAGTGAAGATGAATGGGGAGAAGGAAAAACTCTTCCATACACAATAATTGCAAACAATGCGGATAGCTACTTCCCCTCAGCAAGGCACAAGGCGGTTTTTCACTCCCTAATATGCCATGCAACCAGTGACCTGCTTCCAGAAGTTACAGAGAAGTTTGGTAAAGACAACCTTACCCTTACCCACGTGACCAATGCTAACCCAGTGTGTACTAGACTCTCCAGGTGGCATCTGTCTTCTACCAGTCACAGAGCTCAACTACCAGACAGATATCAGCTGAAGCCAAATTTAAGGGTCCTATATAAAATAGCTAACTGCTACTCCTGAAAACTGTCAAGGTCATTATACAGAAGAGCTTTTGAGAACTGTCACAACCAAAGGGATCTCAAAAAGACATGGAAAAAAGGATGGGGTGTAATATTGCGAATAGAATTCCGAAGTGGAAATAAAAGAAAGGAAACGACAAAAATCTAAGACTGTTTGAGGCTTAACTAATAATAATGTAACAATGTTGATTTTGTTGAAACTGGCAAATGTCAGGCAGCAATCTAAGACATCAACAAGAAGCCAAGTTGGGAGCCAGCTCCAAGAGCCTGTCACACTTTCCTTGCAGCTCTTCTTTAAAGGGATTTAAAAAATGGCAGTTTTCTTAAGTGTCTAAGAATTAGCATCATATCTCAGTCCAGCATCACAGATAGCGTTCTCAAAGGCTCTGTGGCAGGAACTTAGGTGGATTAAAAATATTATCTATTTCACCTCACAAGGACTGATGGAATAAAGGACATTGGCAGGCCCAGCAGCACCACCCCATCCCCTGCCCTGCCCTAGTTCTTTTTCCAGTGCCCCTTTTAGCTTTTCCTTCCAACCCATCTCCTTTCCTTTGTGACTGCTGCCAGCCCCACAGAACCAGTCTCCCAAGAACTTCAAGTGGCCACACTAGGATGGGATTCAGGTAGGTGACCTTCATTGTCTTCTGTGTCCTCCATTCCACTTGCCTTGATTTTAGTCTGGTGCAGGAGCCCTTCCTCTCCTCCTACCTCTTCCTGATAAGGACTCAGCCTCTTGTTGCAGACCCAGAGTCTCTCTAATTCTTTCCTGCTGCCCCTGTCATCCTCTCCTTCTAACCTGTCTTCATCCCTTTGTGACACCAGGTAATCTATATAACCCTTCATTACCAGGGACCCCACAGCCACTATACTTGGCCAGAACAGAGAGTGGGTAACAGTAACCAAAGAAAAAAAAAATACCACTCAATAAAGATGAGACCACATCCCTATGGCAAGAAACACTTCAAACATCACAAACCCAGATGCCTGGATCCAAATGCAAAAGCAGAAATGTGAACAATCAAGACAGTAAGCTTCCTTGGGAAGTCAGCAATCCTATTGCCATAGGCCCTGAGGAAAGCAATGTATTTGAAGCATTAGACATGGGGATGGATGATATTACTTCCCAGGGATTAATGATGACAAATCAGAGGCCATGTGGGCCAAATAACTATTCCCAGGTCACACCACTGGATAGCATTATTAGTTGTTACATTACCACCCAGCTGATATGACTTTAGAACTGTTCATCCTAAGTACCATGTTTCCCCTGTCTCTTGCCTGGTATATCATACTGGGCAGTATGTGGAAAGATGTGGCATAGTGATAAACCAGGGGTTGGTGTGCAAAATTAAACTAGTACTACATTTTAGACCATATGAAACTTAAAAGACCCTCTATATATCTCATCCCAAGAAGGTTGTCATGATTTAGTTCACATGAATGATACAGCTGTAGAGATAGGACTGTTTTCATGCCTCTTGCATATGGATACTCCATCCGTTTCCATGTAAAGTTAATGTTGCGTAACAAGAATAATTTGAAAATAATACTAATATGAAAAAATCAGTATTCTTGACTCCATGAATCTTGGACTAGCATAGCCACAAGATGCTAATAAACTCATTTCCCAGAGCTTGGTGGGAGTTCCCAGACTGCCATGTGAATTCCTTCTGAACACAGTTGTCAGTGTGCTTGAAAAACTCAAAGGTACCTTCTGTTTTAGGAACACATACCCACAGGAGACTAACTTAGCAATCAAGTTAATCAAGTGTTCTTTAAACGTTGATACAACCAAGCTGTTAATATTAATTTGGGGGCCAAATGAAAACGAAATGATTTGAAGACGTTCTAGCACATCTCAACAAGCCCACCAAGTGTTTTGCTCACATTTCATGACTGGAATGAAAATAGCTCTCTACAAACTGACCTTGCTCAAGATTACCAAAAACTTATCAAAAGGTTTTTATCGAGCAAATGGAATTTAGTGTCACTAGGTCAATATTTCTACTGATTGGAGTTCATTCTTTCCCAGCACCCCTCCCTCCGCCCTCCCTCCCTGCTTTCCATCCATCCACCCATATTTCTTTCTTCCTCTCTTTCTTTCTTCCTTTCTAGTGCTGTGTGGAAATGCTAATTTCTGAGACACCATGTGGTCACCCACATTTAGGATGTTGCCTCCATCACAGGAAGTTGACCTGTGGAATAGAGCATGTGTTCATTAAACCATGTCAGCCTTTACCCCTCTGGCTTCTAGATTGTCTCACATATGGATGTAAGAGGGATCCACAAGTATGGTGAATGGCTACTTCGTTTGTGTATTCTCTTTCCATTTGGCCAAAAAGGTGGTCTTGTTCTACGATAATAAGAAAACCATCTTCAGGCTGGAGAGATGGCTGAGAATTTAAGAGCACTGACTGCTCTTCCAGAGGTCCTAAGTTCAATTCCCAGCAACCATATGGTGGCTCACAACCATCTATAATGTAATCTAATGCCCTCTTCTGGTGTGCAGGTGTATATGCAGGGAGAGCATTGTACACATAAAAATAAATAATTCTTTTTTTTTTAAAGAAAACCATCTTCAATATGATATAAATTAAACAGGAGCTCTTACCCTATAGCTGCCAGTGTACCTATTTGAATCCCCAAGCTAGATAAAAAAGATTCTGTAGAAAACAAAGAGGATAAGCAAAGCTGATCATTAAATTTCAAAACTAAAAGACTGGGGTTAGTGATAGCAAGGTGAGTGTGCAAATATAAGTAACAGAGACCAGTGACTCACCACCCTTTTTCAAGTTGAAAATGTACTGAGCATAGAACTCTCTTACTGTGCATATGTGTTCTTGCCTTGTGACTTGAGTTACCCAGCTGTATGCATGTATTCAAGGCTCTGTGCTGTTTGGGAATTTGCTGCTGTGCAGCCTCCTCCAAGTGAACTTCAAGAGGAAAGGGAAATCTCATTAGCATAGGCACTCCTAGCTGTCTAAACAGCTACCTAACACTGAGATTAGAGAAAAGGCTCTGGTCCCACTTCCCTGATTTAGTAGGAGCAGAAATGGCCCCCATATCCTCAGCTGTCAATAATAAGGACCTTACAGAATGAATTTGCATCAAGCATGTGCACTCACCCTGGCTATCCTCGTGAATATTTTGAAAGGAAGGCAGAGAAGAGGGTGGTCAATATGACAATGCCACATTGATCAACAATGACAGGCTTTACTAGTGGCGGCATCAAAAAAATTAAAGCCCTCTTCTCAGAGGATGAGCCTGGCATTGATTTCCCAGCTCTGGCCTGAAAACTCAGAGAACTGTGAAGTAAAAGCGGCAAGATTTTCTCTGGGCTTACCTACAAGTGAGTGACAATAGCCAGGCATGCTTGCAAGTGCTCATGGGAGTTAGAACCCCATGCAAGAGGAAAGGCTTAGCCTATGCTCAAGGGGTATTGTGGCGAAGGGGGAACTGTCGTGGATTCCTGCAGTTTGGTGCCAGGAATAGAAGCTCAGATTAGCTTGGATACAAAGAGAAAGGATATTCTGTGGGTCATTTTGAGGCTAGAAATCTAGTAGAACTTTTTCTAGTACAACAAACCGCAAAACGCTCCTCCACCCCCTTACCCCATCCCCTCACCCCACCCCCCCTTGCAGGGCCATCATGGACACTGCCTCCTTTGGTATGGATGATTTGAGTAGCTGAAGAAGCTACTCAGACAATCGCTTCCTACCGTCTCAATTGTTCTTCCACGGCATGACTGACAGCTGCAGAATAGATTGATGATCTAATCGAGCACGATTATTACTCATGGTGACTACAGTACATTTCATAACATTCAAATAAAACCTAATATGATTACTATGAGCTATCATTTGAGATTGCTGAATAAAACTGTAATATAAAATGAAGTGTCTATTTAATGTAGTAGTCAAATTATGAGCTCTGCACGCGTCTGTAGAGATAAAATAAGTGAAAGTGAAAATGGAAAGTTTTGGCAATTTTCAGTCTAAGTAGTAAAGAAGGATGTTCCTCAAATCCCTTAAAGGCAGACACAGACTTACATTCATGGCTGGGGGTAGTTGGAAGAGAATTCTCCAAGGATTACACCTAGTCATGTGCCTGATGGGATGAAGACAGCAGTATGTGAAGTAATAGGGATTTCTAACAGCTGTTAGAATCAAATTAAAATGGCAAAGTCAGATAGATCATCCATTGAAGTTATGCAACAGAAAGAAGAAGAATTTAATACTGCAGCATTTGCATTGTCATTTTGAGAACCGCTGATCTGGTGAGGCATGAAGCGCATTGCAAAAGTCTATTTGTAGCAAAGGGTGAAATAGTGCAAGTCCAGTTCTAAGAAAAAGAGTCAATCATTTTTGCTCTCTTTGGACTCCCAAAAGGTTCATGGAGGAGGTGAGACCTAAGACTGTTAATAAGCACAGGTTCTAGAGAATGAAGACAGGAGACGGAAGTAGAAGCTCCTTGGCAGTAAACTGTAGACAACACCAAACCGACAGGAAATATGAGCGGAACACGGAGGATCTATGCTTTCATGAGCTGTGTCAGTAAAGCCGACAATAACAAAGGCTGTTATTTATTGAACTTTGCATAGTGGGTCAGTGAGCCTCGGGTCTTAAACAGTAGGTGGAAGAGAATTCCAGACATCTTCAGCACAAGGCACTCAGGACGTTTTATCACACTCTCACTTGGCTTCAGACCCTGTCTCCTGAATGTGCTGGCTGCTGCGACTACAGCAAGCTACGGCTACCACTGCGACACATTATGTCTGAGATATGCACTGGGTTCCAAGGAAGACGTTGAATTATCAAGGTAAAGCTCACATTTTTTTTTTTTATCAGTCAGAATTAGGCTTAAACCACATTCAAAATTCAAGCAGGATGGGGTAGCTCACCTTTTTTAGTTACTATTGTTTGAAACTTAAGGGTTACAGTCTGTTGTGGTACAGAATGAGTGGTAGTGACAGTGTTGTTGGCAGAGGCAGTAGGAGCATGGAGCAGCTAGTCAAACTCTGTCAGCATTCAGGAAGCAGGGAGAGGCGAATACTGCTGGCCTCTGTGTCATCTACTCCAGCCATGTGATGCTCAGATTCAAGATGGGTCTTCCCTCTTTAGTCTGGAAATGCCCTCACCACCACATCTAAAGGTGTGCCTCTTAGATGATTTTAAATCCAGTCGGGTTGACAGTGGAGATGAGCTACCACTGCCACATAGGCATTCATTAAATCCAAACTTCTTAGACACAAGCACCATCAACCTTAATCCTTCATTCCCTCCCCTGCCCAGTCCAGCATTTAAGAAACTTCATGTTCAGATTAGATTAGACAGTCATTGAAAACAACCACACTAGTCACAGCCCTACTGGTTCACTCAGTTCATTGCCCTTTATAATTTATGAAATATTTGTTCTGTTGGACATTAGGAACACAGGGAGTTAATATTTTCTATTTTGTACATGAATGTTTATGGCAGACATAGCTATTGGGTTTTGGCTCAATTCACTGAAGTAAAGTTGCTCAATTAAAATGTTCCTTTAGAGTAATGGTTCTCAACCTTCCAAATAATGCTGCTGCCATCATTAAATACAGTTCCTCTTGTATGGTGACCCAATCCATGAAATTGTACTCATTGCTACTTCATAACTGTAACTTTGTTACTGTTCTAAATCATAATATAATATCTATGCTTTCTTATGGTCTAGGTAACCCTGTGAAAGCATCTCTGGGCCCCCAAAGGGGTCCCAACCTACAGGTTGAGAACTATTGCTTTAGGGTCAGAGCATATAGGAGGATTTCTTCTAGGAATACCATTTAATTCTTACTCTCATCTGCTGAACATCTGAACACCTACTTTATCACATCTTGACCAATACTAGATACTATAAGCCAATTTGATATGTGTACAATTATTAATTTTTTGCCTTTCTTTGTTATTAGAAGAATAGCTTCTTTTTCTTTCTAGTATAGTTATAATCTTGTTCCCTCACTATTTTGAATGATAATCCTTATTGTAGTAGAACATTTTAAATAGGTATAATTTTTGATTTTGTTAATCCTACTGTAAATGAACACAAAATGTTTGTTATTTATCAAAGCACATCATTAAGTTATATCTCCCAAACGAACTTCTTGGCAGGAAGCAGCTGTAAGTAATGCATCTGGATTTCTGCCCATAGCACACAGACCTCAAGTTCCATGAGAAAGCAAAGCCATGTGCAGGCATAAATCCCTGGAACTAGAATGCTGGCTTAATATTTTTACCCATTACCATATTTAGTTTATGGTCTTTGTTTACTTTTTTAATGACTATTTTAGCACTATCTTCCAAGAGAAATCCTTTTATTGAACAATTAACTTATTATTAGTTTACCAAACATGTGATGACATTTTATCTCTTCTTTAATTTCAAAATCTTCTTTTCTTTTGTAATTAAAGGATGGAAAGTAGTAAGAGGCATCAGGGAACAGAGAACTAAAAATATCCCTAACAACATATAAACATCACTGATGTTCATGGAACATGGCACATTACCGATTGGATAAGGATGGGGAGCAGGCTTCTATGTTAGGCTGCACAAATCTAGTCAAAAGGCAGAACCCTGAGCCCAGAGTGTATTGTCCCTCATGCTCTGATGTACACCTTATCGATCATATTCTCCCTAACCCCCTCCTTCTCTCTCTTTTGGTTTTTTGAGACAGGGTTTCCTGGACTCCCTTTGTAGACCAGACTGGCCTCGAACTCACAGCAATCAACCTGCCTCTGCCTCCCAAGTGCTGGAATTAAAGGCGTGTGCCAACATGCCCGGCTATGGGTCATATTCTGAGAGGATGCAGTGACAGCTTTGCATTTAGAGTTATGTGATTCAGAAGTGCCTTCTTGAATTAGGAGGAGGGCCAGATAAGTAACCTTAATGGGAAATAGAAGGTCTGGGTCAAGACCTTCGAAACAAGAAACATTGAGAAAGTAGTCACCTTTTCAATGGGCAGGTTCTAGAGCAAGAATTCTCACTATACTAACAAGAAAAGACTATGGAAACCAAGCTTTATAAGGAACCAGAGTTCCATAGAAGCTATTAGGAAGGATTGCAAGCACAGGAAATGTATAGAGATATGGGACTGGGTTAACATTACACAGTGCTTTGGAATCAAAGTAGAAGCTTGGTCACACCCAGGGAAAGGGTAAAGGTGGAAGGACAATACTAGAGCATTCCCAAGATGCTGGCTCCTAGGTATAGAGACAGGGTGGGTATGATTGAACCCTCGTTCCTATCACCTTTACTTGCTACATTCTAGGTGGCAGAATATTGCTGACAGAAAACAAAAAACAAAAACAAAAACAAACAAAAACAAAAACAGATGTCACTTTCTGTCCTCCAGATCATGCCTCATATAATAAAACAGAAGCTCCTCTTTACATGAGAAATCGGTTACTTTATTCCTCAGCTCAATTCTGCCTCCCTCCTTCCTTCTTGAGAGCACACTGCAATAACTCAGTAGGCAAGGAATCCAGCTTCCAGCTTTTTCTTAAAAATCCAACCCAAGGATGGTGTGGAATCTACCACATTTGGTCCATGGGATTGGCATTCTGACTATTTCCTCAACTTTCCTTCTTCACATCAGAATTTCTTGAGGACTGTCATCAGTGGTCTTTTTGAAATGTATTTGTTAAGTTTGATTACAGAGTACCATAAGAGAAACTGCCTTTAAAAACAGAAAGGTTTACTACTGTTATAGTAACACATACTTCTTAGTCTTGCATACTTCAAAGGTCAAGAGTCATATTCTTGGTCTTTGGGTGGTGGAGAAAGAATTTGTTGGCAGAAGTCACATATGTGGGCAGGCACATGAAGAAAAGACAGAAAAGGGAAACTAGGGTTGACAGCTGGATCAGAGGTTGATATTGATTTGCACAATAGATTGCAAATAACTGATGTCTTGGGAGTAAATGCAATTTCCCCTGGGAGAAATTCCGAGCACAGAGACACATTATGTGGTCTTTGTTAGCTTATGTCACTTCATTGACACTTTGGGCTTCTAGTTATAAAATGTTCATAGTACGTCTTCCACTTAACAACTCATATGGCTATTACTGCATAGAGAAAAGCAACGAGCCAGGAGCTTCAAACTAAGTGGAAGAAAGAGCATAGCAGAAGCACAAGCTCTAACACTATTAAGACCTTCCTGGCTGAGTTTCAAAACCACAGCCAAGTCTTAAAGTCTTCCAATATTCATGAAGTTATAATGAAGTTCAAAAGGGCACAGATTTCATTTGCAAAATGTCAGTCAAGGAAAAAAGATCTTGGATCCCACCTCTAAATTATTCCTAACTGAAGGGAGATAGAATCTATAAGACTACTCACTGCCATCTATGAAAATCATATCTAACAAGACAGCAAAAAAAGTGGACAATTTCTTCCCATTAAATTTTAGCTGAGTCCAAAGGGAAGAGGACTCAGATGAAGAGAAATTATTTAGATAGGTTCACACAAGAATAAGGCCTGTCCATCCATCACGAAAAACAAGGAACAGTCCTGAACAAGGAGAAAATGAGATTGTCCAGACAGAAGCCTCAAGCTTATAGTGATTTATTGGAAGAAAACAAGGGATTGAGACACCCTATTAACAACCTGTAAAGATGCAGATAATAACCAATCAGAAGCTTTCCACCCGATGTATAAACCCCTCACAGTACACCTGCTGCCTCGCACGACTCCATACTTCACCAGAGAGCAAGCTGTTAAGAGTTACATATGGAGAAAGGATTTTGATCTTGCTCTTAGTCTATCTCTACTGACTGTTGCAACTGTAAGTCAGTTACAAATTATGCCCTCAGTTTTCCCACCAGTGAGGATAATAGAATCACCTTTCTAGACACTGGGTGATTCAGTTTATCTAGTGTTTGTGCTATCTTGCCACATAACACATGATAAGCCTCCTTGGGACCAGGTTCTTTATCTTATAAAATGAGAATGTATGCTTAAGGTAAGGCTCCAGCTTTCTCGGATTGGATTCTATGTTCAGACTGTGAGGTCAGGGGTCATGCACCAACTGGTGAGGATGACATTTCGTTCCCCTATGCTGCAGGCCTACAGATTGGTAAAGGAGAGCCAAGAGCCCCGCTCTTCCTGGTCACTGGGTCACTGGGCTTCACCTTCTTTCCTCACATCTTACAATGGGCCTGTTAATTAAGTTCAGATATAAGTGCTTTCCACCTCTTTGCCACTGTTGATTTCCTCTCAGAAATCCTAATTAGCAGCAAATGGTTGAAGGCAAAAGAAGGAAAAATCAGCCTGAAGGGTAAGGATGTTACAACAATCATGCCTGACTCACTTCTCAATTTATCTGTTTTGATTTAAGGGAAATTGATGCTGAACAAGAAATAAAGAATTAAAGACTTTACCTCAGATGGGCAAAGGAAAATACTTCACTATGGATAAAATTGACAAAACTTCTGCCTACAGAATGTGACTTACTTCCTGCCCTGGGAGAGACCGCTTATGTATCAGGGTCCATCCTTCCATCATAAGAAGAGGAGTCATCCCCCTGTCAGGAACAACACAGCCTCTGTGTTAGTAACACTCTCTTTCCAGGGACACAAAGACTTTCCTACTAGATGACAACAGACAATACTGCATTTACATTTCCCCATGTAATGGACAGAATAGGCGGTCAAAGCTACTCGGGTACTTTGGGGTTTAATTGTGGGTTTTATTCATATGTATGTAGAATGCATGTGCATATAAGTGTTGCCATGTGTAGAGACACAAGTGTGCAAGTGTACATGCCTGAGGAGATAACATCAGCTGTCTTTCACAATAGCGCTCCAGTTTATGTGTACATGCATGCATGTGTGCATGAATGTGCATGCGTGAGTGCATGTGTGTGTGTGTGTGTGTGTGTGTGCATGTGCATGTTAATGCAAGATGTCTCACTGCACTTGGAGCTCACAGATTTTGGCTAGTTTAGCTAGCCAGCTTGCCCCATGTATTCTTAGGGGGCCACCACACTGTTCAAGGTTTGAGTTTGAGGATCTGAATGCCAGTCCTCATATTTATGGCAAGCATTTTATCTACTGAGTCATCTCCACCACCTTTCAAATCTGCTTTAAATTTCTTCCCTGACCATTGTTCCAAAGAGCATAAAAAGATAAGGGCTAATGAAGTGTAGTTATTAAGAAGCAATCCCCACATAAGGGTTACTCGTGTTAAGACAGAATCCAAGAACTATCCGAAACACATCAATTTTGTGTCAAGAACAGCCCCTCTGCAAGACTGCACTTCAGCCAAGTCAGATGAAAGCAGCCACCTGATCCAACTCTTCAGAATAGGAAATCTCCTTTTGGGGCATCAGTATGCTCTGGAAATGAATAACGAACCAAAAAATAGCTTTTAAAACTTGAAAGTAGAGGGATCCCAATCAAAAGGCATCTACAAAGAAACCCCCAGAATCATGAGAGTTATGTTACACAGTGAAGGGTTTTCCAGGTATAATTAGAGATAAGTCTCTAAATTTGGGGTGGTTATAGTCGTTAACTGATTCAAACTGGTTCAATCTATACTGCAGGAGGCAATGAAACTGGAAAGGCATGTGTGCTTGTGAGACTCACAGAAGGGGCATGATCCACTGTTATTAGAATATCATGTGGAAATTATTTAAGAAAATATATGTGCGACAACATCTAGAAACAATTACTGCCTGATAGGCAGCTACAAAAGAGAGATATCAGAACTGTAGGGTCTAGGTACAGAATTCTGCCAACAACCTAAATGAACTGGGAATAGATTCTTCTCAGACAGATAAGATGCTAAATAAACTTCAGTTGCCCCATGCTAGGCTGCACCTCATGACCCACAAATCCATTACATAACAAAGGGTGTGATTTTGAGCTGCCAACTTTGCCATAATTTGCTAAGGCAGTGATAGAACACTAACACATCCCTCACTAGCTAATCTTCATGGAGCATGAATTTTTAGACACCCCCAGAAAGGAGATAAGAGGCTATTCTAAAGACAAATGGGCTTCATGCTTCATAGAATCTGAACCACACTACACAGTGACAACACTTTCCTCCATAGGTAAAGGAATGGCCACATCACTGCAATGATATCTACAGAGTGTACTGTCTCCATTCCAGTCCAGTGATTCATTCTGATTTCCATGGTATTTCATAACCACAGGCCATTTTCCCCAAGCAGCCAGGTGACCTTAAGGCTATCCTTCAAGGGCAAATTTTCACCACATTATGATTTTTCACCAAATCCAAGTTATAAAAAGAAAACAAATATTCTATTGAGGACAACAGTAGAAATAACTATGTAGTCTGTATACTTAGGTAAGAGGAGAGATGCAGAGATAATAGAAAAGAAATCTCAATTTTAAAAAAATTACTGTTTTCTTGTTGAGACAGAGTCTCTCTATAGAACTCTAGATGGCTTGGAACTTGCTGCATAGACGAGGCTGGTCTTAAACTCATAGAGATTCACCTTTCCCTTCCTAAGTGTTGAAATTAAAGGCATGTGATACCAAAATGGCTGATCCAAGGATATTCCATTGTAAGCCCACGTTAAAATTAATGTTTTCTGTCATGTTATTGGACCAACAATATTGCTATAGAGTTCTTGATTCATAGAATAAAGTCTACATTACAAGGTATAATAAGTAAAAACAAATTTTCTAAGTGATGGACATGTAGGAGAATCATCAATTTTTGTAGTTATTGTAATATTAGTTTAAAAACTACTAAAACCTCTTTTAAAACAAATCAGTTATTGGGGGGAACTTTCTCTCTTCTCATTTGAGTTATTTTAGAAGCTAAACCAAATGACAGTTAACAACATCCATTTAAGACAAATGACAGCCAGTGTTCTAGGCATCTTCTCACTCTTTATCTGGCCTGGAACTCTAAGAGGATGCTCACGGTTCCTCCAGCTGTTTGACATTGACTACCACATTGACACATGCCCTGCCAGACAAGAAAACTTGTCCCGACTTGCTTTGGTCTATTGGAGTTATAGCTGATTTACTTTTTCAAGAACTCCCCACTTAGAGTTAACAAAAATTCTTAACCCTGGTATGAAGGTCCAATTCTCAAGAACTCAAAAGAAATCTGAGAAACTATTTGGAGAATTCACAAAATAATAGGCTTCCCATTTTCACACTGGTGATCTTGGGTGCCTTGTTGCTTTACCCCCGCCTTTGACCACTCTCTCCAATGCACCAGAATCATGTCGATGCTGTTCCAGCACCCTCATTTCACAGTACTACAATTCTACCAGAAGGAGGGACATCACAGGATCTTAACCACCTGAGATCCTCCAAACCCCACAAAACAGGTCAGCTCATACCTCAGAGTCCTGAACTCCACTTTGGAGTCCACAGTCCTCTTGAGCCAATATGATCTATTTAAGGAATTCTGAGGTAGATATCTTGGGCCAGAGACACCAAGAAATGCTCAGTGTCACCTTTTCACCCCACTTTCAATATCTTGTAACACACACACTTGCACACACATATTCACACAAGTGGATACATTTCTATTGTTTAAGGTTTTCAACGTTCCTCTAATATAGTTCCTTGTGTTGCGGTGACCCACAACCACACAATATTTTGTTGCTACTTCATAGCTGTAATTTTTCTACTGTTATGAAATGTGATATATATATATATATATATATATACCTGTGTCTTCCAATGATCTTGAGAAACCCCTGTGAAAGGGTCATTTCACCCCCAAAGGGGGTGTGGCTCACAGGTTGAGAACCGTTGTTGTTTGAGCAAATTAGGGTCTAAGAGAGAAGTCTGTCACTGGCTGAAGGATATTTAGGTTTTCTTTAGGGAAGGGTCAAAGATACTAGTAGGTAACAGGTAGGGAACAGATGGTACCAAGTGGTCCAAATGTGAAGAGAGAGGCGGGGTTGGGAGAACTCATACTAAACCCATTGGCAAGGCATTACCTACAGATGCACAGGTCAGAGTGCCTGTGCTTTCACTCCGCTCACCCTACTGGAGTCAAGAATAAACAAGGGCCAGAGCAGTAGCCTTTTCAAGGCGTGGAATCCTTTTTCTTCAGGTAAAGTATTAAATGAAGTTTGGAACAGAGTCCCTATCTTCTCTGGAGTACAATAGTTCCCCCTTTAAAAACTAAAAGAAGTTCAGACAAGGAGAAAAGGAAATCCCTCTCAGTCTTTTGCGAAGATTTCTAAACACATTTCCATACAGTGATTCTGCTGGTTGACTCTTAAATTCAAAATTCTGAAGAAAAAGTGTCCATGTATTATAGATGCATAAGGCTCGCTGTTCTTGGAAGAAAGAGCTCTGAAATTAACTCTGGTAACAGCTGGTTAAACTGCAATGTTTCTCTGTAATACTAAGGGCTCCTTCCCTGAAGGAAACTCTCTCTACTTGGTCTTTGCATTGGTCAGTGAAGTTTTAGTGGAAGGGACTCAGTTTGTTTTTTAGCATAATTGGCCATGTTTCTTTCTCCTCACCACAACCATCAAGATTCCAGACGAAAGTTTTCTACGTTCAGCACTAAAACATAAAGGACACAGAAGAAGTATGTAACAAACATATAGTAACTACATAGTATATGCAAAATTTATTACTTACTGTTCTAAAACATTAAGAGTCATTTATTATTGTCATATATACTACATGAGTATGTGTGCAGTATGTAATATACACTGTTCTAATTCAGAAATTGGTACTAGAGGTGAAGCCAACCTGGAATGATGCAACCAACCATGAAACATCATGTATAAACATGAGTAGCAGGTGGGAACCTGTAGCCAGGGTCTGAGAGGACTCTAATCTCTCATTATGTAATGATAAAATGCTCTGTAACATTGTCACCTGCTAAAACTTGTCATATGAGCTTGCATGTTTAGGCAAGGAATTCAGAAGGTTAAATAGGCAGAGATCAAGATGAATTTAATTTTTATTTCTATCTGGAAAAAAAATCACACCAAGAAGCTTTTGTGCTACATACAAAATCCAAATCAAAACAAAAAAGTCAATAAGCATTCAGGTTTATGGCTAGGACTAAGAAAACACATTCTTTTTGTTACAGTCCAAGAGATATTTAATTTAGATCCATAAGTATCTGATGTGAAGGAAGCAATTAAGAAAAAAAAGGAGCCTGTGACATCTATTAGAAATTAGGCTCAATGCAACTAAAATCAAGGCTACAAAGAAGGGCACGTCTACAGAAATTTTAGGCATGACTATTGGCATGTGTCATGACTAATAATGTAGTTTAAAAGAAACTACATAATTTGACAGTTTTAGTAAGAAAATTAGGAACCTAAAATCTAACAGCCTAAATTAAAAATTACAGTGACAACTCAAGATTTAACATTCTTCTGGGTTTTCTAACTGCCTGGAACAAGAAAGAAAAGCAAGAAAGCCACACCAGAGCGATAGCCTCTAACAGTGCATTGCACGCAGCTGAAGAGGATGATGGGAAAGAAGGAGACTTCCTGAGACCAAATGCAGGGGTCACATGTCTTCAGCTGATGATATGGTTTAACGTTCAGAGACCTACAATGAAATGACTTTCCCCTGCCCCGAGTCATGGTTTCTTTTTGTAGCTTCAGCTATTCTGCAGACCAAGCTGGCCTCTGCCTCCTGAGTGCTGAGATTAGAGGTGTGCACCATCGCTGTCCTATGAAAATGACTTTTAAAGCCTCATCCCTAACTCATACATACATCACACTCTTGTCTGCTGGCAACAGAGGCAGGGAGACAGCTCAAGAGCAACTAAAAAACAGTAGCCTATAGGAAGGAACTGGAAGGGTCAAGCGTAGATTCGTGGAACAGAGCTTGCTTAAGGTACTTAAGGCCTTGTGTTTAAGCCCTAATAACACAAACAAACAAACCAGTTTAGGGAGTCTAATCTTTGCTCTGTCTAGACATTCCGTCTAGACATCTCGGATAAAGCGAAGGTCCCTCAAAGACAGTCACATCCTTATCCCTGAATGAACAAAAAAATTAGATTACACAATAAACTAGACTTTAGAATAATGCAATTAATCTCCTGAGACAGGGTGACTGTCCCGAGTTATCTGGAAGAGCTCCATCTCACCACACGAATTCTTAATAGTGGACAACGTTCCCTGTCCGTTGTCAGAGAAAGGTGTGATTGACGAAGTAAGTCAGATGAGTGTGATGTTCCACTCTATGAATGTGAAATGGGGTCGTGAGCCCAGGAAAGCAGGTGGCAGCCAGAGAAAGCAAGGTAAACAGATTCCCAGCTATGTATTCCATCAGAGAGTGTGAGTCCACTGGCATTGTCCTTTTATGCCAGTTAAATCCATCCCAGCCTTCTAGCCCATAGAATTTAATGTAATATATCTGCATTGTTTAAACCACTGAGTTTTTAGTCAATTTTTAAAATATTAATATTATAAGATAACTACCATCTCTACTAATTGTCCAATGTAGATATAAAGAAACATGGTGTTTGGCCATGGCTAACTAGTTTTAGAGTGCCAATACTTATATGCCAAACATTATTGGTAAGTAAATGAACACAGCCAATGAAAGAATGTGCCCAGAATGGCGAAGCTCTTGTGAGCTAATGCAGAAGCCACAGCCAGAACCAAAACACTAGCAAAGCATGCAACTTGGACAGTGACAGAACTGTCCACGTCTTGAGTTACTTTAAAAAGTGCTAAGTAGCTTTAGCAAAGATGAAGCCAGAGAACAGGGATGAGGCAATAACCCTAATCCCTGCCCCCATGACTCTTAAGTCTTCCACCTAGACTCCATGTCCAAAAGGTCCCACAGCCTCTCCAAACATCAGCCCAAGCAGTTTCAAATTCCTGAGCCTACAGCAAACATTTCACACTCAAACCATAGCAAGGAGAGTTTGATGAGCAGCTCTTGATGTATAGGATGATGCTCCAGGGTTTACTGTGAAATAGAGGGAGACGCCACACCATAAGTCTAGCTGGTGGTCTGATTGCTCAGAGCCACTTCATACCCCTCAGAGCAAAAATGCAGCCCCTGTGACCAGAACTGCTTTCTGAAAGCATCCATTGGAGAATTGAGTGCTATGGAATCTATTTAGGAAAGAGATGTGGGAATCTTGATTTCATAGTAGTCAATAAAGACTAGTGTTAGATTGCTATTAGGATTAAAGAGATTGCTTATAATAATAGACATAAAATACTCCCCTCATTCTTAACAGCAACTTCCACGTTGCACAAACAATGGAACAGTGGGACCGCACAAGATACGATTCAGAAATGTCGCTGGTTCTTAAACACTCACAAGCCACCTGTCCTCCTGCTGAAAATCCTTTAATGTTTTCTTTGCTCAATTGTCTATCTCCATCATGAACAGGAAGACCAAGGGGACTACATGAAAAGAAATCAAGCATATACCTACCATTCAATCTAACCATTGCAGTCATTAATATTTTAAAACATGTTTTACCTGTTATTATTCTGTGTATGTATGTGGGCATGCATGCCATGGTACACGTATGGAGGACAGAGGACAACATTGTAGAATTCATTCTTTCCTTCCACCCTCACATGGGTTCCAGAGATGGAAGGCAGGATATCTGGCCTACATTGCCAGAGCCTTTACTAGGTGAGCAATCTTGTCACCCCATGGCCTTTCTACTCCTAAGAATTAACCCAATATAATGAAAGTATATGCTTGGGATTATACATATGTCCTCACATGAACTTTATGTAAAGTAACCTGAAATTGCAAACAATCCAAATTTATATTTCCTGGTGAATAGATAAATGATGATCAATGAAAGTAAAAGAACACTTAGCAAATATGGTAATTGTTAATATATGTAAGGTAATGATGTTCCCCACAGCATCTCTGTGCTGAGGAAAAGAAGGCAGACAGGAAGGCTTATGCAATGTACAATTATATTGCCTTATTAAAATTGAAAATAAGAGAGAAAAAAAGTGTTCCAGGACCCAAATGGTCATACCCACCCTGAAAGAACTAATATATCCTACTTATTTCTTACTTCTGTGGTGGTGGGATTTGAACCCAGGACCTGAAGCATTTAAGGCAAGCACTCCACCACCAGCTATATCTCCTGTTACTTTTTATGACATCCAGCCACCTGAGACTATCAAAATATACACTAGCCACTCACGCAAGTGAAATCTTTAGAAGAACAGCCATGGCTTTTAAACACGAGAACTCCCACCCTCTAAATCGTTCACAACACATGCTGGACAGTATTCTAGTTTATAAATATGTAACTTGTTCATTAAGCATAACTGACCTAGTTAACAAATCTATTTATGGTTTTAGCCAAAGTCTGGTAATGACTGTGGTGTGTGGGCCTAAGTCCAGTTTCTAGGTAACTAGCTGCAGAAATGTGCAAGTGTGCACTAGTGCACCCAAGAACACAAAAGTGTGAATTAATGTTCATGTAAAAGATAAAATAGAGTTCACTGTGATATCATATAACTGCCATCTTTATACCTCAAGTCTGTATAGTTGTGTAGAGAGAATGGTAGGCGGGGGTATAGTTCATCGGGAAAGCTGCTGCCCAACAAGCATGTGATCCTGAGCTCCATCCCCAGCCTGGCAATTATAGACAAACAGTAAACAGATATTTTTAAAACCATATCTATGTATCAACTTTTATGATTTGTGGGTATCAAAGCATGTATGTTTATTTAATTCATCACTAACATACAAAAAGTCACGGAAAGGAGACATGTGTGAGGGGGAGAGGGAGTTTCCGAGGAGGGAGAGTGATCAAGCGAAGTAAGAACAGTCGGAATGCCTTACATGTGTGTATGCATTGTGAACGAGCTCATTGTATTAAACAAAGGATAACATGGATAAAGGACAAATTAACATGGGATAAGTTGAATAGGCCAAGGAGAACTTGTCTCACTGCTGTGTGGCCCCCGTTCAGCATCTTTGGGAATGCAGCATGACAGGAAAAGAAGTTTGGAAGGTTGGGCGCTTGACTTTGGACAAGTTTCGGGTCACTTACTGGCCCGTCAATGTCATCGTGTTTTATGTAAGAGTGTCTCGGAAAGAATCCTGCAACCTGGGCTCCCAAAACAAAATTAGATCTCTGTAGCCACGTACACCAATATTTAGAGTTCTCTATTGTGACAGACATGTCCGTGTCAAGGTGAAAGCCTGAGTTTGCATAATTAGCGCAGCAGGAAGTGACACCTTGTACATCCACACAGTGTTCTTGACTGGGCTTGAATCTTGACAGCGTCTCAAATAGGGATTATGCCATCCATAAACATGTTGTGTTTTCACCTCATTTCCCTGTAAAGTTCAGGAAACAGTTCCCTGTTCTCTAAGTTCAAAGGAATGAACTCACAAAATGCTTGATCTTTTCTGCTGCACAAATGTAGAATTTTACCTTTGGTAGATTTGTGTAGTGGTTCCATGACACATTCAGGCAAATTTACATTATACTTCAGCTTTAATCTCCATATTTTTATCAAATGGGCTTCAGTGCTATTGACAAACAAAGTAAACTTTCAATTCCTCTATTATTCTTATTTTTATCCAGGTGAGATTACTATATATGAAATGGAGTCCATAGTCCTATAATTAATATGCAGGCATACTTGTAAAAAAATAGCACAAAGAAGAGGAATTAATCTACTAACCTTTACAGATTGTTGATAGATACACTTCTGTCATTCATTTTATACTTCTAGTGATTTAAAAAATTCATTTTTTAGATTATATTGCTGTTAGTTTCCATAGAAACCTTTATTAAGTACTATTTCACATTTACTATATAAACAGAGTTTGCATGCGTTAGACTGCTGATTGGAAGACTAAGGGTACTGAGCCAAGGCTGAGTGATTTGGAAATCACTGAGACTAATTAAAAAGTGCTTTATGCAAAGTCCACATCACTGCTTAATTAGCTGACTACATCAGGGGATTTGGAGATGTGTTGGAAAAGCACTAACTAACATAGCCTAACTTCTAAAATTTTAATCATTGTGAGGACAGTGGAAAGAGTGGCATTGTGCAAGTCCATCGACTTGTGCAGCAAGCGACTTAACTGCCTAAGGGATTTGTGTCACATTTGCAGTGAAATAGCACTTTATCGTTCCTAACAAGAAGCACTGAACAGGTCCCTGGGATGCTTGCTCCTAGGGATCTGGACCAGAAAGTACCTGTAGATGCAGCACCACGTCGTTTACATTTCTGTTAACTGATGGATGACCTAACTTAAGCTCTGAATTTGAGGTTCAGCAACTGTAACATGATAACAATATCTACTTCACACAGATGCTTAGCGAATTGAATGAACTAATATGGGTTATTCTGCAAGGAAATAATACAAGCAGGAAATACAGTTGTCTCTTGCTCACCACAGGGACTGAATTCAGGACAATCCCCTTCTAAAGACACCAAAACCTAAGGATAGTCAGGCCCTTGCATAAGATGGAGGAAATTTAAATATAAAATAGGCATATCCTCTTAGATATTAATATTAAATCTCCAGATTAGCAATGATGTTGGAGACAGTATATATTCTAGGCTAAGGTTGCATGGTTAAGGATAACTACAAGGGGGAAATCCGTACATAGTATAGATGCAACATTTCTTGAGTAGTTTGACTTCACATTTAGTAGAACATGCTGATGTGGAAGCCATGAGCATTAGGAGTTGACTGTACTTACACAAACACAAAGTTCTAGTGCTTACTGGCATGGCCAACCAGAGAAAGACGGTGATATTGGTCACCTCACAGAAATAGTCTTTGAAGTTGTAAGTTTAAAATAATTATATTTAAAGGTGAGGAAACTAGAGAAAATAAATATACAATTCTTAATCACTGGTACACAGTGTTAAAAGACATTTACTTATCATTATTATAGAAGCTCTTATATTTTTTTTCTGATTTTAAAAGCAATGCAATGCCAGGTATGGTGGCTGGAATGCACCAGTAATATTAGTACTCAGTAGACAAAGGCAGTCTGATCTACACAATTACACAGTGAATTCCAGGCCAGTTGGGGCTACGCAGTAAGATCCTGTCTCAAAAACAAAAAAAGAAAGAAAGAAAGGAACAAAAAGAAAGGGAAAGAAAAAGAAGCATTCTTGTAATGCTTACTCTATGTAATTTATCTACCCACCAAAAATTACTGTTAAGTTTTTGGGGTATTTTCATCTTCCAATATAATTTTAAGCCATATACTTGATACAAATATATTATTTCTCATCCTCCCTAAACATTGGAAGTTCTGGACCATCAAAACATTAAGAAAAATGCTTTAGTGAAATAACAAGAAAATCTGTCCACCTCAAGCTTTCCTGTTTAGAATTTTTTCTTGAGCTTTGTTTCCAGAAGTGGATCCATTTTCCAGGAGTTCACTTGGAAGACATGAGCAGTTCTCAAGCTTCTGAAAACAAACTGCTTCAAAAGTCAACTCCTACCAGCACTGGTGAGACACTCAGTGCCCTTCGTTTGGATTGCCTTGTGATAATCATGGTGTGTGTGTAACTCAGCATCTCACACTCAGTGGGATGACACCTCTCATGCTTTAATATTGCAGTTTGGCTTTAGAGTCCCCTGTAACACTCTTCTCCGTAAAAGCACTATAATTACTTAGCCATTCTTATCTTATTGTTGGACATTTAGGATGCTTCCAATTTTTCTCATTAAAAGAACAATGAATATGAGACATAGAGTTTTTCTTGCCTGTTGGTGTTACTATTTTTAGATTGTTCCCTTATAATAGATTCCTAAACATGCAATTACTAGCTTAAAAGCATGGAAGCTTGGGCTTTCTTAGAACCACATATTATAATTTTGTGGTAGGGCAATGCATTAAGTACATAAGTTTATGGATGCACTATGTTCTCAGCCTCTTTCAACTCTACATTTATAGTCACAACTCTTGTTTTTTTGTTTTGTTTTGTTTTTTTGGTTTTTTTTTTTTCTCCTTTCTTTCTCATTCCTCCCCATTGGAAGCAAATGAGAACATTGTTTTTTTTTTAATTTAGTGTACACTTGTATTTGTCTGTTGACCAAGGGATAATGGAATAATATGATGGTAATGCTTTTGATATAGGTTCTTGACTTGTGTGATATTGATGGCTAGTCCTGTGCAACAATGCAGATGTCCCCTCAAAATACACATTGAAATTTAATTGTAATATATTTTTGGTTGTAAGCCTAGCCATCTGGGAGAGGGAAGAGGAAGGGGAACAAGGGTGGGCACAAGGTGTGGGGAGAGTGGGGTTGGGAGGTGAGAGGTCTGGGAGAGAGGGGTTGGGGGGTTACAGAGTCAACTACCCTAGGCCCATGGGGGCTCACAGAGATTGAACCATTAACCAAAGAATATGCATGAACTCAACATAGCCACTTTCTACATATGTAGCTGATCAGCAGCTCGGTCTTCATGTGGACCCCTTAGCAATTGTAGTGGGCTAGACCTTGACACGAATACAGTTATTTGCTTTGCTTGCTTTGGAATCCATTTTACCTAGCCAGCTACCTTGTCTGGCCTCAGTGAAAGGATGCAACTAGTCCTGATGTGACTTGATGTGTTGGGGCAAGTTGCAGAGTGGGGGACTTCCCTTCTCTGAGGAGATGGGAAGGAAAAATGAGGGAAGAGGTTGGGAGAGTGGAACCTGGAAGAGAAGAGGAGGGAGGTGGCTGTGATTGAAATATATTAATTAATTATGGAGAAAAAAACACATTAGACCTTTAGAAACTGGATTTTAGACCAGATGGTGGCATGCCTTTATTTCCAGCACTTTGGAAGCAAAGATCTCTGTGAGCTCAAGGCCAGCCTCATCTCAAACTAGTTCCAGGGCAGTCAAAGCTACCCAAAGAAACCTTGTCTAAAAAAAACCTAAAGAGATGAAGAAAGAAGAAAGAAAGAAAGAAAGAAAGAAAAAGAGAAACACTTGGTGGTACACAACCTTTAATCCAAGCACTTAGAGAGGCAGAGGCAGGCAGATTGCTGTGAGTTTGAGGCCAGCTTGGTCTTCAAAGCAAGTCCGGGAAAGCCAGGACAACAGGAGAAACCCTGTCTCAAAAAAAAAACAAAAAAAAAAAAAAGAAAGAAAGAAAGAAAGAAAAAAAAGAAAGAAAGAAAGAAAGAGAAAAAAGAAAAGGAAAGGAGGAAAGAAGGAAAAATCTGGATTTTCAAGAGACTTCATGAAGAGGTTATTGCCTATATTGCAAAGGGGAGTTGTTAAAAGCTCTAGGGTTAGCCCCTTTCTATGTCTCCCAGCCTACTTGTTCCATCTACCATGCACAGGATGGTTTAGATCACAGGGTGGGACTAGATGTAGTTCACGCAGACTTCACCCTCTAGAACCATGAACAAATGAACATAGCTCATTGGAAACTTGTACCATTTATAGCAACTTGTTACAGTAGCAGAAAGCAGAATAAGATATCTGGTAAGATAGCATTTCAAGACTCCTGGCAGGAAGAGTTGTGCCACAGTAGTTGGAGGCCACCATTAGTTTTTTAGAGTGTTCTGTTTTTAATAGTAAGTTTCTGTTATTATTAGTTTTTCAGTTTTGTACAGTTTCCACTTTGGGTTAACTTGTCCTGTAAGTGAGATCAGAGAAGACCGTCCCATTCAGTTTTAGACACATTAATGTGAGCAGAGACAGGTCCTGATTTATTTTTCTCCATTGTGTCCTAGGGCAAAACTTCTCTTTTCCTTTCTGGAAGTTTGGCCAGAGTGGTAATTCACAATCCTGAAGATCAACCAAAAAGCTGGCTGTTAATCAGGGCTGAGAAAAATACTTTTATCTGTCCACTGTTGCTCTGCATCTGTTCTTAGGCTGCTTAGAACTCATGCTAGAATGTTAGGCAGGCCCACCACACCAGTGTTTCTCTTCCTAAATCCCAATTAACCTTAAGGGCATTACTTCTGAACCCAAGCCTCCAAGGCCTTAAGCTACTCCTATTGTACTTCTTGGAGACCCATTTCTACACTGCGATGCCATCTGAGCTCTCCTCCGGAAAAGACACAGCATTTTTCAGAAGGAGGCAAGTCCTCTGCTGAACATCTCTGAGATGAGCCAGTCCCCAGTCTGCTTCAGCCCTGGGACATGAGCAAAATCACCCAGTAACCTCCAGAATCATGAACTAAACAAATTATTGTTATTTAAGCCACCAAGCCTTGGTGGTGGGTTGTCATGAAGGTGTACTGAAATAGCAGATAATTGATGAACATTCTCTATAACCTTGCAGTCTATGATGCTGACAGAACAATAGTTTAACTCAATTAAAGGAGCAGAACTCTCCAGCCCAGGGAATACTCAATGTAGTTCTTTTTTCCTCCTGAGAGAAATGATACAATATTACACCTGAATCTCACAGAACAAAGCCAAATATTTGTATAGTTCCTGCTCTAAAGAGGATTTTTTTTTTCATCTAAGGCAGTGGAGCCACACTACTTAGGAGTTCTGGTGTGCACAGAAGTGAAGCTAAGAAAGGAACCCATTTACAGTCCCCTGTTAATTGGGTACCGCTGTGATCAGGGATATTTCCCTCTCTGTAGAAATATGTATCAAAGTTTAGCTTGAAGAATAAAATTCCCAGACTTCGTGTTGTATCTAGACACTCTAATTTCTCAAGTGTTATTGTCACATGGAGATGAAACCCCGACAATAATTTCATGCAAAAAGCACAGAATTCACCTGTTGCCTATTTCCTATTGATATTTTTGTTATCATTGTTAATTTGTCCTTTTAGGATTCATTTTTTTTTTGTAATTTTAAAATTGTGTGTGTTTGTGTGCATGTGTGTGGGGGTGCATGTGTGGGTACGTGTGTGCCTGAGTGCTTGTGGGGGTGCATGTGTGAGTGTGTGCTTACGTGTGAGTGGGTGTGTGTGCATGTGAGTAGGTGTGCATGTGTGTATGTGTGTGTGCATATGTGTATGCGTGTGTGGGTGAGTGATTGTGTGTATGGGTGCACATGTGTGAATGTGTGTGTATGTGTGATTGGGTGTGTGTGTGCATGTGAATAGGTGTGCATGTGTGTGTGTTCATGCATGTGTGAGTGTGTGTGTGTGAGTGTGTGTGTATGCCTGTGCTTGCATGAACTGCAGTTGCAAATGAGTCCTTTATAAGAACAAGATGCTTTCCCACTGGTGATCCATCCCTCCAGGCCCCTAAGATTTATTTTTATATTTATTTATGTGTATCTGTGTGAGTATATGCACATGAATGCAATGGTGTGCAAACTGGTTCTCTGTTCATTTGTGTGGAGGTCAAAAGAGGATGTCTGGTGTTATCTTCCATTATTTTCTACCTATTTATACACAGCAGGGTCTCTTCATTATTTTAATTAAGTTGGAAGCCAGAAAATTTCAGTGACCTCACTGTCCTACCTGACTCGGTGCTGGGGATGTGAGCATATGTGGGGATACCCAGTTTCTTATTTGGATTCTGGGATCTGACCTCTGATTTTCATGATTGCAAAGAAAGTGTCTTAACTGCTGAATGTCCTGTCCAGTCTCAGTTGCCATTTTTCCCCTTAGAGACAGGGTTTCTCTGTGTAGTCTTGTCTGTGCCGGAACTCACTTTAAAGACCAAAATGACTCAGATTCACCTGCCTCTGCCTCCCAAGTGCTGGGATTAAAGGTGTATATCACTATACTCAGTGATTTGTCTTGTTTTTAAGACAGGGTCTCATTGCATAACCCGGGATGACTTCAAACTCTCAATCCTCCTGCCCCAGCTTCCTAAGTACTGCAATTAGAGGTCTGAGCCATCATGGTAGGTTCCTTCTTGACACTGTTACTTAGCGCTGTCAAAGGTAGCAGTCACACCTGCCTTAACCAGGCTTAAATTTAAATTAATAAAGAGAAATAAAACTACTTCTTTTGCTCCCCAGGCTTACAAGCCATAGTTACATGTTAATACCCACATGTAGTGCACAGCAAAGAGACGGACGATTTCCACTACAATAGAAAATTCTACACTGTGTTCTAATTTAGTGACTCAATAAAGTACTTCACAAGTCAATGTTGTTTGTCACTTGTTGACTACCCTGACTGAAGATGACTGCTACGAGTACATCTACTTTTATTGCATGATCCCAAACTGCCAGGTTTCTGTCAGTTCTGCAGGTCTTGGTCAGTGACATCTAGCTCCTCAAAGCAGAGTCTGTTTGATAATCTGTCAACCAATCACTGTAGCTCTTTCAGGATCTCATTCAAGACCACCTCAGAAGTGAGTCTCTGTCTCCATGTTCCCAATTGCCATGGTCTAGTCCTCAGACTCTCAGCTGCACCATAAGGGGATGTCTTCGGTAATGCAATTTGTGGGGTCCTTTCAGCTCCCCGCCCCCATGCTTGACTCTCACTGGTTCCAACAAGGCTGGCCTCGGTATTATCTTTCTACCAGGTTAGTGTGTGTTCTCATTCTCATGCGTTCTTCCTTCTTCTAGGGAGCTTGTGCCTAATGTTAAGATGGCTGACACCTGCCACCTTCACATCTGTAGCTATGCTCCCAATGGAGTTTTGTCTGCATGTCTTTTCTCAATTGCAATCCTTCAGTTTTATTGGCTCTTACCTTCTCCATAGCTCCTATGATCAGGAAATGATGAGCGCACACCCTTCCTCTGCTGCTGCTCCTCTCCTCCTCCTCTACTCTTGTCCCTCCTCCCCTTCTCCTCCTCCTCTACTCTTGTCCCTCCTCCCCCTTCTTCTCATCTACTCTTGCCCCAAGTTATACATATATTATTGTATTTATATATATCACCATTATAAAGCTTTCTTACATCAAATGTAAGTATTTATTAAAAATAGAATATTCCATGTAATAAATATTGTTCTTATCCTGACTTGTTAAAAACTCATTGTCTTGGGTTATTTATCGGTTTCACTTTGATTTGTCCCAAGAGAATATATGCTTACAGGTTATGCCTCATACCATTCCCTCTCCAATTGCTTCTATATACAAGTTCTATACATGTAAGTGACATGAATAATTAATTTTCTAGGCTCTTCTAAGTATCTGTTAGCCTAAACCCAGGAAACCCACACCTTTGTCATGCAATTAAAAAATGAGGTCATTACTAGTATCCAGTCTGTCACTGTGGACAAACCTTTATGCTGTGTCAGCTTGGCATGAACATCCAGCTTGGAATGGCACTGTGACAGGGCAAAGGCTATTTATTTATGTCTGCATCACAGACCATACTAGAAAATGACAGGAGGCACAATGTCCCTATGCAGTAATGATAATTCTTGTAATAGTTACAATGTTATGGAGTTTGAGTTAAGTAATTCTTAGAGGGTAAATACCCTACCGCATCCACCAAGCCCCTAAACACCTTGGAAAAGCATGCTACCCTTCATGTTGGCTTAAGTGAACAGTGCACAAGTAGCAGCCTTCCAACTGCAAGCCACCATCTGGCTGACAGATGAGACTACAGTTCTTGGCATCTGTACTCTCAAAAAGCATGTTGGTTGTGTGGCCTAAGATAATGCCACCCACCCCTCTCCTGACTTGTGTATTAAAGTAGCCACAGAGAAAAGGACCAAATCACCCATGCTTATATGCTGTGCCTAACGTAGCCTAAGTACTTGAAGATACCTTTTCCCTCTAGCTCAAGTACTGGATGTCTAACTGCTCTATTTCCTTGTCCTATATTGTTTTAGGTATTTTTTGCAGGGACCAGGCTTCTCTAATATAAAAGAGCATAAATCCATGGTGGGAGGGGAATATATATATATTCACTTTATATAAGCTGTTTTATAAGCTAAGCTTTCATTACCCACCCACTCCCATCCAGTTCGGATTGACAGATTGTAATGGAACTAGAGATGATGACCCACACCAAGCTGGTACACTATCAACAGTTACCTGTACAGATTTTTTTAAAGTTGGGGTTCTCCAATAGGTGTCCAGGTAGGCGACACTGGAAGCGATGTTGCCAGAACTCAGGGAACCAAGGGTTTCTCGTGTTGGTGTCCAGCCTCAGCTTCAGGAAGTAGTCATCAAACGACCTGACCTCTGGAGACTGTAGCTTTATCGTGATTCCTCCATTGGCTTCCACCTCATAGCCTTCAATAACTTCATCTCTGTCTGCCCAACCGTCACTGAAATGATACAGGGATTGGGGTAAAGAGAGAAGAAGACAATGTCTCACAAATGAGTCCAGAAATACATATGAGCAAAACAATCCAGAGGATATAAAGTCTAATTTAAGCCACTGTAACCACCAGTTCACCTTTACTAGAAAGGAAAAAGCTGTGGAAAGGAAGCCTCCTCCTTGTGGATTTGCATCGGGAAGGGGATGGTAACAGTGATGATAGTATCAGTGGCTGCAGCTAACGTTCACTGAGCCTTCCCTAGTGCGTTAATCACTGTCATGGAAAAGAGATGAAAAACTTTCAGAAATGATCCAAAATTTTGTTGGGTCCAGGCAATCTGGTTCCCGTGTCTAGTTCTCCAAGTGCTAAATAATCAAAACACCTAGTAATTACTGTCCACACTGGAGACAATAAAACCCAAGTGTTCCCGTTCTTCATAATAAGCACTCAGTGTGTGAGGAGAACCTCACAGGTGGTCGTGGCAGTGAAACAAACAACGAAGAGGTGAGAATGAAAATTCGGTTCAGAATGACTTTGTCAATCTGACTTAAAACTTCAGGGAGTCTGATGCTCACTGAACTTTAGCTGTAGTCATGGATACTATCATTGTTGCCATCATCACTTTCCTTATGAAAATACACAAGCAGGCAGTTTATTCCCAACAAATTGAAACACATTATAATTTGGGGGGAAATTTTTGTAATATAATCTCTGGTGCACATGGAAACATAATTCCTTCAAAACGACATGTCATTTCCTTAAGAAAATGGATTCTAGACGTAGGATGCCTATAAAGGCCTAAGGAAGGGTCTGGCTTGGTCTCAGTCGTACAGATAGCACAGAGGTCATTTGGGCTATACGCCACCTCTGGTCCTGGTTGTGGAGCTTGGAGGAGCCTCTGACTATACACATAATATAAGAGTCATTTAGATTACTGAGTATCTCCAGTCCTGCTTATGGCTTTAAGGGTCATTTTGAGAACTAGCCCCTCTAGTCTTGGTTATAGAAGATTGACTTGTCATGGATTAACAGATAAAACAGATCACTAAGCTAGTAATCACTTCTAACTCCCAGCTATCTGGATGGAAGAACAGGTTGTAAGTCTTTCCCACAGCAAAGACAACCCTGCCTGCTTAACATTCCTGGTCTCCCTGGAGACTTCTGGGTGCAAGGGCCTTTGTGCTGTGTTCTCAACAAATGTGATTTCGACACTACAGCCAAAACATTACAAGAGTTGTATGTTATGAAGTAACAAAATAATTTAGTGTTTCTCCTGGAAAAGTATTCTCATTTGGCTTCCATAGAAGTAGCCGGAATATTTTCTGAGTGCTATCCCTCAAATAATAGTATTTATTGAAAACCATTTCACTCTCAAATATAAAAGAATCCTCCTCCTCACTAAGTGGAAACCACTGACATTTTATCTACAGGGTTGGATTTTTAAAATGGGCTCACCTTCTAGAGCATTTACATCTTCCATGAGTGATAATAGTATTTACTAAATTCAAATGTTCATATGAGCTGAAGCCAAGAGGGTGTCAGAGAAATATGATACCAAGAGCCGAGCACAAAAAGATTTATTAATTTATTTACGTTATACCCCAAGCGGAACTTCCCCTTCCTCTTCTCTTCCTAGTCCCTCCTTTCACCTCTCCTCCCCTTATGCTCCCCCCTTTGTTTGCAGAGAAGGGGAGACCTCCCATGGATATCAACCTGCCTTGTCATATCAGGCTGTAGTAGGACCAGGCACATCTTCTATTGGGGCTAGACAAGGATGTTCAGTTAGGAAAATGGATCCAAAGGCCGCCAACAGAGTCAGAGACAGCCTCTGCTCCTGCTGTCAGACAGAGGTTGCACAGGAGGACCAAGCTGTACATCTGCTTCATATGTGTAGGGAGCTTAGGTCCATCCCATGGATGCTCTCTTGTTGGTGGTTCAGTCTCTGTGAGCCCCTATGGGCCCAGGTTAGTTTGTTTTGTAGGTTTACTTGTGGTGTCCTCCACCTCTCTGGCTCTTTCAAGCCTTCCTATCTTCCCCGAGTTCTGCCTAATGTCTGGCTGTGGCTTTCTGCATCTGTTTTCATCAGCTTCTGCATGAAGCCACTCAGATGACAGTTATGCTAGCTTCCTGTCTGCAAGGGTAGCAGAATATTAAAAGTGTGAGGGTGGGCTCTTTCTCTTATGGCATGGGACTCAAGTTGAGCCAGCCATTGGTTGTGAATTCCTTCACTTTTTGCTCCCTCTTTCTCCCTGGTCCTCTTTAGGCTGGAAAAACTGTCGGTCAAAGGTTTTTATGGCTATGATGGTGTCCCCATCTCTCCATTAGAGGTCTTGCCTGGTTACAGTAGGTGATTGCTTTATGTTCCATACCCACTCTTACTGGGAGTCTTAGCTAGGGTCACCCTCATAGATTCCTGGGAGTTTCCATTGTCCTAGATTTGTAGCTTTTTCCAGAGAGACCCTCACGTTGATTGCAGTTCTCCCTCCTGCCATCCTCCACACACTTCGTCCCTCCTGTTCCCATTCCCACCCATCTCACACTCAGTCCTCTCTCTCCTTCTGCTTCATATGTCTGTTTTATTTCCCCTTTTGAGTGAGATTCAACCATTCTCCCTTGAGCCCTCCTTGTTATTTAGCATTTCCAGGTCTGTTGATTGTAGCATGGTTAACCTTTATGGCTAAAATCCACTTCTAAGTGAGTACATAACATGTTTGACTTTCTGGGTCTGAGTTACCCTACTCAGGATAAAACTTTCTAGCTCTATCTATTTGCCTGCAAGTTTCATGATGTCATTGTTTTTAATAGCTGAGTAATATTCTATTGAATAAATGTACCATTTTTTTTTATCCATTCTTTAGTTGAGGGACATCCAGGTTGCTTTTAGTTTCTGGATGTTATAAATAGAGCTGCTATCAATACAGGTGAGCAAGCGTCCTTGTTGTATGGTAGAGCACCTTTAGGATATATGGTCAGGAGTGGCATAGCTGGCTGTTGAGGCAAAATGATTACCAACTTTCTGAGAAATCACCAAATTGTTTTCCAAAGTGGTTGTACAAACTTGTACACCTCCCACTAATAATGTTCTAGTGTCCCCTTTCCTCCACATCTTCAACAGTATGAGCTGTTGCTTGTGTATTGGATGTTAGCTATTTTGACAGGTGTAAGAAAGAATCTCAGAGTAGTTTTGATTTGCATTTCTCTGATGACTAAGGACACTGAGCATTTCTTTAAGTGCTTCTGGGCCATTCAAGATTCCTCTGTCGAGAATTCTCTGTTTATCTCTGTGCCTCATTTTATAATTTGAGTTGTTTGGTTTGTTGCTGTCTAATTTCTTGAATCTTTACACATTTCGGATCTCAGCCCTCAGTTGTATGTATGGTTGATGAAGTTCTTTTTCCCAGTCTGTAGGCTGACATTGTGTCCTTTTGACAGTGTCCTTCTTACAGAAGCTTTTCAGTTTCATGAGGTTCCCATTCATCAATTGGTGCTCTTAATACCTGAGCTGCTGGTGTTCTATTTAGGAAGGTGTCTCTTGTGCCAAGACATTTAAGGCTCTTCCTCACTTTCTCTTCTAATAGATTTAGTTTATTTGGTTTTAAGTTGAGGTCTTTGATCCACTTGGATTGAGCTTTGTGCAGGGTGATAAATATGGATCTATTCGCACTTTTCTACATGCAGACATCCAGTTAGACCAGCACCATTTATTGAAGATGCTTTCCTTGTTCCAATATATAGTTTTGACTTCTTTGTCAAAAATCAAGTGTTCATAGGTGTGTAGGTTTATTTCTGGGTCTTTGATTCGATTCCATCAATCAACCTGTCTGATTTTATGCCATTACTATGTTGGTGTTTTGTTTTGTTTTGTTTTGTTTTATTACTATGGTTCTGTAGAACAGGTTGAGATGAGGATAGTAATACCCCCAGATGTTATTTTATTGTACAGGATTGTTTTTGATTTCCTGAGTTTTTTGTTTTTCCATATAAAGTTGAGAATTTTTCTTTCAAGGTCTGTAAAGAATTGTGTTGGTATTTTGATAGGAAATGCTTTGAATCGGTAGGCTGATTTTGGTAAGATGGCCATTACAAAAGGTGTGGTTAATTCAAATTATGATGATATGTGAAAAAAATTGAACTCAACTGTACAGAACTAAAAGAAAATGGGTTTTTAACAGCTGAGGGAAACACTGGAAAAATACTAAGGGCAGCCCAGGGAAGTTAGTCATCTGAGTTTGTTTATTATCACTTATATAAATTAGACTCATAACTTCTCACAGAAACTGGGAAGCAAAGTTCCACATATATTTCAAGAGGATGGCTCCCAGACCCAGAGAGAAGGATATCCTGAGGTTATAAAAAACCGGCAAGCAGTTGGGAGATTTATATCTCAAAGAGGCAACAAAATAATTTACAAGTACAGGTTTGCCAAAGCGAGTGTGTGACTAAAGGAAGTGGAGACGTGCCACCAGGAGGCTTAGTAGAGCTAAAGGGCACGTTAAGGCCATCTTGGCGAGAGAGCAGTTTTATCCCTAGACATGCAGACACATAATGTGCCTGCCTATAGCCAGTGGAAGGCAATGATCTAGGCTTCTGCTACAGAAAGCGTCTTGTTTGCTTTTCACAGAACAGGGACTTGGGATGGATACATGTTAGTGAGAACAGCTCATTCCTTGTTACCCTGGAGAATGTGTTCTCTCCTTTGCTGAGTGAACTGGTTCAGTTCCTCGCGAGAGCTTCCCGGTGAACCACCGTGAGCTACATTTTCAACAGGTCCAGAGAGATAGAGACAGGGATGGAAAATGTGACCCTGAATGTACAGACCGTTATGGCACAGTGTAGCCTAGCCAGGCCAGAGCATGTCGGCAGGTGACTAACGCTACTAGGAGAGATACTTCCCCGCCCTGCACACTTCCTTCCCATCAGCTGCATTTACGTCATGTTGCTCATAATGTTTAATTTTCACTGAGAATAAGATACCTTATTTGATGCCTACCTTAGTATCATAAATTTCTGTTATGCATTTAAAGGTAATTTAAATACAAAAGGCTTTTAAATACAAAAAGAGATATTTAACAAGAATTACAAATCTTATGATGTTGAAGAAGTGCTCAGAGTCTCCGTGAGGGACAGCTTGGGAGAGCAGTGTGTTGTGCGTCTGTTTCTGTGTGAGTGTAAAATTATGTGGGTGAGAGTGTGTGTCTCTCTCTCGTGTGTGTGTGTGTGTGTGTGTGTGTGTGTGTGTGTGTGTGTGTGTAAGAGAGAGAGAGGGAAGGAGTGAAGGAGGAAGAGAGGGGGGGAGAACTGTAAGAAAGAGACATTTGACCTAAGGAATCAGCATTAGTCAGGGAAAGAGTCTGGAGAGTCAGTGGTCTCTGGTAGAGACAGTCTGTGCAGCTTGAGTAAGAAAGCGTGGCATACAGATGACTTATTCGCCTTTCTTTTGGCTCAATCAACTAAGAAAGGCATAAGCTTTAAATAGATAATTAATTGTTGTCTGGAAAGAAATACAAATCACGATGAAAGGCAAGAAGAATGCATTCAAATTCACACATTCAAGTACGTTCGCATTTATATCTTCACTACATCTATAACCGCAGGAGATTCGAACTGTAGTTCACGTCATATTCAAAAGCAGAGCAAAACAAAACCAGTTAGACTTCCCAGGACTTCTACTTAGAGTTAAGATTGGAAATCAAAAATGAACTGCAGCTTAAGGAAGAGAATTGCTTTTTGACATAGAGGTTGGGTTGGGCATGTTTCTTTCCAGAGTTTAATATTGTGAAAGGTTTCTTCCATTTACAGACTATTTATTTTTAAATAGCATATGAATGAAAATTATTTGTCTTCTTTGCTTGCTCCCTCCCTCTCTCTTGCTTTTCCATCCTTCCCCTCTCTCTATCTTTGCCTCTCTCAATCCCTCTCTGTTTTCTTTCTTTTGTTATGTTCCATTTTTGTAAAATAAAAATATCATGTGTCAATCCAAGAAGCAGAAATCTTTTGACCTCCACGTTTGAGGACTAAAGCCCTCTCTGTGAACACAGAGCGATGGCGGTTCAGCTAGTTGAAGTGCTGCATCTTTTGATCGTGAGTTGAAGGCATTCACCCCACTAAAGATGTTTCCCCTTACAAAACTTACAGCTGGTGTTACATTCAAGAGGTCATAAAAATAAAGGCTAAAAAGAATGTGGCAGCAAAACCATTCAGTCAGGACTAGTTGGATATCCTTTCAAGTGGTGAGTGGTTGGAGTATTATATGTGAGCTTAAATCTCTTAGCAATAATGTACAAGAAACCTTTGTTGCTATTGGCTTTTTTTTTTAAACAGAGTCTCATTGAGCAGCCTTGGCTGACCTGTAACTTACTATATAGACTAGGCTGGCCTTGAGCTCATGGAGATCCATGTGCCTCTTCTGCGATTCAAGGCGTACACTACCACTCCTACCATATGTAAGAAATTTTAATAAAACAGTATACTTAGAAATATTGGTAAGGTAACTGTTCATTTTTATACTTTAAATTATTTCATCTATATGTCCCTTGTCAAGCACACTTACAAGGTACAAAGAATGTTAAAGGTCATTTTCCTATTTAGTTGTGTTAGGATTTGGTTGATGATATTTTGATTTTTGGTGGATTATCTATGAAGTATGTTTTAACAGGAAGCCAGCAGCATGCCTTGTGGGGTGGATTGGATGTGTCCTGGGGTGAACTCCATCATCTGGTCACCCCTCATGTGTTGGGAGTGCATCTAGCCTGCTGGGAGGTGACCTTCTACCAGACTTCGCTGGACTCTGCAAGGCACATTTACAGCCTCTGGTCGTTTCTGCTGTATCAACTGCTTCCCAGTTACAAGTTCCTTTTCCTGTCTGAAGTCTGAAAAGCAAACAGTACACTGGGGAGGAACAGCACAGTTGTCTTACTGAAACTCTATGCCTTAAGGATTTCTTTAAAAATGCTCAACCTCCTCAGTCATCAGGGAAATGCAAATCAAAACAACTCTGAGATTCCATCTTACACCCATCAGAATGGCTAAGATCAAAAATTTAAGTGACACCAAATGCTGGCGAGCATATGGAGAAAGAAGAAAACCTTCATTGCTGGTGGGAATGCAAACTAGTACAGCCACTTTGGAAATCTATCTGGTGCTATCTCAGAAAACTGGGAATAGGGCTTCTTCAAGACCCAGCTATTTCACTCCTTGGAATATACCCAGAAGATGCTCCAGCACACAACAAGAACATTTGCTCAACCATGTTCATAGCAGCCTTATTCATAATAGCCAGAACATGGAAACAGCCGAAGTGTCCCTCAGTAGAAGAATGGATAAAGAAACTGTGGTAGAGACATTAATTCAGTTAGAGGAAAAAGTGGGGAAGAGCCTGGGACACATAGGCACAGGAAACAACTTCCTGAACAGAACACCAACAGCCCAGGCCTTAATGTCAACAATTAATAAATGGGACCTCATGAGGCTGAGAAGCTTCTGTAAGGCAGGAGACACTGTCAAGAGAACAAAATGACAGCCTACAGAATGGGAAAAGATCTTCACCAACCCTACATCTGACAAAGGTCTAATATCCAAAATATATAAAGAACTCAAGAAATTAAACACCACCAAACCAAACAACCCAATTGAGAAATGGGGCTTGGAACTTAACAGAGAATTCTCAACAGAGGAATATCAAATGGCCAAGAAACATTTAAAGAAATGCTCGTCCTCATTAGTCATCAGAGAAATGCAAATCAAAACGACACTGAGATTCCATCTTACACCCATCAGAATGGCTAAGATCAAAAACTCAAATCACACCACATGTCGGCGAGGATGTGGAGAGAGAGGAACACTCCTTCATTGCTGGTGGGAATGCAAACTAGTACAACCACTTTGGAAAGCTATCTGGCACTTTCTCAGAAAAATGGGAATAGGGCTTCCTCAAGACCCAGCCATCCCACTCCTTGGAATATACCCAGAAAATGCCCTACCACACAACAGGGACATATGCTCAACCATGTTCATAGCTGCTTTATACATAATAGCCAGAACATGGAAACAGCCTAAGTGTCCCTCAGTAGAAGAATGGACTAAGAAACTGTGGTACATTTACACGGTGGAATACTACTCAGCTATTAAAAAGGAGGAATTCCCGAAATTTGTGGACAAATGGATTGATCTAGAAATTATCATAATGAGTGAGTTCACCCAGAAGCAAAAAGAGACAAATGGTATATACTCATTTATATCAAAACACTAGTCCAAGGGATATGTACCATGAAAATCTTTACTTACCAAGAAAGTGGGTCAGAAGAGAGGATATCCGATTGAGACTTTAGGCAAGAGCAGCATGGAAGAAAGAGGAAATAGTAGGACCCACAGGGTCCTGGAAACCTACAAGAAGAACTTTATGACAGGAAGATCTGGATCCTGGGGTCCTCCTCAAACTAAGGCACCGGCCAAGGAGAATATAGGCAGTAAGCTTCAAACCCCTACCAAGACCTAGCTGACGAACAGGATATTCTCCACCGTTGAGTGGAGAGTGAGATCTGACTCCCACACGAACTCTGGTGCCCCTTTTCTGACCATGTCCCCCAGATGGGGAGACCTGGTGGCACTCAGAGGAAGGATAGTTAGTTACCAAGAAGAGACTTGATATTCTGAGAGCATATATAGGGGGAGGAGGTCTCCCTCAGTTACAGACATAGGGGAGGGGAGAAGGGGAGAAATGGGAGGGAGGGAAGAATGGGAGGAAACAGGGGAAGGGCTAACAATCGAGATGTAATATGAAAAAATTAATAAAAAAAAAGAAACTGTGGTACATTTACAGTATGGAATACTACTCAGCTACTAAAAACAAGGAATTCCCGAAATTTGTGGACAAATGGATTGCACTAGAAATGATCATAATGAGTGAGTTCACCCAGAAGCAGAAAGACTCAAATGGTATATACTCACTTATATCTGGATACTAGCCCAAGGGATATGTCTCTTGAAAGTATTCACTTACTAGGAAAGTGGGTCAGAGGGGAGGACATCCCATTGGGACTCTAGGTGAGAGAAGCATGGGAGAATGGGGAAATAGAAGGATCCAGAAGGTCCTAAAAACCTACAAGAAAAACATTATGATGGCCAGATCTGGGCCCAGAGGTCCTGCTCAAACTATGGCACCAGCCAAGGACAATATGTGCAATAAACTCCGAACCCCTACCCAGATCTAGCCAATGGACAGGACATTCTCCAGAGTTGAGTGGAGAGTGAGGTCTGACTTTCACATGAACTCTGGTGCCCCATATTTGACCACGTCCCCTGGGTGGGGAGGCCTGGTGGCACTCAGAGGAAGGATAGCAGGCTACCAAGAAGAGACTTGATACCCTATGAGCATATACAGGGGGAGGAAGTCTCCTTCAGTCACAGTCATAGGGGAGGGGAGCAAGGGGAAAATGGGAGGGAGGGAGGAATGGGAGGATACCAGGGATGGAATAACAATTGAGATGTAATATGAATAAATTAATAAAATATAGAAAAAAAGGATTTCTTAATAAAAAGGATCCCCAGCTGTTATGTATACATATGTATATCTACATGATCATATGCTTACGTGTGTATTTATTTACATGTGAATGCTGGAGACTGACACTGAGTCTTCCCCAACTGTCACCTAACTTAGTTTTTGAAATGTGGTCTCTCCCTGAAGCTGGGACATGTCAGCTTGACTAGGCTGAAAGGCCAGTGAGCTCCAGGAAGCCTCCAGTCTTCACTTCCCCAACTAGGCTCCTGCCACTGCTGCACCTGGCTCTTTTTATATGGATGCTGGGATCAACCTCAGTCCTCAAACCAACTTGTCAATCATTTGGCTGACTGAGTCATCTCTCTAGGCCCTCCGTTCTAAAGGTTTTTATTCAGCAATTCTTCAAAAGGCTATTCTCTCCCCACCAAACCATTGGCCTGTTTCTTGTAAAATTTCATGTTTAAAACTTGAATAGTTATAAGATGTCTTTTACCAAACAAATCCTGACATTGCTAACAGGAAAGTGCAGTTTTTTTCAGACTCCATTAGCAACTCCGCAAAAGCTAAATAGATATTACTTTTTCAAGAAATAAACACTAAACAATGGAAATCATAAAATATATTAATGTTATTTAAATATGCAGATATTTTAGAAAATGTATTTATATTTTACTTATTAATTTCAATTTCATGGTAAATCAATTATTCTTTAAAGTGTTATGAATTCAAGGAATTATGTATTATTAATAATAAAATTTTAACTTGTTTAAAGCATTCTAGGGATTTTGGGACAGGGTCTCTCACTGAACCTAAAGGTTGTTAATTTAGCTAGAAAAATCATTTTTAAAAAACAGGATAAAACAATTTCTTCAAAATGCATGCAGGAGTGGAGAGATAGCTCAGTCAGCAAAGTGAGAGCCCTAGAACTCAAAACTAAAAAGTGGGAGTATATAAAAAATATATATAAAAGCTGAGAATATATAAAAAGCTTGCAGTCCCAGAACTGGAGAGATGGAGACAGAAGAATCCCTGGAGCTTGCTGGGCAGCCATCTAGCCTACTTAGCAAATTCCAGGCCAATAAGAAGAAAAGGCTAGGTGAAATATGTCTGAGGAACTGTTCTCTAGCCTACACACCCACACGCATACACACACACACACACACACACACACACACACACAGGCACACACATGTACAGAGATTGAACATGCAAAAACCATAAGATTCTATAATTTCCAATATAAAGCATATTAACAACGGGTGAAAAATATATCATCATGTAATTTATGTTTGTGAGGTACTGGGAGACATGGGAAGTCTTATGAAGTTTCCAGTGGCTCTTTAGCACTCATTTGAGTTTTATCAAAATAAATACTCATTCTGCTCATTCATTGAGTAAAAAAGGAGATAAGACCCACATTTTTTTTACATTTACTACTTAAATATCTACAGATCATGACTCAAGAAAATAAGATGAGGAGGATCTCCATCACCCACTTGACTTGCTAAGATGAACCACAAGCCTCTCAGCACCAATATGGTCAGATATCCCAGCCAAAAACACTGGAGAAGACAGAGCTACCAGGAGAACAGTCTGGGATACACCTACCTCCAGACTGTGCTTAACTGAATGTTAAAAGTTCTTAAGGTGAGAAATTGACCAGCCAAAAGATTTCAAAGAACTGGCATGTGGGTCTCACAGACTCCAGTGCTGGGACTAGTAAGTGTTCTCAGACTAGAAAATTTCATATTTCTGGGGGATCTTCTGTGAATGCTCAGGAAACTTTGTTCCTTGGTTCAGTCCTGCCTAACAAAGCCTAAAAGCAAGATTTGAAAAGTATCAAAGACGTTTAACCACCCTCTAGAACTATTTTAAGAAGCCTAGAAGTCCCAGTGCCCAAATACATATAATACCCAGGGTCAAGTGAAAATATCAGACACTTATCTCTGCCTGCAGGACAATGGGGGGAGAAATATTAAGGTCATAATTCTAAAGAATTATGGCATGGTGATGTAGGTCCAATAGAGGGTTCTGGACTCATATGATTAAAATGATGAAGGGCATATTTTACATTGAGGAAAGCTCTGAGTGGTCCAGAGGCAACTTTGAAAGAGAAAACATTAGACCTTGTTAAGTCCTGAGCAACAGCAGGATCTTCCCATACACAGGATGGACTTAGGAACATGTGGTGATATCCCAGCATATCGTTTTGAATTTTTCATTGTGAAGCACTTGGGATGTCACTCTGAGTTGTCTAACAGTGAGATGCTTCTGACCATATAATGACATAGAAATAGTCTTCTGTCTGTAATGATATCTCAGCCTCAACTGACACTGTCACATGCTTGGAGGCACGGAAGATTGGGCAGCATGGGCAACCATGGGCCAAGGGTTTTGAGGATGAAAGCAGAGAGGAAAGGAGCTGTGGCTGAGTTGTGGGAGTGCCCAGCATCCTTCTGACTGTAGTTGGGCAGGGTCATTGTGAGGTCTGATGTGAAAGCCTCAACCTCAAGGGGGTTGGGCAATTGGGACAATATTTTAAAGTTACAACGGAAACTAACTTTTGTTCTCAGTGATCTGTCTGAGGAAGTGAAGCGGAAAAGAGGATTGATGGAGAGGAGGAAGGAGGGAGGGAGGAGTAGACAGGGTGGGTGCAAAGAAGAACTAAGCAATGAGCTTATCACGTCCACGTTGCAAGGTAGTCAGCAGGCATCACAGAGCGCCAGTTTTCCAGGGCATGTTTTAATACTCTGAAATGACAATAAGGCTGTCAGAGTCTCTTTCAGTTCTTTGTAAAGCAGATTTATTTTCCTGACTTGGACAGAAGGTCAAAGCACACCAATTTGTGGGGTTCTGAAAGCAAATCCAATGGTTTAGTAACTTCATTATGAATTCCCCTCACAGCCACAGCTTATCCCAGCCTCTCATTTCTAGGTTCTACTATTAGAAGAAAGAAAATGCCCCTACCAGTTTGTGGTAAATAGCCATATGGCTTGTTAATACATTCTAAAGGTCCAACCTATTTCTGATTTTTTTCATTTGAAGTAAATATATTTTTTAATTTTTCAAGCTTTTCATAAGCTACTCAAATAAATTTATATGGTGATTGCCCTTAATATAGTAACCTAGAAATAAAAATTAAATACAATCAAGAACTAATATGTGATCCTTAGAGGTTAAAAGCGGTGAGAAATCAAGACCAAATGCTAAATAGAAGAGGATGCACCAGAAGTCCAAGAAGCTTGGTCTCTGCTGGAGCCCCAGAGGATGGAAAATGAGTTCTCTCATCCACCTGATCATGGTAAAGTGGCTCCATGAACCATGGAAGTCAGGGAGCCAGAGCTGATACCCCAGTATAAAGCTGGGAGCTTTGATGACCTGCCAAATGCAATAGAATTGGAATGGAAGTGATGCCCAAAAGCCTGCAGAAGCTTGAGTCAGTGCCTGGAATGGAATAGACACACAAGGATGTACAAAGCACACTGTGATGCATGAATTTGAACCAGAGCTTATGGTCACTGTAGGTCAGGGATGCAGGTATTCCTGAAACCCCATCGGTCGCAGATTTTTGTCTCCGAGCTGTTGGCATATGACAGAAACCTGAAGGGCTGGAAGAGGCTTTAGATTCCTGAGAGTGTGCCATAACCAGTCTCTCTCCTCTGAGCAAGGAAGCCAGCCAGCTAAGGACTGAAGCCCCTAAGACTTCAAGCCAGTGGGGTTTTTGTTTGGTTTAGTTTGCTTTGATTTTGCTTTCTATGTTAATTATCTCAAGTACTTTTTATGTGACAGAAGCTGGCTAACACATTGATACAATAGTCATAATGAAAGAAACTATAAAATCTCTTGTAAGATTACTGATAATCCCTTAGAACCCAAATAAAATGTCTTTGCGAGGCAATATTTAAAAAATGGCTTCAAAAGCTTGGGAAGTCTGAATGTTTACTGGATAAATAAGGCAGATGGGGAAGAGGGTTGTTAACCAGATGTGCAAAGTCCAGATGAGGAGTCACTTTTAGTGGGCTGTTCTATAACATGAAAAGTGGACTTGTTTGCAATGTGTTGTATTTTAAAATCATTGTAAGAGGGACTGGAGAGATGGCTCAGTGGTTAAGAGAACGTACCTTTCTTTCAGTCGTGGGCTCTGTTCCCAGCACCCACAGAAGATGGCTTAAAATCACCTGTGACTCCAGTTTCAGGGAATATGATACCCTGTGACTTCTGTGTGTTCCATATGGCACACATAAACTCACACAGGACACACACACACACACACACACACACACACACACTCACACACACACACCTTTAAAAAAATCACTCAGAGTCCTCATAAAAATAATATGTGAGATGGTAGATTTGCACATTAAACATTTAATCAATCATCTTGTGTATATATGCACTGTATATATTACAGTGTGATCCCAAAAATATAGTACTTAAATGAGCTCACTGTTGTGCATGAATGCACACACACACACACACACACACACACACACACACACACACCAGCAGAGTAAACTAGCAACATTCACAGAAGGATTAAATTTTGGTTTTAAAAAGTTTTTACTAACATTGTTCATAGCATATTTTTATGCTATAAGAAATTCTGAAAATATAGTGATATGGAAGACTTAAAAGTAATCAAAGATCTGAAAAGTGGCAGAAACAAACCACGTGCTCTTTAAAACTTCATCAACTCCTAAGGAATCAAATAGCAAGGAGGGAGAGCATTTGAAAAGGTAAAATGTAGCTGGGATGTAGCACAGTGGTAGAGCACTTGCCCTGCATGAGCAGAGCTTTGAGCTTCATCCTCAGCCTGGAAAAGAAGAGGAATGGGGGAAGAGGGAGGAGCTAAAGGGGGAGGAGGGAGAGGGGAAGGAGGAGTAGAAAAAGGAGAAAGACAAGAAGGAGGAAGAAGAGAGGGAGGAAGGGGAGGAGAGGGGGAAGAGGAGGAAGGGGAGGAGGAGGAAGAAGAGAGGGAGAAAGGGGAGGAGGAGGGGGAAGAGGAGGAAGGGGAGGAGGATGAAGGGGAGGAGGAGGAAGAGGAGAAGGAAGGGGAATAAGAGAGGAAGGAGGAGGAAGAGGGGGAGGAGGTGGAGAATGGGGAGGAGAATAACAACATGGTAAAATGAAATCCCAAGTGTTTCAATAATTAACACTTACTACATTGGGTTAAAGCAGAATTTTCTATAGATTTAAAAAGAAGTTACTCATAGTTACATCTTGTTTGTAATAGGTTTATCTCACAAATAAACATATCAACAATAATAAAAGGCAACATGGATGTACTAAACAAATGCCAAACAAAAAAGTAAGTTGGAGTTATTTTAAGAGAAGAAACAATTTGTTTTCAGCTAGATGTCATTATCAAGAGCAAGAAGAGTTTGTGCTCCTGGAAGGTACAATAATTTGACATTTGTACACAAAGACACAGACAGAAATTCAAAATAAGTTCATTAAGACCATTCTCTGAATCTCTCTTTGTAGTCCATCCTATGTCAATTAATTATTAAATCAAGTGGGTGGAACTAGAAAAAGTACTAATTGAATTAATAAAATACTAAATAATAAGTAAAAACATAAAAAAAAAACTTATTTGGCTCTAAGGAGGTCATCTATTTCCAGAAATGTTTATACTGGAAAAGGAGAAAAGCTTAAAAAAAAAAAAAAAAAAGAACTAAATATAAGACCTAAGAAACTAGAGTCCACCATGGTGTATCCATACCCAAGTGAGTGAGAACAACCTGAGAGTCACAGTTTGAGACTAGGCAAGGCTATATAGTGGGACCCTATAACCCAATCCCCGAGGGGAGACATTTAAAATGATCAGACAAGCTAAATAATATTGCTTCTAGAAAACACTAAATTACATAATCAACAACCCTCTGCAGTGGTTAGTGCAGATGAAACAGAAAGCACAAATGTGAAGCACTTAGAATAAAATTAAAATATAAAATAGAATTCATATGAAGTTCAAAATAAAATTAGAAATACTATGAAAGGTTTACTATGATACCATTTTAACCCTAAGGAGACAAAGACATTTTCCTAGAAAACCTTTAATTAACAAATGCAACTCAAGACAGTGTACAATATCTGAATAATTGTACGTCTAATTACAATGAGCATAGCAGCTTAAAACATACCCATTAAAAACTACTAGATTTTCCAGATGGTTTTATAAGAGTTCAAAGGGCAAATAATCACTGTCTTCTACAGACCACAGCCAGAAATGTTTTAAAGTGAATATTCTCTGACTCATTTTATGAGGCTAGTGTAGCTTAAGAAAAATCTGAAAATTCATTCTAATATCATGTATGGTCTAATTGCAAACATTACTATTATAAAATCAAATTCCAGAAGACATCAAAAGGTCACAGCACAAAAGGCACGTGATGACCCTATTGAAGTAGCTCAGCGAAGGATTTGCTTTTCACTGACGATGGGTTGGCTTCATTAGGAAGTCGCCACCCAGGCTAATGTTATTAGCGTACCTCAAACTGTATCCCAGTTCTTCTTTTTTTTATTAGAGAAATCTTTCTTATATTTTAATTAAAGTAAAATTTACATATTGAAGACCAACCATTTTTACATGAATGCTCTGGTAGCATTTAGAATATTCAGGGTGTTGTTAATTGCCACCTCTGCCTAAATCCAAAATATTTTCATTAAAAAATAGAAAATCTCCTATCTGTTAGGCAAGGCTTCTCTGTCCTCCTCCCTATACCAGTCCTTATCCTAGTATACTAAAATATTTAAGTTTAAAAACATGTTTGAGGTGTTGGCTTAAGTTTCTTTTTAAAAAAATCATTAAATGTGTTATGACTTGGGACTAGACCTGAATTTTCTGAACTAGCCCCCAATATGCTTCTGCCATTTTACAATATATATTTTTGCAAAGTAGTATTCTCCACATGGATAATTATGAAATAAAAATGTTGATTAACTCTAAAAAAGACTGTAGAAGCTCTGCATCATACAGAGTCAAGTATTCAGCCGGGATTAATTTTTATGTCACAATGAATAAGCATATCTACCTCATTAGTATGCAAATTTGTTTTTGTCTTTAAGGAACGATAAAAGTATATATCATACCAGAGAATTGTTTTCAAATAAATTTGTTTTAAAATTATTATCACTAAATGTTTAATTTCTAAATTCATTTTGTATAGTGGTAAAAAAAATTTCATGTGAAAGGAAGCCAGCAGAGACATAGGATAGAACAAAAAATTAATAAAATGATTCGTAATGTTATTTTGCTATAGTCTTAGATTGGTGCCTAGCCAGTCATCATCAGAGAGGCTTTTTCCTGCAGTTGATGGGAGCAGATGCAGAGAATCATAGGCAAATTTGAGGCAGAGAAAAGGAGCCCAAATTGGAAGCCTTCGTTGGATCCCTCTCCTTGGAGTTCTGGAAACCTTTCGGAAGAGGGAAAGGGAGAATTGTAGGAGTCCGAGGGATTGAGGATACCAGGAGGACAAGGTCCACAGAACCACTAATCAGGGCTCATGGGGGCTCACAGAGACTGAAGCAACCATCACAGAGACTGCATGGTCTGACCCAGATTTTCTGCATATATGTTATTGTTCTTAGACTGATGCTTTTGTGGGACTCCTAGCAGTGGGAGTGGGGACTGTCTCTGGCTCCTTAGCCTGCTTTTACCACACCCAGCCCTGATATGAGTGTTTGTGCCTCATCTTACTGTGTCTTGCTATGCTGTGCTCAGTTCATATCCCTGGAAGGCCTGCTCTTTTCTGAAGGGAAACTGACGAGGGTCTGGGCGTCGGGGTGGGGACTTTAAAAAGTGGAACAAGGGGAAACTGTGGTCAGGATGTATTGTATGAAAGTTTTTTTAAAGTCAGAGAGAGAAAAATTTCCATATTAAAGAGGAAATTTATCAAAGATTACGAAGCCCTCATATACACATTATCAAATACAGTCAGCAACAAAGTTAACCTGTAATTAACTCAAAAGTTCATCAAAAGACATAAATAAATAGCATTGCAATTGTGTAAGTGAATAGAATAAGTAAATGAGAAAACCTATTTTATTTAAAGTAGCAAGGATGAATGTCATGCACACCAGCTGATTTAAAATAGCTATTAAATATTCTATAATATTTAAGTCACACAATTACAGGTGACAAGTCTCTTTTTTAAAAGTCAGAAGCACAGTTTTGCTTTTAAAATATGACAGCTACTGGGAGACTCATGGTCTGGAGTGATGGTCAGTTTCCTTATCTGGGGTTTTCATAAGAGCATTTCCAGTTAATTAGAATTCCTTGAGTGTAGTGCATTTGGTGCCCTTTTCTGCTTAAGTGTTATATTTGAAAATTACATATATTCAAAAGCAAGACATAAACGCAACTTTTAAAGTGATTCCGAAAAAATTTCTAAAAGTCACAAGTAGGCATGCCCACACACAAATACATGCACACCAAGGAAAGAAGGGACCAAAGTGTTCAAAGAGAACTGACTGACAATAAGACAGAAACTGGAAGATGTCTGTCACTTCAAATTAAGCAACATTGACCTAATCTACTGTGTCTTATAAGATTAGTATATTAAATCATATTCCAAAAAAAGAGGCAAAACTATGTGATATAAACCTAAGAAACTATTTCAGAAAGTATGGAAGTAAAAGATACACAAGAGTATATCTGATAAATAAAAATAAAAATAAGGCAGCTAACATAATTTTAACACAAGGCACAGGCCAATCTTAAACTCAGACAATTAATAAATTTAACTCCATATGTAACAACAATTCGCCTTTGTTGTGTAATACAAGTCGGTCCACGCAAGTCTGACTTTTGGTCTATAACAATTCACACTGATCCCATATGAAAAATGATCTCATTCCATCTCAATATTTTCAAACAGTTCCAGCTAATTCCATATTAACCCGGAGTCCAAATTCCCATCTAAGTTTCATCAGCTCTTTATTCTTGGGTCTTATCATTCCAATAATCTGAATCTTGTATGGGTGTGACCAGAAATAGTTCTGCATCTGGGAGCCTGTGAAATTAGGTGACAAATGATCTGGTCTCAAATAAATATTGGGACGCGAATGAGGTTACACAGGTGTCCCATTTTATAGAAAGACTATGCAGAAAAGAAACAACAACAAATACATACCAATTGCAGCCAAGTGAAAGGTGAAAATGGTCAAACAGCAGACCTCAAGGCCTGGGAGTGATTCTTGTGTTAGGCTCTTGGAAACCTCTGGAAATAATACACCTAAAATGTCTCTCGGTGGTCTAAAACCAAGGTGGTCAGAGTGTTGTGTTTTTTCAGGAGGTTAAATGACAAAACCCATTTCTCCCTTCCAAATTCTTCAGGTAATCTGCATCTGGAAGTTTATGATATATTTTTCATTTACAAAGGCAGAAACTGTATCACTCTGACTTCTTCCATCATCACAGCTGCACACTGACTGACCACAACTGCACACTCACTGACCACAGCTGTACACTGACCATAGCTGTTCACTGACAGCAGTTGCACACTGACCAGAGCTGCACGCTGACCACAGTTGTGCACTGACCATATCTGTGCACTGAATGCAGTTGCACACTGACCACAGCTGCACACTGACCTTGGTCTCTGTTTTATTGGACTCTATGGTTGTCCAACTCAGAAAATCTAGAATAACTTCTTCACTTCAACATTCTAATTTTAACTATATCTGCAAAGTCCTTTACACTTTTTAAGAAAGGCAACATGTTGACAGGTTCCAGTAATGAGAAAGCATGTCTTTAGGGCTTGATTATTCTACCTAGAACAGAGAGTGATGAAAGGTTACTATTCTGTATTAACAGTTCTTAATCTGCGGGTTGTGACCCCTTTGGAGTCACATATGTGATATCCTGCTTATCAGATTCATAACAGGAGCAACATTACAGTTATGAAGTAGCAAGAAAATACCTTTATGTTTGGGTGGGGGTCACTGCAGAACTGTATTCAAGGGCTACAGCATTAGAAAGGTTGAGAACCACTACTCAGCTCTTTGGAAGGTATGCAACTTAGAAGGAAAAGACAGCATGAAGAAACAAGCTGTTTAGAGAGCAGCCATGTCCAGAGGGATCAGTACGACTCGGGATGCTGTAGACACGTAAACATAAAGCAGAAAGGCTAACATAACCCTGTACACACTACTGGCTGACCCGCATATCAAGGGACTGGTTATATTGGACTAGGAAGTAGGCAGCTCATAGTGAATGCAGGATATTTAACGGGTTGAAGAAAAACAGCAAAAAATCTGTCTTGACATAACTGGTGGTAGTGTAGAAACCAAGTAGAAAGGTTGGAAAACTAAAGCCTACATGAACAGACGAGCGCATTTCAGAAATGCAATTTTGTATCAGTGTCTTAAGACCGTTTTCAATGCACTAAAGAAATTCTATGATGTACTAAAAGGAAAGGCGTGGGTAGTAAAAGACCCAAGAAAGCTTCCTCCATAGAACCCTATGGGAGAGGAAAGCCACCGGTAGGATGGGTTACTAGGCTGCTTTCAAAACAGCTCCAAGCTTGGGTTATGGGAAAACCCCAAATCCTTAGTTTTAGAAGAAATGTCCCTCTCTTCGCCCACAGCCAACAGCTTCCTGGTCAAACTATAATAATCATGTAGATTGCTTGAGCGGAAATTTCCCTCAAAACCTTGGAAGCTATCCTCTTACTTCCTGACCCCAGATCACCCGTCCACATGAAGCAAACATCTGAAGAATAATCTGCTGGCTCGATTTTTTTAACAATTATATTTTACTATGAACTTATCAAACGATCATACCCAGCTTATAACCCGACTAGTATAAATATAAGGAAAAGAAGATTAAAGAACACAAAAACGAAACCTGCTTAGTATTAGTTTCCAGGAACGACTCTCCTGGCACCGTCAGCAGGATTTTTTCTGCCGGAACCTGAAGCAACTGGAACCTGAACCTCCACTGGATCCCAGAACAGCAGCCGAAGCCCAGAGCCCCCCAAAGCCTTCACTGGAGTGGTTCTCTTGAGGAGCTTCTTGAAAGCCAGTAATGAACAGCCACTCAATCCCAAGTCTCCCAAGACATTCCCTCCTCCTGTTTTTGGCTCACATTTATATCTCCTCTCAGAATTTGTTCAAGGATGTTTTTCATCTGGTAACAGCCAAGCTCCCCCACAAAGTGGTTCTACTTCTATGGAGATAAACATCACCTGCTCTCTCACAAGTCTGTTCCTCATTCCACAGTTGGAATCTAAACAAAAGATCATGTTTATCTCTCCTTCAATAATCCACCCACCCCCATCTCCTTAATGTCGGATGCCACAAAAACATCTAATGTCATTATTCTCAAGGAAGGATGGCAAGCTTGCCGTTCAACACTGCATTGTCAGAACTTGTCTACTGTTTACAAAATGCTGTGCAAGAAGCTGCACAGTGGACAATTCTCTTTTTCCAGGGACATTCCTTTGGGATGGTTTATCACTTGGGGGTTTTGTTGCCAGCTTGGGTCATCATTGTCATTTGACTTGGGTTTTTAGAAACTGATTTTTAAAGTCCCTTGCCGTGAAGTCTTGCCAATATGGGCACTTTCCAGTTATAAATTCTTCCCTTGTATGAAAACATGAAGCCCTTTCCATCACAAGATTTAATTTGAGGAAAAGTGTATCTATGTGCTGGCACAGTAATAAAATGAAAAGTGTTTGCTCCTATGGGGATTCCTGGAGCTCATTTAAGAAACTGAAATTCCTTTATCAGTAAAACTGAAGTTCATTGTTATAGATAAAATCTTGACATTTCAGCTACCAGCTATGTTTCTTAAAAAGCAAATAAGCAATGATACTATTTCTTAAAGCTACATACTATCTCAATGCAAGGATTTTCTAAGTAAAATATCACTTGGTAAATAAAAACAGACCCTAATTTAATTATTTTCTTTTGAGGGGCTTTCAATATACTGAGTTCTCTTAAAAGAAACAGCTTTTGAAAAAACTGAGGGAGTTTTATAACATATTTGGAGGCCAACAAAGACCTTTTCAAAGACCTTACGTTTTGTGGTTGTTTGTTCGTTTGTTGTTTAGAATTTCAAAACCACAAAAATAATTCAACATTCAATGTTTTTTAAAGATGTGTCAGCAATTCATTGATGAAAGCCAAGATGTATACAGGTAAATGTGATGACAGAAAAGTACATAGAAAGTGTAACTCACCAGTGTCTCCTGAGTATAGCAAGGCCAACATTCAGATGCCTTGTATGACTGAAATGACCTGGGACATAACATGGAAATGACACCCCTGTAAACAGGATAGATTTCATCCAGTGTGCACTTAAATTTGTGAACTATGTGTTACCGTATTTTTCCAGACAGCGAGCCATTCAAGAAAGCAGACACTTAATTTAAAATCTCAAGTACAGATCTACATGTGAAGCTCTATTCTAAGTGATTGACATATGTTCTTTCACTGTTTTGTAGCAAGCTGAAATATCAATGGGGGTGATGTACAGCTTCCCTGGGATGACTCAGTATATGGAGATGAAGCTAGCGGAATACAGGACCAAAGACTGTAGTTATTTCTAAGCAGGGTAAGGAGGTACTGATGGGTTTTATAAAATGAAGGATGCGCTTCACTCCTATCAAGAAAAGTCATTACTGAGAGTGAGAGGATGTGGGAAAGAGCCAGAAACCTCAGTCAAGTGGCTTGGGAATAAGTCAGGACCATAAGTCGTGTGCCCAAAAATCAGTTCATGAGAGTTAAGCACAAGGGATGGAGACTCTAGGGAGAGATTTGGGGCACGTTCACCATAATTTGGTGATGACTAGGCATGAGGAGACATGGCAAGAGCGAGCCACAAGTGACACAGCAGTGATATTAACGAGTGGGGAAGTCTGGGACATGTTTCAGTAACTGAGTAGGTATCGGGTGTCATCTTGAGTGTGCTCCAGAAGGTATTCATTCCTCTGTCAGAGAGAATTCAAGAACCAAATAGATATTTTCCCCAATGACAGCAAAGTGTCTTCCATCTTTAAAAACCTCTGAATGCTTGAACAGCAGAAAAGAGTGACCCCGGGAGAACACGCTGAACTACGTTTGTTCAGGCTAAGTGTCAGTATCCACAGTTCATCTTCATAGCTTCTCTGTGTTGGGTAAAATGAACCACCCTTTATCATTCTAGACCCTGTGACAAAAGCACAGGATTTTGAACAGACATTTTCTTTTTTTATTATGTTTTTTTAATTTATTCACTTTACATCCCAATTATATCTCCCTCCCTCATCTCCCCCCCAGTCCCACCCTCCATCTCTCATCTCCCCTTCCCCCCAGTCCTCAAAAAAGACATGTGTCTATAGATTAAAAACATGCACTCATATCATGAAAAGAAGAATGGTGACTCCGGGTGACATTTTAAAAAAATAGATATATGGTACCAAGGAGGACCCAGGGGACAATGCTTAAATCTCACTAGGAAGGGGAAATAGAATAGACAGTGGAAGCTGTTGAAGAGAAGGAACTGGATAGGAGAGGGAGAGCAGGAAGAAATGAGGGTGGATATCAGACATGTGGAGAGCAGTGGTGGGAGGACACAGGGCTTCAGAGAGAAGAGAAACCCTGGGCCTGGGCATCTCAATGACAAGCTGGAGACCTATGATAGAGTAGGCTCCTGGGAGAATATGGGAGTGGCTCTAGCTGAGACTCTTAGTATCAGGAGTCATGGAGACTGCAGTGGTCACCCTCTAACTAGACAGGACTCCTAGTGTAGGGATGGGAACACCAACCTACTCACAAAAACTTGGACCCTAAATTTATCCTGACTACAAGATGTGCAGGGATAAAGATAGAGCAGAGATTGAGGGAATGTCATACCAATGCCTGGCGCAACCTGAGAGTCTCATGGGAATGAGACAACCCCTGACACTGTTAATGATATTCTGCTATGCTTGCAGGTGGGATCCTAGTATAGCTGTCTTCTGGGAGACTCCACCCAGCAGCAGATCAAAACAGATGCAGAAGTTTACAGTCAAACATTAGAAGGAGCTCAGGAAGTCTTGTGGAAAAGTGGGGGGAAGATAGAAAGACCTGGAGTAGACAGAAGCTCCACAAGAAGACCAGCAGAGCCAACTAATCAGGGTCCAGGATGGCTCGAGACTGAAGCACCAACCAAAGACCATGCATGGACTGGACCTAGGCCCACTACACAGATGTAAGCAATAGGCAGCTTGGTCCTCATATGAGTACCCTAGTAAGGGGAACAGTGGCTGTCTCTGACATGGACTCTGTTGCCTGTTTTTTGATCACTTCCCCCTGGTGGGGCTGTTTGGAGTGAATGTAACCTTGCCTTAGGCTGGGTCCAAAGTGATGGCAATCTTGGAATGGTTGATGCCCTGAGACTCCACAAACTGATAAAGACCTTAGATGGACTCAGAGAGATAGGAAGTTTCATCCCAAGACAAAAGATGGGCTCCAGTGACTCCAGGTACTGCACTGCAAAAAGGGCCATCGATTTGGAGGAGAAGGAGATTGGGGAATCCAAGTGAGAGAGATCAGAAGTTCCTGCCCAGCACTTGGAATTGGAAGATTCACCAGTGAGAGGTGAGCTCAGTGATGTTCTCCACATTTGGTCCACAGAGAGTGTGGCTTCTTCTGTCTGATGGAGGATCTGCTAGACTCCTGAGAATTACACCAGAGGAACTGATACCCAGAAGGTTTCATTCTTGTTCTCCTTAATCTCCTTTCCCTCCTATTTAGGATAGTTGAGTTGTAAGGGAAGTACATGCCTTTAATAAATTCATAATAAAGTAAAAGTGTTAAGGAATCAGAGCCAACAGGGCTGTCTCACCAGGCCACAGGGGAAGAGGATATAATTAGTCCTGAGAAGACTTGATGATCTGGGATGGGTTGGTGGTGGAGGGGCTTCCCTTTTCTGAGGAGTAAGGAAGTGGAGATAGGGGAAAGAGAAAAGGTGGGTGGGACCAGGAAGACAGGAGGCAGGGGGCCTGTGATAGGGATGTAAAGTGAATGAATGAATGAGTAAATAAATAAATAAATAAATAAAACAGATGTGTCACTGTCCATTGTTGTATGATTGCTATTATTTAAAAATTTATATCCTAGTTAGCTATCAAGAGGAGATAAAAGAGGTACCTATCAGCTGTCTCAGGCCATTTATCTAAATTGTCTTTCTGCACCTCTTCTTCATCACCTGTGGCCTGACTTTTGATGCTACACTGCCTGCCCTCTAGTTGGATAGAGGGCTAGGCATTCAATCCCTAAGATTCACTACAAAATGACAGAATGCGATCACCTGCATTCACTGAATCTTGGCCAAAAACTACAGTACTTGAAATGATGTTGATCTACTTGGAATCTTCAAAGGAAACAGTTCTGAAAAAAAACAGATGCTTCTGAGACTATCCTATGTGATTTACAAATGAGGCCAGAAATTCAGGAAGCATGTGACATCTACCTTTTCCAAGCCTATATTGCACCATGTTGCCTGCTAGAGTTTCAGATGGTGAGCTGATGGCCTGCCAGAAAGAGCACTCAGTATGTATGAGCCCTTATTATTGTCTTTTTCTAACTATACATAACCAAACAACACAAATACTACTGGCCAAACATAAGCTGATCCAACAGCATGCTAAGTTGGCTTTACATTGTAAGGTGATGAAAACCAGTGATGTCCTTTCCTTGCACAAACAGTTGGTAAAAATTCTTGTCTCATACTTTCCCTGCTTACAGGACCACTATGACTTTCTTAGCTAACACGCATTTTCAGTAGCATAAAACTCAGAGTCCTACATAGATCTAATTTCCTCAGGGCAGTGCTTCAACGGTGCCTTAGGATGTTACAGGAATGATTTTTTTTTTTTTTTACATTCTTTAATTATAACAAATTACCTCCTTCTCAATCAGTGGCTTTAAACTACAGTAATTTGTCCCCATTTGTGCATCTGTGGATGCTATAGACTTGGCTGACTCTGGCTGCTCTGGGATGTGCTGCTTCAAGGTGTGCATTAGATCCAGGTCTGATTCTTAGGTCCTGGACCTGGTCTGAGGCTGAGGGAACAGAGGCTCCTGGGAGGAAAATCAGCTGGTGATGGTGACAGAAGTATGAAAGACAAAGCCAGCTGGGCAAGCATCCTTTACATCTCTTCTAGTGTCTGTTTCACTAGTGTTTCTAGGTCTTCCGCAAATAGCATTGTTGAACTCAAAGCCAGAGAACAGGGATGACACAGTACTTCCGGAGGAGAGGGCATAAGTGAGTGCTTCTTACCAGGAATCTATCAGACCATCTCTTATAGCCTGTAGTACTGCAACTTACCATTGGGTGTGTGCAATTATATTGTTTGAGAGCTAACATCCCTTGTCTTTTTAGTCACACAATTAACTCAATCTAGTTCAAGTCTTCTGACTAGAAGTGAAAGTTTTAGAAAGGAAAATGTAAAATTTTATATATCATAGACTCTGGCCTAGAATAATGCTCAAGTCCATTTTCTGAATTAATAAATGGAATATGAGGAGGGACATTGTGCACTAATTGCCTGGTTTTGCGGGGAGGCAGGGAGTAGAAGAAAGGCATTCATTTCTAAATCTTTTGCCATTAATCCCTTCTTTTATTAAATAATTTCTTTGAGTGGCTGCTGCTAGTCATGTATACTCTAGATCATTGGTGAAGGAGTCGGTCAAAAAGTGAAACAAAAAAAATGAGGGACAGTTATGATAAAGAACCAAAAAGTAAAATGGAGATATTAAAATGCAATTGTGGGACTGTTTGGAATAATGTGAACTGAGATGGTTACAGGTACAATAGTGACTTGGGTTTATAATCTTTGGTTGTCTACTAGAACTTGAACTGCTATAGTAAAAATACAGTGTTGTAATGTTTACATCATTCACAAGATGTGATCAGGGTTCTACTCAATAGTTGGTTGCCAATGCATGTGTGCATGCTTTCTATGGGGTGAGAACTGGTGATGGTCTAGGACCAAAATGCGATCAAGTCCCTTAAAATGTGATTAAATGGGCCAAAAGGGAAGGAAGAGATTCTCAGAAGAGGCCAGAATTTGAAAAGAAGCCATTTGTATTTTCTTTCCTGACACAAACTTATTTGACTTTCATTTTCCTTCTTTTTATTAATATATAAATCAGAAACATATGAAAGCATTCAATGTGTATCAAATATAACATATGATAAGGAACTGGTGAATACTGCCTCTTGAAATCTCAATAATAAGTTATTATTACCATTTATTATTATTATTGTTATTATTATTATATTTAGGCACTTTAAATTTTTTCAAATTGCTTTTATACATATTATGATACTTGCCCCTTTGGTGACTGAAGTAAAATAACATGCCTAACAATTGTAATTTCCTTGAACTTGACTTAGCAATGTTGGGAAAGACAGACATTTCAAGTGTCAAAAGATCCCAGATAGGACTTACAGCAGAACTGGACATTAGCAAGAATAGAGATCATTAAGAATTTAGGGACATTAACGCAGACATGCTAAATGGTTTGTCGAATATAATATGCTACTCAGGGGTAGAGTTGGTACAGAAACCCAGTCCACAGGCCGTGATTACCTCACTCTCCATTGGATTAATCATTTAAAAAGGCTGAGAACAGGGCTTATAATGAAGTTAACATTGACACATTTATGCTTAGAATGAATTATGAGCCAAAAAAAAAAAAAAAAGGGGGAAAATGGTGCTAATGAGATAATAATTCTTCCCAAGGATTTTAATTATGTTTTGAAATATTTGAACATTGTTTAGAAATACAAGTCAATTCTTGCTTCTGAAATAAATAATCTACCGTCAAAGAACTAAGCTTTCTTAATATAAAGCTGTTATGTCCCAAGTGCAAGAAAAAGTGGCTAGAAAAGCCATTAAAAATAAAGATCAAGGGGCTGGAGGGAGTAAGTGGTTAAAAGCACCTATGCAACAACAGGGACCTGAGTTCAGACTCCATGATCCATGTAAGAAGCCAGACATTGTCTCCCACATGCCTATCACCCTAATACTATGGGAGAAAGAAACAGAAGGATCAGAAGGGCTTACTGGTCATCTGCTTAGCCAAAAAGGGTCATCTCCAGGTTTATGTAGGACCCTACCTCAAAGAAATAGGAGGAGGGGTGGAAAGGAGTCACTGACATCCTCCTCTACTTTGTGAGCATGCACACAGGTACATACAGGCCTTTACATATGCACATACATCACACACACACACACACACACACACACACACACACACACACACACGGCTTAAGAAATATGACAGAAGTAATGGATAAGATTAAGGGAGTGAGACTCAACACCAACCAGTTATACCTCTAAGTGAGAAAAGTTAAGGTATTCTGGGACCAATTCCATATCTTTACTATTAACGCAGTAAGGATGGCAAGAGAACCCCGATAATGCTGTGATGTCATGATCCTCCTGTGTGAACGCCTCATGGTCAGTAACATTTCAACTACACAAACACATTTAGCCACTATTGTCCAATGGAGATTACAGATAGAGCAGCATCTGGTCCTTGAGCCAAGGGGACCACACACAACAGCTGTGCATTCAACTCAGGTTTCCACCCGGATCATTACCTAAATTACTGCAGTGAGCGGCAGAACTCAGAGAGGTTGAGTCTTGATGAGTGTAAATTAAATTCAGTGTCTCAGGTAGGAGGGCAGTGTGAGGAAAAGAGCTACACAGAGAGGGGACTTCCCAAGCCTCTCAAGGATTCCATCGGATTCCCTGGTTGAGAAGTAAGATTTTAAAAAAAATACACAAACAAGACTCTATGGAACTGGAAAGAAATAGCCATGAAATCTGAGCTGAGTTGAGATTCTGGAATGATATGGCAAGATGATTGTGTTCATTCATCGTCCAGTAACTCAAAGTACTAGTTAACATTTCCCCAAAGGGCACACTAATATAACAGAACCCACTGTACAAAAAAAAATCAAGCCTGAAGGGAAAGTTCAGAGTCAGTACTCCCACAAGAAAATATGTAAGCTTTTAAAAATTATTCTTAGCCTTAATATGTATATATATATATATATTATTTCAATAATATTTTAATTCTTTTTACAATTTCATATCATATATTTTGATTATATGATCATATTTCCCCTCAACTTCTTCCCCCAACTCCTCCCAGATCCACCGCTTCTCTCTCTGCTCTTCTCCACTTCATGGCCTCCTCTTGTTTTCAGTAGAGACTATCTTACAGCAGACTTCCTGGTCCTCTGGCTCACTCACTCCCCTCTCTCCATCCTTCCTGACCCTCAGATAAGGGGTCATGTTGTGAACACATTAGTTGGGGACAGATAGTACATGGACAGTTGATCTCTGTGTTGTGACCTACGTGGATTTCTGTAATGATCTCAATCTGCTGCAAAAGGAATCCTTTTAGATGAAGGGGTGAAAAAAAAAAAAAAAAACTCTTACTATTTTAAATGAGAAATTCATCTTCTTCCAAATGTTGAAAGTATGTGCAGTTTTCTAGATAGATGCTATTTGTTTTGTTCTTTTTTACTTAGATTTTAAAATAATAGCTATAAGTTCTGACAAAAAAATTGAAATTATTAATGTTATAGATATAGCGATGCATCACTACTATGTTCTATTGTTACTGGCTCACTTAGAGTTAAATTTGGGCCTCTGGGCATCCCAGCCATACAACGACTAAGGAGGTTAAGTAACAGTGAAGGACAGAAAAATAAGTTTTATTCAGTGGCTCCACTGTAAAGAGGAATAAAATGGTCCTGTGACCCCCAATCAGTGGATAACATGAGGTTTAGGTTTAAATGGAGGGTTAAAAGCATGCATAAGGAAGCAGTCATGGTCAAGGTGTGGTCTTATCTTTTAGTGATCCACCATTGTCTGAGCTTCAATCAGTCCTTCCAGTGATAAGTTATCAGAACTCTACAAAATGTCTTCTTTGGGTAACATGGGGGCCTTGACATTTCCCTTCTCTCAGCATGACATTTCTAAGTAAATTTCAATTCTTTGGAGTTCTATCACTTCAATTGTCTGATAGCACTAGTATATCTTTAAAAAATATCTTCTCTCCTGTCAGGAAGTTCAATCTGCATTGATAATATGGAAAGATAAAATTTCATTTTAAAGTAATATTACTAACATAAATAACTGCAAATGGCGTTTAAGTTGTAGGAAGAAAAATGAAAGTTATGTTACCTGATATTGAGGCTAGAAAACAATTGGACAATTTAATCTTACATTTCCTCACTTTTGTATATTGATGTTGATGGAAAAAAAAAAAGTACTTAGATGTTAGCACATTACTACCAGTGGCTTCAGGATGCAGGGGAAGCAAGATGAGGAGATTCACCCACTCATAGCTGAAGATGGCATCAACAAAGCACAGTTCACATCCTGAAAGTATGTTGGCACCTGACTTTGATCCCAACCCTGATGACTAACGGGGATACCCTTGTTCTGTTTCCATAGAAACTTTCCAATCTACTTCTTCCAACCAATCCAGAACAACAACAACAAAAAAAATAGTTCTCTTTATTTAAAAAATCTCCCCACCCGAGTCCCAAAGTCCCCAGCACTCTTATCTACTGCCAATATGGACTGTGAACTTGAGGAAACATGCTTTCTGTCCCTCATACTTGGGCTTTGAGGCCAAAGACACATCTCACTGCTGTCTAGCATCCTTGCTGGACCTGAGAATTTACATTTGGGCTGACCTTTTCCTAAGCATAATTTGTAGTGGTTCACACATGCTCTTGTTTCAGCCAACTTCAGGCTCAGGAGTTTGGGTTTAATAATGACATCACCAAGACTCCAGGAGATAAAGTGAGTTTCTTAAATTCAGTGGGGATGAACGCAACTTCAGAAGGAGGTTCACTTGATGCTTATTGAAAGGTTCTTTTCTCTGTACTGCTGGTACATAGTAATCACCACAAATAAAGGCTTACAGGAATGTTGAAGTAGCTCTCAGCTGTAACATTACTGGAAGCATAAAAATAAATAGAAATAGTTGTCATTGGTTTTTCCTAATGAGAGTTTGGAGCCAATCTTGAATATTGATGCATAAAATGAAACTCAATATTATTACTCAAAATCTCTACTATGTCTTAGGGATATAGAAGGGGAGAGTGTGCACAGCATTCTCTGGAAATAAATTACTTAGATTGATTTTAATAAAAATATGGCACAGGTCTAGATAATATGTGTTGCAGGGATACACACTTTAAAAATATGTTAACTGAATTTAAAAGAACATTGTAAAATATTTCTAAGAAATAGTGACATGGATTTTTTTTTCACAAGTTTCACATGCTTGAAAGTAGTCTTGGTGGGATGCCTGTATTTGGTTCTTTTTTATTTATTTAAGTGGCCAAAATTAAACCAAACAGAAAGCAAAAACACACCAACTCATATGCAAATCTTAAGCAAAAACAACTTTGAGCACTCTTATTGTGCTGACACAAAGTAAGAAAGACGTTAAATTTGCTAAAAAAAAAAAAGACTGCACAGACCGACTGTAATGCATGTTTTGCTCCTGTGCATCTGCATAATCATATATTATTGAAGAACATTTTAACAAAAGATAAAGGATTGAATTCCATTACCAGGACCTCACAACAAATACTTGAATGTGCTAACACTCAAGTCTCAGTGAGGTCACATTTATCCCCAGCCTCCTCACAATTGCCTTTTCATTCGGCTACTTGCAATAACCTTCTAATAATTACCCATCTGAAAAAAAAAAGAAGAAAAAGAAAACAGTCCTTCAAAAACATTGAATCCGATCCTTTGTGCCGCTTAGCAGCCTCCTCTGAGGATGTCGCACAATCCCCCTCTGATTTATTGAGGAGCCCTTTCTAGGTCTCCATCAGGAAAATCAAAAGAGCCGTCTTGTGAGTGCCGTTAAAGTCCTGGAGAACAATGCGTCGGAAGCTGGAAGCACCCGGAGTTTGGAGGGATGTGAACTGATTGTGTGGGTGGCTCTGTTCTTTGCCCCTGTGGCCAGATTTCAGAACACAGCTGTGGTTTTAAAAGACACAAGGAACAGTGACACAATAAAGGTATTTAAGACGTGATCACACATACTTTTGCTTTGTGTCTGAGGAGCACCAACGTTTTTCACATGATGACTGCCCGCTACGATTTCTTTTCTTTTGTGCACCCCTTCCTATAACAAGAGGAAGCCCGTGTCTTCCTCATGACCTACATCCTTGCTGCTAAAGGCTCTCTGCCTTAAAAGTCCCTTCATCTTAACAAGCTGTGTACTATTCATGGGATCAGAAAATACTTGAAAACGCCTTTAATAATTAAAGTACCAGAGGACCAAGAAAAAAAGTACATTTGGCTTCACAAAATTTTATGACAACCATATACATGAAATCTCAGCCAATTATTATTTTTGTGTGTGTGTGTGTGGAAAGGCCTAGTCTCTGCTCCAGAGCTATTTAGTGTTTTCCTTACATCTCAAGTACATGGGACTCCAGTGATCCAATTTGATACATATTTTGGCAGCTCTATTGTGCTATGTAGCTTCCCATTGCTAATTTTTTAAGTACTGGAATACATCAACTTATAAAGAGAAAAGGTAGGTTGGGGTCATAGTTGTGGAGGTTTCAGACCACAGCAAGTTGATCTATAGATTTGGGGCTATGGCAAAGCAGTCCACTACAGCAGGGACCCCATGGCAATGGAAGCTGTTCTCTTTTTTGAACACGGGTGAGGAAGGAAAATAAAAAGAGCCAGGATTCTTTCCAAGTGCCACAAGCTTGGGACCAAGCCTTCAGCCTATGGGCCTTTGGGGAACATTTAGGAACTGCTCACATTCTCATGGTAAACATATTCATCCTGCCCCATTGCTTCATCAAACAATGTCCATGTTCCCTTACATTTGCAAGGCACCCATAAGGCTCAGTTTCTGGCCACAGTATCCCCTTTGTCTTAGTTTTAGTCAATTTAGCACAAGCAACAGTCATTTGGAAAGAGGGACCCTCAACTGAGAAACTGTCCCCATAAGATTTTCCCATGAGTAAATCTATGGTACAATGTCTTGAGTAATGACTGGTGTAAGAGGGGTCAGTTCCCCGGAGGCAGTACCACCCCTGGGCAGATGGTTTTGGATGGTATAATAAAGCAGGCTGAGAGAGTCAGGAAGCACAAGCCAATAAGCATCACTCCTTCTTGGCTCTTGGCTTCAGTTCCTGCCTCCAGGTTCCTGCATTGAGTTCCTGCTCTGACTTCCCCAGATCAGGGACTGTAAGCTCAAGCTTGAATAACGTTTCTCCCCACATTGCTTTGGTCATGGTGTTTTATCTCGGGAGCAGAAGCCGTCAGGCACCCTTTAAAGCTGCATCCCCAGCCATCTACCTTTTTTCCTCTGGCCTTCTGTCCTGAAAGTTCCAGAACCTCCCAAGTGCCACAGGCTTGGGAGCAAGCCTTCAATCTATGGGCCTTAGGGGGACGTTTAAGAACTGTACAGTGGAAAATGTTCACATTTTCAAGGGGGAAAACATTCATAATGCCCATTATTGCTTTACTGAACAATGCCCATGATCCTTTACATGTACAAGGCACCCACAAGGCTGTTTCTGATACCGAACTTTTTCTCGCCCCCTGGCCTTACCTTACTCAAGTCTCCAATAGGATCATACTTTTTCTCAAGGGGCTTTGTCTATGTTTCGATAGAAATGTGCATGACTCTTTCTCACAAGTTGCCTTAATCTGATTCAACAATCATGCTAAATAAAGTACCCTTTATGAATCTCATTTTGTTCTTCACTTTGCTGACACTTGTTTTGTTTTTAACTACTCTTACAGTGCTGCCAGTGTGCTGTACTGATCATAAACGCTTTTTTTTGTGTGTGTGCATAAGAAATCCACTGGACTCATTCATCAATATATTTACTTAACTACTACCAAATATTTCTACCACTCTAAACATCATAAAAGATAATCTGCCTTCCCTAAACCCGCTCTGGAATTCTAAAATATGTCCATCTATGAGGGAAATGATTTATTTATAGTATAATAAAGTAAATAAATTGTCCTTCAGATATAAAATGTGGTTGATATTTACTGAACTGAAATTCATAAAAGAAAATAAATTCTAGCTAATATTAATATTAGTTCTAGATAATAACAACACTAAAAATTATGAATATCATTTGCTAAGGATACTTTGTATTCTTAAAATAATTATCATAGCCTATCTGCAAGCATTTCATATTTTGGATTTTCTTACACTTCCTCCAAGATACTTAAAATATCAAATTCCTACCTTCCAGATCCATGTCCACCAAGTGTTTATCTGCATGGCTTTATAAGGAAAAAACATAGTTTACTAGGGGCTCAGACACACCCTGGAAGGCTCTCGATACTGATGGAACAGAGGAATGGGAAGATTCAAAACTCAACACTAAAGAAGAACTGCCAATTTCTCAGAGCTCTGGCTATGAGCAGGAAGATTGTGTGTCAACAAAAGCTGAGTGCTGTTAATGAGATAGAAGACCAGATTTTCAACCTGAGAAAATTATGCTCCTCTGTAGCTGGAAGACACAGTCTTCTAATGAGTGAGCTGACCCTCCAGTCACAAGGCAACAAAGTTGGAGCTACGAGATTCACTTAAAAAGAGCCACTCCGCTGACCATTCTCCCACACAGAGAAAATTGGGTAGCACATTTGGACAGCCACTCTCTTTTTCCACAAGCAAGGCCAGCAATTTTTAGGTGGCAAATTGCCTACATTTAGGAAAACATAATACTATGCTTACAAAACTTAATGACAGGCAAAGCTCAGAGACTTTGAAATCAGATTTCCCTGAGACAAACATTCAAAAAGGCCACCTGCCGATGAGGAGCCTTTCTGCACCCCTAGTCCTCCACTGCCTCTCCAGGATTCCCTAAGTGGTTCCTTTTTCTCTTCTCCCACCACCTCCTCCTCAAGCCCCTCCAAGGCTTCCCAACAGGCTTTTTTTCTGAGCTACTCCATTCCTCACAGTCTGGTTCCAGGCATAAGGCCAGACAGTTCTGGCACCCTCGCAACTGGGTATCAGTTGGACTGCCTTCATTTTATTTAAGAAAAGAGTATATTCTCTAGTGAGCACACATTAAGCCCCAGAAATTAAAGAAACCCATAAATCTGTGTTCCAAAATGGTGTTAATGAAACCGAGCTTGGAGATTCAATAGCCTGTGTTTTGGGGAAGTGTAATTTTTCTTGGATGGAGACTGGCCAATTACCCTAGGGATCACACAGGAGAAGAAAGAAAATGGTGTGAGTACAGAGAGGAATGAAAGCCTTTGCTGTGTGTTCAGAAGGTAACACATTGGTGTGTGTGTGTGTGTGTGTGTGTGTGTGTGTGTGTAGCAATAGATATTTCTCCTGGCATGTTCTGGAATTCTCTCCTTCAAATATTAATTAGGAAGAGAAATTGTTGAAAGGCAACATTTCTTTCCAATGTTGTTCTTAAAATATTGACATACTGTAGATGGCTCTGTCTGAGGTAAACAAAGTTTTAATGAAGGCTTTAAGGACACTAAATCAGGAAAACACGCTTACTGACTTCAGCGCCTCTTCAATTATTTTCAGAATATTTTGAGCATCCACCCTGCTTTCTTTGTCAAGGGAAAAAAAGTTTAATCTGAGTCTGTTGTCAGAGAAACAATTACTATGAATTCCACATTCTCCTGCTTCCTCTTTTCCTTTTGACTTTAAACATTGTTGGGGGAAAGTCTGCTATGGTTTGGATAAGAAATGTTCCCCATTCTCCCAACCTCCAAAGGCTCAATGTATTGAAGGCTTGGTCCCTAGCAAGTGGATCTAATCATTCATTGGTGTCTGTATTTAGAAGCTTATGTATGTATGTATGTATGTATGTATGTATGTATGTATGTATGTATGTATGCTTTTCAGAGACAGGGTTTCTCTGAGCTTTGGTTGTCCTGAAACTTGCTCTGGCTGGCCTCGAACTCATGAAGATCCACCTGCCATTGCCTCCCAAGTGCTGGGATTAAAGACATGCACCACCGCTGCCCAGCCAGAAGTTCCTTTTTTTAAAATATATTTTATTGATTTATTCATATTACATCTCAGTTGTTATCCCATGCCTTGTATCCTCCCATTCCTCCCTCCCTCCCATTTTCCCCTTACTCCCTTCCCCTATGACTGTGACTGATGGGGACCTCTTCCACCTGTATATGCTCTTAGGGTATCAAGTCTCTTCTTGGTAGCCTGCTATCCTTCCTCTGAGTGACACCAGGCCTCCCCATCCAGAGGACGTGGTCAAATATGGGGCACCAGAGTTCATGTGAAAGTCAGATCCCACTCTCCATTCAACTGTGAAGAATGTCCTGTCCATTGGGTAGATGTGGGTAGGGGTTCGAAGTTTACTGCATGTATTGTCCTTGGCTGGTGCCATAGTTTGAGCAGGACCCCTGGGCCCAGATCTGCCCATCTTATCTAATCAATTTAGTGATGTCCTTATGGACTTGTGATATAATGGTGGCTTAGAGAGGTTGTAGAAAGTAGTATGCAGGGCCTAGTGGGAAGATGAAAGTCTCTAGATGCATATCCAGGAAAGACATAGCATGTGTCAGGCCCCTTTCTAGCTCCTCCCTTTACCTCCATGCCACCGTTAGTTGACCAGCATCCTATGCTACATTTTCCTCCCACCATGCTGCCCTGTCCTGCTGCAAACCCAGAGTAGAGAAAAGGTCAATGATAGGCTGAGGCCTCTGGTACTTTGAGCCAAAGGAAATCGTCCTCTTAAATAATTCCCCGTGTCTATGTCACAGCAAAAAGAGAACTGAAGAACACAGGATTATTGTTCAGGAATAATATTTATAGCTAACAGACCTCACTGGTACCTAAAATATAAAACTGTCACTCGTTACATGAAAAGTTTTTTTTTTTTAATTTAATTTTATTTTATTTTATTTGCATTTTTTTTTATTAATTTATTCTTGTTACATCTCAATGTTTATCCCATCCCTTGTATCCTCCCATTCCTCCCCCCCCCCAATTTTCCCATTATTCCCCTCCCCTATGACTGTTCCTGAGGGGGATTACATCCCCCTATATATTCTCATAGGGTATCAAGTCTCTTCTTGGCTACTTGCTGTCCTGGAGGGGGAGACCTGGTGGCACTCAGAGGAAGGAAAAGTTTTTTCAATGTCATTTTATTTCTACAAATTGTATTTCTTTTTTTTTTTTTTTTTTTACTTCACTTCAGATCAAAACAGGTTAGTTTTCCTACAGTATGTTTAATTTAGTTTATCTGGGGTTTAATCAGCATTTGTCAGCTACTAGCACCAAATATTATTTGTAGAGTTGTTTCGTCATTGCACTGGCCATTATCTTTTGAAATTTCAACTATCTAGGACCCAGACTCACTAATCTGTGAGTCATACCACCTCTGCTGTCTCTCTCGTAGTTTTAAAATCCTATGATAAAAAAGTATGTTCTCTTAGGGAGGCATGAACAAACATCTCTAGCCCAGACAGGGCACCATCAGGCCCAAGTAACCACTCAGTCCACTTCCATTTTGGTAAACTAATGAGTTTGTTGGGGCTACTTATGGGAACACAAGTGACTCAACCACTGTCCACATCACCAGAAAGGTTCAGCCCAACGTGGGCGTTGATTCATGAATGCTGCATCACCGGCAGCTGGAGATCTTAACAGCCCTGTTTATATGAACTCAGACCTTGCTGCCATTGGGCTGTTTTGTTCTTTGTGTTTTTGTGACTGGAGTTGTGCAACAAGGCATTCTACGGGTTACTTAGCAGTTCTGATCCATGATAAATGCCTATATTATGCCCGAAATAGTATTTTGATGACAGTTAAATGAGCTATGAAGCATACCTTCACTTAATAAGCATAAAAAGACTTAGAATTGTCAATTAGAAGCATCAAATGATGGGTTGGTCCCTGTGTTTTATGCAACAGTAATGTGCTTGATGCTCCCCTTCATAGTGTAAGCCTGGACTAGGGAGATACTTATTTTACAGATAACTTGATATCCTGTATTAGTTAATATATTAATTGTCATGACAAAAAAAAATCTCCCCAAGAAAGCCATGATGTAGGGAGCTTGAGGAAGTTGGTCATGTTCCAGGAAACATTATAAACAGCGAGTGGTGGGTGCCCATACTCCACTCACTTTCTCCTTTTCATGCAGTTTGTGACCCCCAGCCTGTGGAATGGTACCACCTCCATTCAAGGTGGGTCTTCACATTTCAATGAACATAATCAATATAGCAGCTAACAGATATTACAAGAAGCTAATCTAGAAAATTCTTCCCAGATGTTTACAGGCCAACCTCACCTAAAAAGCCCCACAGTCATGCCCAGAAGTTTATCTCCTAGGTAATTCTGGCTCCTGTAAAACTGGCACAATCAGCCATCACAACTTTACCTGACCTGCTGCAGGAGCCATGAGGCTGGACAGAGGGAACACGT